>NW_026652278.1:41014148-41014737 GCF_009828535.3 Hylobates moloch
TGTCGCCCAGGCTGGAGTGCAATGGCAGGATCTCGGCTCACTGCAACCTCTGCCTCCTGGGTTCAAGCGATTCTGCTGCTTCAGCCTCCCAAGTAGCTAGGACTAGAGGCGTCTGCCACCACACCTAGCTAATTTTTTGTATTTTTAGTAGAGACAGGGTTTCACCGTGTTAGCCAGGATGGTCTCGATTTCCTGACCTCGTGATTTCCGCCCGCCTCGGCCTCCCAAAGTGGTGGGATTACAGGCGTGAGCCACTGCGCCCGGCCCGTATACCAGGTTCTTTTTTCAAGGAGCGTAAACAACTGTATTTTATGGGTGCATAACATTTTAAAAATTGTAACATTTAAGAACTTTTTCATATCTGCTAATTAATTCTACAAACAATATTGATGCCTCTTTAATATATGATACTACACTACTTTTTTTTTTTAATTTTTAATTAAAAAAAAAGACTATTGGCTGGGCGCAGTGGCTCATGCCTGTAATCCCAGCACTTTGGGAGGCCAAGGCGGGCAATCACCTGAGGTCGAGAGTTCGAGACCAGCCTGACCAACGTGGTGAAACCCCGTCTCTACTAAAAATACAAAAA
>NW_026652278.1:41014837-41043925 GCF_009828535.3 Hylobates moloch
GGATTACAGGCATGAGCCACTGCGCCCAGCCAATAGTCTTTTTTTTTTAATTAAAAATTAAAAAAAAAAAAGTAGTGTCGTATCATATATTAAAGAGGCATCAATATTGTTTGTAGAATTAATTAGCAGATATGAAAAAGTTCTTAAATGTTACAATTTTTAAAATGTTATGCACCCATAAAATACAGTTGTTTACGCTCCTTGTAAAAAGAACCTGGTATACGGGCCGGGCGCAGTGGCTCAGGCCTGTAATCCCACCACTTTGGGAGGCCGAGGCGGGCGGAAATCACGAGGTCAGGAAATCGAGACCATCCTGGCTAACACGGTGAAACCCTGTCTCTACTAAAAATACAAAAAATTAGCTAGGTGTGGTGGCAGACGCCTCTAGTCCTAGCTACTTGGGAGGCTGAAGCAGGAGAATCGCTTGAACCCAGGAGGCAGAGGTTGCAGTGAGCCGAGATCCTGCCATTGCACTCCAGCCTGGGCGACAAAGCAAGACTCCATCTCAAAAAAAAAAAAACCTGATATGCAAGGAGATAGCCCTTGATCCAAAACCAAGAGAAAAGACAGACAATAGAAAGAAAGAAAAAAAAAAAGCACCAGTGCGGTGGTGGGAGAGGTACCGGCAGGAGCAGCGCTGCCGCCGGGGTCTGGGGCTGACCCGTCTGACTTCCCGTCCGTGCCAAGCCCACTCGAGCCGCAGCCATGTCTGGGGACGAGATGATTTTTGATCCTACTATGAGCAAAAAGAAAAAGAAGAAAAAGAAGCCTTTTATGTTAGATGAGGAAGGGGATACCCAAACAGAGATAATCCAGCCTTCAGAAACAAAAGAAGTGGAGCCAGAGCCAACTGAGGACAAAGATTTGGAAGCTGATGAAGAGGACACTAGGAAAAAAGATGCTTCTGGTGATCTAGATGACTTGAACTTCTTTAATCAAAAGAAAAAGAAAAAAACTAAAAAGATATTTGATATTGATGAAGCTGAAGAAGGTGTAAAGGATCTTAAGAGTGAAAGTGATGTTCAAGAACCAACTGAACCAGAGGATGACCTTGACATTATGCTTGGCAATAAAAAGAAGAAAAAGAAGAAGGTCAAGTTCCCAGATGAGGATGAAATACTAGAGAAAGATGAAGTTCTAGAAGAGGAAGACAGCAAAAAAGATGATGGCGTCTCATTCAGTAATCAGACAGGCCCTGCTTGAGCAGGCTCAGAAAGAGACTACACATATGAGGAGCTACTGAATCGAGTGTTCAACATTATGAGGGAAAAGAATCCAGATATGGTTGCTGAGGAGATAAGGAAATTTGTCATGAAACCTCCACAGGTCGTCCGAGTAGGAATCAAGAAAACTTCTTTTGTCAACTTTACAGATATCTGTAAACTATTACATCGTCAGCCCAAACATCTCCTTGCATTTTTGTTGGCTGAATTGGATACAAGTGGTTCTATAGATGGTAATAACCAACTTGTAATCAAAGGAAGATTCCAACAGAAACAGATAGAAAATGTCTTGAGAAGATATATCAAGGAATATGTCCCTTGTCACACATGCCGATTACTGGACACAATCCTGCAGAAGGACACGCGACTCTATTTCCTACAGTGCGAAACTTGTCATTCTAGATGTTCTGTTGCCAGCATCAAAACCAGCTTCCAGGCTGTCATGGGCAAGTGAGCACACCTCCGTGCCAAAGCTAACTAATTTGCTAATCACTGATTTTGCAAAGCGTGTTGTGGAGATGTGGCTGGACATGTTTGCCATCAGAGTGAATATACCGTTGTATTAAAAACAAGATAAAAGATTTTTGGCGAGTGGTTGATTGGTCTGAAGTCCTTACAAGACGCTGATGCTCAAGCTGTTGACATACTCATTGCCTACTTTAACACCTGTCAGAGAAATGTGATATGGGATAAGGAGGTGCTTTTTTAAAATTGTTGATAGACTTCTGTAAAATGCAAGATAAATTAAAGTTATTATAACAGTGAAAAAAAAAAAGCACCATACAGCTAATGGAGCTGCAAAACAAGATTTTGAGACAGGGTCTTGCTCTTTATCTAGGCTGGAGTACAGTGGTGTGATTATATCTCACTGCAACTTCAACTCTTAGGCTCAGGTGATCCTCCCACCTCAGCCTCCCAAGTAGCTAGGACTACAGATGCATGCCACCATACTGGGGTAATTTTTAAATTTTTTGTAGAGACAGGGTCTCCCTATGTTGCCCAGGCTGGTCCTGAACTCTTGGCCTCAAGCAATCCTTCCACCTCGGCCTCCCAAAGTGCAGGGATTATAGGCCAGAGCCACCAGGCCCAGCCCAAACAAGATTTTTAAAAATTGGATTTTCAAAAACTTTAAAGACAAGATGGAGTACTTTGGCTGGAAACTATAAAAAGTAATCGGAAGGAAATTCTAGAATTGAAAAATGCAAAAAATTATAAACAAGATGGATTTACTTACTGGCTAGTCAGTTAAAAAGAGAAAAAGACTGGGTGATAGTTGTAAGAAAATAGTTACAGTTGACCATTGAAAAACATGGGCTTGAACCATGTGGATCCACTTATACGTAGATTTTCTTCCACCTCTGCTGCTCCTGAGACAGCAAGGCTAACCCTTCCTCCTCTTCCTCCTCCCTCTCCTCTTCTTCCTCTTCCTCCTTTTCCTCCTCCTCAGCATGAAGACCATAAGGACAAATACCTTTATGATGATCCACTTCCACTTAATAGTAAATATATTTTCCTTATGTCTTTTTAAATAACATTTTATTCCCTGTAGCTTACCTATTGTAAGAATACAGTATATAATACATATACAAAATATGTGTTAATGGACCGTTTATGTTATCAGTAAGGCTTCCAGTCAACAGTAAGCTATTCATAGCTGAGTTCTGGGGGAGTCAAAAGTTATACAGGGCTGGGCACGGTAGCTCACGCCTGTAATCCCAGCTACTCGGGAGGCTGAGGCAGGAGAATCGCTTGAACCCTGAACCCAGGAGGTGGAGGTTGCAGTGAGCCAAGATCATCCCACTGCGCTCCAGCCTGGCGACAGAGCAAGACTCCATCTTAAAAAAAAAAAAAAAAGTTATACACAAATTTTCAACTGCATGGGGTGGGACAGCACCCCTAACCCCTGCATTATTTAAGGGTCATCTGTTACTAAGGCATGGGTAGGCAAAAGGATGAGAAACATAAAGAGGTTATGGTAAAGAAGTGTAACATACATGTAACTGGCATCTCGGAAAAAAAGAATGGGACTGAAGCTCTATGTATTAGCTCATGCTGCCATAAAATACCATAGAATGGGTGGCTTTTTTTTTTTTAGATGGAGTTTTGCTCAGTCTGGAGCAGAGTGGCGCAACCTCGGCTTACTGCAACCTCCGCCTCCCAGGTTCAAGCCATTCTCGTGCCTCAGCCTCCCAAGTAGCTGAGACTACAGGTGCGTGCTATCATGCCTGGCTAATTTTTGTATTTTTAGTAGAGACGTAGTTTTACCATGTTAGCCAGACTGGTCTCGAACTCCTGACCTCAGGTGATCCTTCTGGCTTGGCCTCCCAAAGTTCTGGGATTATAGATGTGAGCCACCACGCCCAGCCAGAATGGGTGGCTTGAACAGAAATGTTTTCAAATTGTGGAGGCTGGAAGTCTGGGATCAGGGTGCCAGCACAGTTGGGTTCTAGTGAGAGCTCACTTCCTGGCTTGCAGATGGTGCCTTTTCGCTGTGTTCTTACGTGGCAGAGTGGGATGCGAGGTAAAGGGCGCTCTCTGGTATTTCTTTACAAGGACACATTCTGTAGTATCAGAACCCCACCCTCAAGACCTCATTAAACCTTAATTCACTCCTTATAGGCCCTATTTCCAAATACATTCACATTGAGAGTTAGGGCTTCAATATGTGGATTGGGGGGTGGGGAGACACAATTAGGTCTATAGCACTGTATAAACCCTAAGCAGGATACATACAAAGTCACACTGGGGTATATCAGAGCAAAACTGCTAAAAACCAAAGATAAAGAAATAAAACTAACCAAAGAGCAGAGGCAGGTAGATTGCTTTGAGCCCAGGAGTTCAAGACCAGCCTGGGCAATATGGCAAAGCCCTGTCTCTACTAAAAATACAAAAACTAACTGGGCATGGTGGTGCGTGCCTGTATTCTTAGCTACTCAGGAGGCTGAGGTGGGAGGATGGCTTGAGCCCGGGAGATGGAGGTTGGAGTGAGCTGAAATCGTGCCATTGCATTCCAGCCTGAGTGACAGAGCCACACCCTGTCTCAAAGAAAAAAAAAAAAAAAGTTACCAAGGAGAAAAAGATTATTTTCATAGGAACAATAATTAAACTGACTATGATTTTGCAACAGAAAAAGTTGAAACAGACAATGGCATGATGCCTTCAAATTACTGAATGAGGTGAGGTCAGTAGGAATGGTGAAGTAAGGGCCTCTAAAAACCTATTCCTCCATAAAAGCAATGAGAATATTGAGATAACTTGTAAAATAAAAATATTCAGAATTCTGAAATTAACCAAAGCTTTGCAACAACCCAAGGAACTTTTTTTTTTAAAGGCTGTATCTCAGTAAGAATGGTGAGCTTTGTGGTGTTTTAACTTGCCTTATTCTCAACACTCTCCTCAACTCCTCATTAGTCTTCAAAACCAACAGTTCTACAATCATAGTGAAGACCAGTAGCCTAGCAGCCACTTGCTAGGACAGAATGGGTTTGGAGATCCTCAAAATAGCATTATTTGAGAACTGTCCTTATTTGGCCTGTCTGACAATTCCCTGGAAACCCTCATTCACAAGACTTGCCTTGGCCAGCAACAGTGGCTCAGGCCTATAATCCCATTACTTTGGGAGGCTGAGGTGGAAGGATTGTGTGAGGCTAGGCGTTCAAGACCAGCCTGGGCAACAGAGTGAGACACTGCCCCTACAACAAATAAAAAAAAACTAGGTGTGGTGGCACATACCTGTAGTCTCAGCGACTTGGGAGGCTGAAGCAGGAGAATTGCTTGAGCCCAGGAGTTCGAGGCTTCAGTGAGCTATGGTCACACCACTGCACCCCAACCTGGGTGATAGAGCAAGACCCTGTCTCTAAAGAAAAAAAAACAAAACAAATGTTTGCCTTTATTTGACTCAACTCAGACCATGCTCGGTAAGAATAGCCTTTCACCGGGGACATTTGTTGAAAATAATCAGTAGCATGGCTAACATGCAGCTAACTAAGGTAGTGATAACATTTGAGGCAAACAAGCTGCCCCCCAGCCAAAAAAAAAAAAACAAAACCATCAAAAGAAGAGCTGGGGAATGAGGTGTCCATAGGAGGCTTTCAAGACTGCTGACATGACTGGGTGCAGTGGCGCACAACTGTAATCCCAGCACTTTGGGAGGCTGAGACAGGCAGATCACCTGAGGTCAAGAGTTCGAGACCAGCCTGGCCAACATGGTGAAACCCTGTCTCCACTAAAAATACAAAAATTAGGGGCTGGGTGCAGTGGCTCATGCCTGTAATCCAGCACTTTGGGAGGCCAGGGCAGGCGGATCACCTGAGGTTGTGAGTTCGAGACTAGCCTGACCAACATGGTGAAACCCTATCTCTACTAAAAATACAAAAATTAGCCAGGCATGGTGGCGGGCACCTGTAATCCCAGCTACTCGGGAGGCTGAGGCAGGAGAATTGCTTGAACCCAGGAGGCAGAGGTTGCAGTGAGCCGAGATTGTGCCATTGCACTCCAGACAGGGCAACAAAAGCTAAGCTCCATCTCAAAAAAAAAAAAAAACTGCTGACATATTCATGGGACTCCAGAAGGCCACGCACATACATGGGCTTATGTGCATGCTCAAATCTGTCCACATGCCCAGGAAAGACCTAAGAAGGTCCTAAGTTCTAACACAACATCTGGCTGACCTTGAGGCACTGCAAAAAAATGACAAAAGCTAAGTCAGCATTTTTAAATGCTTGCCTGAGTGTGAAGGGTGCCCCAACACAAACATACACAGAGCCTCTTGGAAATGGCTGGGAGGGTAAATAGATTCAGTCATTTAAGTAACTATCTAATCACTAGCTGACCACTAAGCTAAGTGAGCAGAGAATTCGGTGACAAAGAAGACATACTTCACAGATTCATTTGGAAAAGCCACTAAAAAAAAAACCCAATATCAACAACAAAAAAACAACATCAACAAGTCCTTAGAAGGGGAAATAGTTTGATTTCCAGAGTAGTCACATTGTATTATTAGAAATGTCAGTTTTTGGCCTAGCATGGTAGTTCATGCCTGTAATCCCAGCACTTTGAGAGGCCGAGGCAGGTGGGTCATTTGAGGTCAGGAGGTTGAGACCAGCCTGGCCAACATGGTGAAACCTCATCTCTACTAAAAATACAAAAATTAGCCAGGCGTGGTGGCACATGCCTTTAGTCTCAGCTACTCAGGAAACTGAGGCATGAGAACTGCTTAAGTCCGGGAGGCAGAGGTTGCAGTGAGCTGAGATAGCAACAGTGCACTCCAGCCTAGGCAACAGTGAGACTCTGTCTCAAACAACAACAACAACAACAACAAAAAAGAAATGTCAGCTTTCTGTATAAAATTATGAGACAAGCAAAGAAATAAAATATTGTTCTTACACAGGAAAATAGCAATCTATAGAAACCATCCTTGAGGATATTTCAAATGTGTTCAAAGAATTAAAGGAAATCATGTTTTTAAAAATTTTTTAAAGTGCAATAACTGAAATTAAAAATTCACTAGAGGGACTCACAAGCAAATGTGATTAAGCAAAAACCAAGACTCAGCAAACGTCTTTTTGGATCCATTGGATCTCTAGGAAACACCAGAATTATCAGCGAAGAATATATTAAATGGCTCAAGGCCTACCATCAGGCATATTTCTATGGCTTGACAGTAAAACTCCTAGACCTGGTTCCTGTTTCTGCAACAAGGTGTTCCTTTAGAGTCAACGATAACTCACAAACAAAACCTAGAAGTTCATGCAGGAGACATCTTGAAGTTCTTAAAAAAGTCAGTTGAAGAAAAATTGAAGAAAAGTCAATTGTGATTGTCTAGTCTGAGGAACAGAAAGGAAGAAGGATAAATACAAATGAATAGAACATCAGAGACCTGCAGGACATTATCAAGTATACCAACATACACATAATGAGAGTCCTAGTAGAAGAGAAGAGAAAAGGACAGAAATAATATTTGAAGGAACAATTTGCTGAAAAACATTTTTTGCTGAAAAACAAAATAAATTTGCTGAAAAACATTTATCTCCATATCCAAGAAGCTCAATGAACTCCAACTAGGACAAACTTAAAAAGACCCACACCTATACACATCATCATAATCAAACTGTCAAAATCCAAAGAAAAGAGTCTTGAAGAAAGAGAAATGCAATTAATCATTTAGAAGAGCTCCTTCACATGATTAACAGCTGACTTCTTATCAGTAACCATGGAGGCCAGAAAGCCATAGGATGATATTCAAAGTACTGAAAAAAAGACTGTCAACCAAGAATTTTATATCCAACAAAACCAACCTTCAAAGATGAAGCAAAATACAAGTCATTCCCAGATAAACAAAACTGAGACAATTAGTCATTAGCAAACCTATCACACAAGAAATACTAAAGGGAGTCCATCAAGTTGAAATGAAGGAACACTAGACAGTAATTTGAGACCACATGAAGAAATAAAGAGCACTGGTAAAGGTAACTAAATAGATAAATATAAAAGACCATATGAATATATTTTTGCTTATAATTCTTTTTTTCTTTTAAATGATTTTAAAGACTACTGCATAAAGTTATAATTATAAACCTGTGCTGATGGGCACACAAGGTATGAAGAAGTAATTATGACAACATTGCAAAGAAGGGGAAAGGGAACAGAGCTACGTAGAAGCTAGATTTTGTATACTGTTGATATTGAGTTGGTAGTAACCTAAACTAGATTGTTAAATTAAGTTGTTAATTGTAATCTCCAAAACAACAAGGGAAATGACTCAAAAATATACATAGTAAAAAAAAAAAAAGAAATGACAAAGGAATTAAAATGGTATATTAGAAAATATCTATTTAATACAAAAGAGGACAATAATGGAAAATAGAAAGGAAAAATGACATAAGACATATAGAGAACATAGCAAAATGGCAGACATGATTCCTTCCTTAATAGTAATGACATGAAATTGATTAAACAGCCCAGTCAAAAGTAAGAGAATGGCAGAGTGGATTTAAAAAATGATTCAACTATATGTTGTCTTACAAGTGACATACTAGATTCAAAGACATGACTATGTTGAAAGTAAAAGGTTGGCGGCCAGGTGTGGTGGCTCACACCTGTAATCCCAGCACTTTGAGAGGCCAAGGCAGGCAGATCACAAGGTCAGAAGTTTGAGACCAGCCTGGCCAACACAGTGAACCCTGTCTCTACTAAAAATACAAAAATTAGCCAGGTGTGGTGGCATGAGCCTGTAGTCCCAGCTACCCAGGCGGCTGAGGCAGGACCTGGGAGGAGGTTGCAGTGAGCCGAGACCATGCCATTGCCCTCCAGCCTGGGTGACAAGTGAGACTCCATCTCAAAAAAATAAAAAATAAAAAAGATGGCAAAAGCTATACCATGCATACAGTAACTCAGACCTGCAGTGGCTATTCTAATATCCCACAAAATAGATTTTAAGGCAAAAATTGTTACCAGTTATAAAAAGGGATATATTTTAATGATAAAAGTATCAATTTATTAGCAAGGCATAACTACAAACATATGTAATTAACAACAGAACCCCAAAATACATGAAACAAAAAATAACAGAATTGAAGAGAGAAACAGACAATTAAAAAATAACAGTTGGAGACTTAAATATGCCACTTTTACTAAGAAAACAAATAGGCGGGAGATCAAGAGAGTAATAAAAGACTTGAACAATACTATAATCCAATTAGACCTAACAGATTTTTATAGAACATTCCACCGAACAACAGTATAAGATACATTTTTCTCAAGTGGGGATGGAACATTTCCAGGATAGACCATATGTTAGGCTATAAAACATATCTCAATACATTTAAATTGATTGCAGTAATACAAAGTATTTTTCTCCAACTATAATGGAACAAAATTAGAAATAAACAACAGAAGGACATTTGAGAAGTTCACAAATATGAGGAAATTAGACAACACACTCCTAAATAACCCATTGGTAAAAGAAAAAGTCACAAGGGATATTATAAAATACTATGAAAGGAATGAAACAAATATATAACATACCAAAATTTATGGGACGTAACTAAAGCAGTGCTTACGAAGAAATTTATAGTTGTACATACCTACATATATTATATAATTATACCTACATACGTATATGTATGTATGTATATATGTATCAAGTGATCCTCCTGCCTTAGCCTCAGCTGGGACTACAGGTGTTTGTCACCATACTCAGCTAATTTTTTTTTTTTTTTTTTGAAATGGGATCTCATTCCATCACTCAGGCCAGAATGCGGTGGCACAATCTTGGCTCACTGCCACCTCTGCCTCCTGGGTTCAAGCAATCCTCCCATCTCAGCCTCCCCAAGAAGCTGGGAATAGAGACATGCTCCACCACACCCAGCTAATTTTTTCTATTTTTGGTAGAGATGGGGGTCCCACCAGGTTGCCTAGGCTGGTCTCGAATTCCCGAGCTCAAGTGATCTGCCTGCCTTCAACTCCCAAAGTGTTGGATGAAAGGCGTGAGCCACTGCACCCAGCCAAATTTTTAAATTTTTTTTGTTTTGTAGAGATGGGGTCTTGCTATGTTGCCCACGCTGCTCTCACATTCCTGACCTCAAGTGATCCTCCTGCCTCAGCCTCCAGAGTAGCTGAGATTATAGGCACAAGCCACCATTTAAAATTTTCTAGTTTTACATGTGACTTCCTCTTTGATCAGTGGGTTTAGAAGTGTGTTGTTTATCGTTTCTCGGCCGTTTGGCTAAGATCAAGTGTAGAAGTGTGTTGTTTAATTTCCAAATATTTGGACATATTTGGGGAATTAAACTTGACTTAAAATTGAGTTAAACTTCAAGTCAATAATACATAGTTGGAAAATTCCCAACTATGTATTATTGACTTCAAGTTGTATGACTTGTATTGACTTCAAGTTGTATGTATTGACTTCAAGTTGTATGTATTGACTTCATACTTGTATGATTTCAATTCTTTAAAACTTGTGGAGTTGTTTTTTAATGACCCAGAATATAGTTCATATTGTTTGAATGTTTCAGGCACTTCACAAATAATATATTCCCCTATTGTTAGGTGTATTGTTCTATAAATATTCATTAGGTGAAGGTGGTTGACAGAGTTGTCAGGTCTTCAATATCTTTATTGATTTTCTCTCTACTTCTGTTACTTAAAATGCTCAAGTCTCTAGCTATAACTGTGGATTTGTTTATTTCTCCTTTCAGTCCTGTCAGTTTCTAGCACCTCTGTTGTTAGGTACATACATATGTAGAATTGTTATACCTCTTTGTGAATCAACATCTTTATCATTATGTAATGTTCCTTTTTATCCTTGGTGACATTCCTTATTCTAAAGTCAACTTTGGTAGTAATACAGACACTCCAGCTTTCCTTTGATGAGGGTTTGTATATCTTTTCCCATCCTTTTCTTGTTAATCTGTATATATCTTTTCTATTTGAAGTGGGCTTCTTGTAGATAGATTATAATTACTTTTGATCCGATCTGATGATCTATCTTTTAATTAGTTTATTTAAACCGCTTACATTTAATGTGGTTATTGGGATTAAATATATCCATTTGCTACTTCTTTTCTGTTTTTCTTTGTTCTTTGTCCCCTTTTCCTCATTTTCTGTAATTCTAAAATTAACTGAGTACTTTTATGAATCTGCTTTATATCCATTAAAAATTTTGCCTAGTTATTGCCCAAAGGCTTACAATATACATCATGAATTAGTCATGGTCTACTTTCAAAAATTATTATACTGATTCATATATAGTTTAAGAACCCTGGCCAGGTGCAGTGGCTCCTGCCTGTAATCCCAGCACTTTGGGAGGCCGAGGTGGGTGAATCATCTGAGGTCAGGAGTTCGAGACCAGCCTGACCAACATGGAGAAACCCCGTCTCTACTAAAAATACAAAAATCAGCCAGGCATGGTGGCAGGCACCTGTAATCCCAGCTACTCGGGCGGCTGAGGCAGGAGAATCACTTGAACCTGGGAGGCAGAGGTTGCAGTGAGCCGAGATTGCGCCATTGCACTCCAGCCTGGGCAACAAGAACAAAACTCTGTCTCAAAAACAAACAAGAAAAAGAGTATCACTCTGTCACTCAGGCTGAAGTGCAGTGGTGCAATCTCGGCTCACTGCAACCTCCGCCTCCCAAGTTCAAACGATTCTCCTGCCTCAGCCTCCCGAGTAGCTGGGATTACAGGCGCCCAACACCACACCTGGCTATTTTTTGTATGTTTAGTAGAGATGGGGTTTCACAATGTTGCTCAGGCTGGTCTCAAACTGTTGTCCTCAGGTAATCCGCCCTCCTTGGCCTCCCAAAGTGCTGGGATTACAGGCTAGTTCCAACATATTTCCAACACCCCAGAAGAAAACCCCATACCCATTAGGCAGTCACTCTTCATTCCCCTCACACCAGATTTAACCACCACCAGTCTGCTGATTCTATGAATTTACCTATTCTGGATATTTCATAAAACTGGAATCATAGAATATGTGAACTTTTGTGTCTTCTTTCACTTAGCATAATGTTTTTGAGGTTTATCCATATGGTAGCATGTATCTGTACTTCATTTTTATGGCTGAGTTCTCTATCATATGTATATAATCATTTTGTTTATCCGTTCATATATTGATGGGTTGTTTACACCATTGGGTCATTGTGAATAGTGCTGCTATAGCATCTGTGTATAAATTTTTGTGGATGCATGTTTTCTTTTCTCTTGGGCAGACAGCTAGGAATGGAATTGCTGGGCTATATGGTAATTCTGTTTATCTTTTTCAGGAACCACCGAACTCTTTGTCTACAGTGGCTGAACCATTTTACATTCCCATGAGCAATGTACAAGGTTCCCATTTTCAGGCTGGGCAGGGTGGCTCATGCCTGAAATCTTAGTATTTTGGGAGGCCAAGACAGGTGGATCACTTGAGATCAGGAGCTCAAGACTAACCTGGGCAACATGGCGAAACCCCATTTCTACTAAAAATATAAAAATTAGCCAGAAAAAAAATTAGCTGGGTGTGATGGTGGGCACCTGTAATCCCAGCTACTCCAGAGGCTGAGGCAGGAGAATCACTGGAACCCAAAAGGCGGAGGTTGCAGTGAGCTGAGAGCGCCACTGCACTCCAGCCTGGGTGACAGAACAACACTCCATCTCAGAAAACAAAAAGGTTCCCATTTTCCAGCATCCCCAACACTTTTTTTTTTCTGTATTTTTTGTTATAGCCATCCTTCTGGATGTGAAGTGGTATCTCACTGTGATTTGGATTTGCATTTCTCTGATTGCCACTGTCTTTCTGCTTCCAAGATCCTCTCTTCAGTTTTGGACAGTTTATGTATGTCTTGACATGGATCTCTCCTGACTTATCCTATTTGGAGTTCCGCAAACTTCTTGGATGGGTACATTCAAGTGTTTTCACAAATTTGAGGTGTTTGGGGCCATTATTTCTTCAAATATTCTTTCTGCCCCTTTCTCTCTCTTCTCCTTCTGAAACTCCTATTTTGCAAAGGTTGGTATGCTTGGTAGTAATCCACAGGTTTCTTAAATTGCTTCTTTCCTTTGTTCTTTTCCTCAGATGGATAATTTCAACTGATCTACCTTCAGCTTCACTGATTCTTTCTACTGTCTGGCCACATCTGCTATTAGAACCATTTTTCCCCCCTTTTTATTGTACTTTTCAGCTAATTTTTATGGTTCTTTTTTATAATTTCTTTGACAGTCTCTATGAGACATTGTTTCCCTGTATTCCCTTAGCTCTTTGAGCACTTTTGAGACAGTTGATTTACAAATTTTGTCTTAAAGAAGTCCAATGTCTATGCTTCCTCAGTTTATTCTAACTTTTTCTGTGAGTGGGCTATACTTTCTTTGCATGCTTCATAGTTTTTTGTTGAAAGCTGAATATTACTTTACTATTAACTCTGGAAACCAGATTCTTCACTCCTCAGGGTTTTTGTTACTTGCTATGGGTTGTAGTGGTTTGTTTAGTGACATATATATTTAGAGACAAGGTCTCACTCTGTTCCCGAGGCTGGAATGCAGTGGCACAATCATAGCTCACTGCAGCCTCAAACCCCTGGGCTCAATCGATCCTTCCACCTCAGCCTCCCAAGTGGTTGGGACTATAGGCCTGTGCCACCATGCCCAACTAATTAAAAAAATTTTTTTCTTTTATAGAGACGAGCTCTCACTATGTTGCCCGGGCAGGTCTCGAACTCCTGGGTTCAAGTGATCCTCCCACCTCGGCCTCCCAAAGTACTGAGATTACAGGCGTGAGCCACAGCACCAGGTCCTAGTGACTTTTCTGACCTGTTTTTGTAAAGTTTCTGTTCTTTGACTTACACGGTCTGTAAGATGTCTTCCTTTTGCTTGCGTTCAGCCAGTGTGTGAGATTTCTTTGAAAACTGTTTGCCCCAAAGATTGACAAAGGAAGAAAAAAACCCTCAGTTTTTGCTGATTGGCTGTCTTGGGACACACCTTCAGTGCCTATCCGGGCCATCTGAAATTGGCCTTAGCCTTTACTTCCTGCTTGCACTGAGTTTACACATCAGCCAGACATGAAATCTTGGGGTCTTCTCAGGTTTGAATGTGCAGACTGACCTGGGAATGTGCATGGCTTTCTAAATCCCCCAATATACATGGGTGCTTTTGAATAACCTAATTTCCCTAAGAAATTCTGCTGCTTTCCTCTCAGGCTTTAGGCACTCCTTTGTTTACCTCAACTGTAGTTTTTTGCCTCGGGTGGCAGCGGGTTGTTCATTTGCCTTACAATATTTAGAGACAAACCTGCCAATTTCCCACCATGATTGAGTTCTGAGTTAGATGAAACAAACAAATGCAGGTGCCTTTTGTCAGTCCTCGAGGCTGCCAGACAGGTCAGAACAATCTTTCAAGAATAAAATCTCTGGGGCTGGGTGCGGTGGCTCACGCCTATAATCCAAGCACTTTGGGAAGCCGAAAAGGGTGGACCACCTGAGGTCAGGAGTTTGAGACCAGCCTGGCCAACATGGTGAAACCCCGTCTCTACTAAAAATAGAAAAATTAGCTGGGTGTCGTGGTGTATGCCTGCGGTCCCAGCTACTTGGGAGGCCGAGGCATGAATTGCTTGAACCCGGGAGGTTGCAGTGAGCCGAGATCATGCCAATGCACTCTGGCCTGGGTGAGAGTGAGACTGTCTCCAAAAAAAAAAAAAAAATCTCTCTTCTCCCTAGGAACCCAAGACCAGGACCCCACGCTGAGAATGTGGTCTGTGTGTCTTCAAGACTGTTGCAGAGCTGAGAATGGGGAAAGGGCAAGTAAAACACTGCCAAGCTTTCCTTCTCTTTTTAGGTTGCCTTTTTCTTGATTTAGCAAATGCTTGGTGCTGTAAACTATTTTCCTGGGTTCTGACAAAGTTGTTTCTGAATGTTTTTGCTTGATTTTTCAATGTTTCTGTGGAGGAAAAGGTCCCTGAAGCTACCTACTTGGCCATTTTTGCTGATGCTACTCTTGGTTACATTCTGAGGGCCCGACATTGTGTATGAAAATTGGTAGAGCTAATTTATGGCTCTGGATGTTAAAAATTATTTTTGCTTCTGTGAGGCAGTGAAATTAGTTTCATCAGCATTCTCAGATAACTTTTAAACAGTCATGGAATGAGATGACTTAAAGCTGGACTTCAGGCTGTGTGAGGGCTTACTTCTCACTAACCTTGCACCTAGGATAGCCCCTTGGAGTGCAACTAAAAGCCTGCATGTTTACTAGGCTCCTTCTTCTTTGGTGGTACCTGCATAGTTTATTTTGGGAATGTGAATGCAGCTTGCCTAGCTCTCTAAACATACCCATTGCCAGATAAGAAATTATGGAGCAAGCAGGTTAATGTAGAAACCACATTTATTAACCATGGATTTACTGAGGGCAGTTTATTAGATATTATTCATAGCTTATGCTGACATCTGATTTTGCGGAGAAATTATAGCCATTATTTTATTAAGATAATTCTACAAGATCAATTTAGTTTCTTGAAGTAGCATATATTCAATTCTTCAATAGGGTTTGGTTTAATTTAGCTATCAAAGTCAAATGTCTCTAAACTTTACACACTAAACTCATCATGGGCAGAAAATTTATTCTTTGTACATATTCCTTCTAAGTGTTTTGGTTCTTCAAGCTGAAACATCTCAACTTCCAGAAATATGGTTGCCCGATCAAAAATACCAGCGTCCTTCTAAGGGTTAAGATTTGAATCGAGAAAAAGATACATATACATATTTTATTATATACAAACAAGCAACAACAAAAAGTTTCATCATGTAAACAAAAGAATATAAATTATAGACATAATTGGAAGTTTCAAAAAGTCCTTAAATCATTGTGAGCTTCTCCAAAAGACACAGGTCTTGGAGTGTGGGCACAGAGCCATTAGTCAGATGTCTGGGTGGTCTCCCATAATAGCAATGTATACTCCAAAGAAGTGGGCTTTTTGTGAACTCTGTCAGGGTGAATGAGTTAGGCCTCTTAAAGGAATGAAATGCTTTCACATCTGGGGCAACAAGTGAAAAATATTGAAAGGAGGGATACAACTAGGGTTAGATTTATTGTTGACAGTGATTTTAGAAATAACCACTAAAGAGGTGTTAAAAGATTTCTAGATAAAATTCTGGCTACCGAAAATAAGAAAGGATACCTTTTGTAGCTCTACAAATGGTTTGGTGAAAAATAAAAAGGGAAACAGCGAGCCGAGGAGAAAGCGAAATAGGGAAGTCTAGGGAGGAGGCAAGAAAATACACAAGTCATAGCAAGAAAAAAAACATGAGATGGTCCTTTCTAAGGCCAGGTGTTGGTGATATTTACCTATGTAAGCTCAAGCCGAGAAGAGTACAGTTCTTATATATTCATTACTTAATAATATACAAGAAAAATACTTTTCATTCATTTGTTATAAAAGAACTACTTTATATGAAAACTAGAAATATGTATTTACATTGCAAATCCCAAATGAAACCCAATTTAATACAAAGTGAACTATAGGGATGACAGAAAAATGGGTAGATATCAAAATTCAACTAAATTTACAGTACTGCCTGATATCTTTTTTAAATTTTGTTTTTGAGACCGAGTCTTGCTCTGTTGCCCAGGCTGGAGTGTAGTGGTGTAATCTCGGCTCACTGCAACCCCTGCTTCCTGGGTTCAAGTGATTCTCGTGCCTCAGCCTCCCCAGTAGCTGGGATTACAGGAGTGTGCCACCACGCCCGGCTAATTTTTAACAGAGACGAGGTTTTGCCAAGTTGGCCAGGCTGGTCTCAAACTCCTGGGATCAAGCAATCCACCCGCCTCAGCCTCCCAAAGTGCTGGGATTACAGGCATGAGCCACCGTGCCCGGCTGATATATATATTCTTTATACACAAGACTCAAGTTCTGGGGTTTCAGGTTTTATTTTTAAGTTTTCTTTAAAAATAAAATTGCCAACCCCCAAGTGAATTAAAGGTTGATCTGGGCTCGCAGAGGTAATCTGCTCTTTGTAACCAAGTGCTCTGTAGTTTCTTCCACTTTAGACCTCTCCAGTGTGTTAATGCCTCTGTTTTCTTTGTCTTTTCCATGTGATTTTTTATGCTGTGGATTTAAGGGGGGAAAATTAAGTCAATATAAAGTAACATTTGATACACATTAACTACACTCTATTTTCAAAGTTCTCTGGGTTATAGGCAAAAAAACTTAAGTGTAGAAAAGCAGAAAAGGTTCAGCACAAGTTTGAGCCAACAATTTGGCAAGTAGCGTCAAATGCCTTCTGTATTTGATCACTAATGGAAGGAGCAGAGTGAAAGAAATATTAATTTTCTGTGTTATTTTCTAAGACATAGTTACAGATTTTACTCCAGGGTAGTGCTTCTCATCAGGGAGTGATTCTGCTCCCACAGCACGTCCCACAGGGGACGTTTGGCAATGCTTAAGAGACTTTTTTGGTGTTACAATCAGGGAGTGCTACTGGCTTTGAGTGAGTATTCACATAGTAAACTGTTTTTCTTGTGTACCGACATAGTACAGTTCACGGGAAAGCCCATCACAACAAAGAATTATCCAGTTTAAAATGCCAATAGCACTGCTGTCAAGAAACCCTGCTCTAAGGAAACAGATTTGCTGTCATGCAGAAAAGTCAATTCTGTTTTAAGCAGAGAAACTGGTATATGGGCCACCTTAAAAACACTTTTGCTTGTTTTTTAAAATTGTATTTTATTTGTAAAACCTATTTCATGTTCCTCATTTGGAAGTTCTATTTCATTGGAACCATACTTACCCATACAGAACATTAATGGACTGGTAACATTCACTGTACACTCAGTCATCAATGCTGAGACAAATTATAAACCAACTTTTAAAGTTTTAAACCCAGAGAAAATCCCCACATCACACTGCTACTAGGGAAAAGATCATTTCTGAACTTCAGCTGAAGGTCTAAAACCCCATCCCAAACCCTTTCTGGTACTGTAGGGACTTCCTTGCCATAGCTGAATCACTAAGCCTAATTCAAAATGCCACAGATAATAATAATAAAAGAATTTCTGACCAGGAATTAAGTAGTCACCAGGTTCTCTTATCCTTCCCCCTTTCCTAACTTTATAAGATAGAAGAAAAGGATGAAAACTGAAAGAAACATATTTATAGTTCTCTAATAGTAAGGAATAAAGCAAAAGGTGGCAAGAATTCGGGAATAACATTGCCCAGAGGAAGACAGGGAGGAATTTATGAGAATCTGAGTTGGAACTTTGTTAACTGTTGAAAGCAGGGATGGAGAATCTTTAGACCTTAAGGAAAGGAGCTGTAGATCTATTAAAAACAGTTACAGGCTGAGCGCAGTGGCTCACGCTTGTAATCCCAGCACTTTGGGAGGCCGAGGCGGGCGGATCACCTGAGGTCGGGAGTTCGAGACTAGCCTGACCAACATGGAGAAACCCCTTCTCTACTAAAAATACAAAATTAGCCAGGTGTGGTGGTGCATGCCTGTAATCCCAGCTACTCGGGAGGATGAGGCAAGAGAATCACTAGAACCCGGGAGGCGGAGATTATGGTGAGCCAAGATCACGCAATTGCACTCTGGCCTGGGCAACAAGAGCAAAACTCCGTCTCAAAAACAAAAAAACAAAACAAAACACACACACACACAAAAACAGGTACAAGCAGCCAGGCGCAGTGGTTCATGCCTGTAATGCCAGCATTTTGGGAGGCTGAGGTAGGAGGGCTGCTTGAGGCCGAGTTCAAGACCAATCTGGCCAACATAGCAAGACCCTGTCTCTCTATATATTTTTTAAAAAAAAGGTACAAGCATATGCATCTCAGAAGTAGAACTTCAACTGTAAATGTAGATACCAATGTCCTACGTAAGGAAATTTTTCCTTCACACACTCTGTCTAGGCTTGTACCTTCAAATTAGAGGAAAAGATACCAGCACTTTATAGAGCCTCACTTGGAAGTTGTATTTCACTGGAATCCTCCTACTTACCCACAGAGAACATTAAGGGATTGGTGACATTTATTGTGTACTCAGTCATCAATGCTGAGATGAATCATAAACCAACTATGTTCTCAACAGTATTAAAAAGTGGGTAGCAGGGGCCGGGCCGGTGGCTCACACCTGTAATCCCAGCACTATGGGAGGCTGAGGCAGGCGGATCACCTGAGGTTGGGAGTTCGAGACCAGCCTGACCAACACAGAGAAACACCCTCTACTAAAAAAAAAAAAAAAATACAAAATTAGCCAGGCATGGTGGCACATGCCTGTAATCCTGGCTACTCGGGAGGCTGAGGCAGGAGAATCACTTGAACCCAGGAGGTGGAGGTTGCGGTGAGCCAAGATCACGTCATTGCACTCCAACCTGGGCAACAAGAGCGAAACTCTGTCTCAAAAAAAAAAAAAGTAAAGAAAAAAAGTGGGTAGAGGGCCGGGCACAGTGGCTCACGCCTGTAATCCCAGCACTTTGGGAGGCTGAGGAGGGTGGATAACTTGAGGTCAGGAGTTTGAGACCAGCCTGGCCCACATAGTGAAACCCTGTCTCTACTAAAAATACAAAAAAAATTAGCCAGGTATGGTGGTGCATGCCTGTAATCCGAGCTACCCGGGAGGCTGAGTCAGGAGAATCACTTGAACTCGGGAGGTGGAGGTTGAGTGAGCCAAGATCGTGCCATTCCACTTCGGCCTGGGTGACTCAGTCTCAAAAAAAAAAAAAAAAAAAAAGTGGGTAGGACAGGTCACAGGATTTAATTACATTGGATTAGAGCAGGCAAGGTGCTCAGGAAACATGGGGCAACAGTTCACAAGACAAAAGCCTCAGGCAGGAGAAATCACTAATATAACCTAAGAGGCTTCCAGTCTCTCAATCTTTTCAATCACTTTGCCTTCAAAGTCTGATTATGGGCAGAGATAGGTTCCAAGACTTACATGTCAAAGGTAGAAGGAAGAGAAATGACTGCTCTCAGTGTCCGAGTATATAGGAAGGAGAAAAGGAATAAATACAATAGCTAAAGATTATCAGCTAAGGATGTAGATTAAGTCAAATTCTGCCTTCATTTATTCTTCAGAAAACCCCTTATCAATATCAGATTTTTGTAAATAATTCAAATCAAAAGCGTTAACAAGCCATCCTAAGGAATAATTGAAAGGTTTTTGTTGTTCTACTCACCACGAATAATACCTTTATACTGAATAGTAAATGAATGACTTACATCAGATATGGAAGGGTTATCTGATATGATATACCTGGAAAAATGGAACCCCACCAATTGATGAACAATCCACACCAGCATCTACAGATGGCTCTTGACTTAGAGGTTCTTCAGTATACTGCCCCAGAACTGCCTCTTCTACATCTACATCCTAAAAGAAGAAACTGGATGAGTGACTAAGTCCAAGGGCTTAAAAGTCATCACAAGAGTAACAACAGTTTTCTTCTTTGAATATAACACAATGCCCATGGTATAATATAAAAGTTAAACCTCAACAAAATTATTAGAAAGTCTACAAATTAATGAAAATAATTCCTAATATATTTTTATAGAGAGTAGAGGTTCCTATATAACAATGTTACTAAGCATAATACTAAGTATTGGCTATTATTATCTACTAGCATAATTTAAAAACTAGTAAGATTAAAAGAAACAAGCCTAGGGGCCAGGCCTATCATTAATGAGAGGCAGGGTAAGATTGAGGGGTAAACCGTAAAATTCTTCACATGAAGTCAACCACATCAAGAGTTCATAAAATAGTTCTATTATAAAATTATGATCCTTTAAATTTACCGGAATTGTCTCTTCTTCATTGTTTTCTGAACAGTTTAGCATCATGAACAGCTCAGGCTGTTTCCTTTTCAACTGATCAAGGAGATGTTCACGTGGTTCAGTTCTTACCAGTGTTGATGGATATAAATAATTTTTCCTCTGTGGTGTTGTACCTTTAATGGACATTAGATAAGAGTTGTAAAAATTAAAGTATGAGATGTAAATATAAAAAAAAAACCTAAAACTTCATAATTAATCTTGTCTTCTAAAAATATAAAATATAAAAATATAATTGCCATATGATGATCAATCTTGCTACCTGTCATTGTTTGCAACTAACAATATTTTCTAATTTGACAACAGACTTTACTGTTTTCAAGATTCATCCTACTCTCTAAAACATGAAGTTTACCATCTCTAAGGATATATAAAAGATGTGTTATAAGCTCTAAAAGGAGTTATAGTGTTCTGAAAAAAATGGCAGCATTATTGGAATGAATAGATTTCCCAACATGATTACTTTGATAGGAGTAATCATTTCACTATAAATGTGGTGTGGTGGTTAAATATTAACTAGATATATATATATTATGTTGCCTAGGCTGGTCTTGAACTCCTGGGCTCAAACGATCCTCCTGCCTTGGCCTCCCAAAGTGCTGGGATTATAGGCGTGAGTCACCGCATCAGGCCCCCAGTTATATTTCTCTGTAATGAGCTCATGCTCTCATAATTTACAAAAGTACTTGCCTTTTCACTCAACATTTACATTCCTAACTTCATTGAAAAGTAGACAGTAAATCTTACAGGTCTCTTGGGGAAAAAATAAACCAACATTCTATGCAGCACCATCCCCTTTTAACAATTGCTTTTTAAATTAAAAAAAAAAAAGTTTTGTGATATAATTTACATACCATAAAACACTCATTTTATGTGTACAATTCAGTCGATTTTAGTGAGTTTACAGGGTGTGCAACCATCACCACAATACAGTGAAGAACCCAATTATTCATGCTGTGTAAAACAGCTTGTTACATCTCTTCCATGAAGACCTCCCTGAAATCATTACAGCCTACAATGATCTTTGCCATATCTGCTCTCTCAAAATGTTGATTCCTAAATGCTAATGGTCCACGGTGATCCCTGATCTCTTAAAACAGGGATTCCTAAATGGCAATAGTCTATGACAAAATGAGAGGGACACAGAACAAAATGCACAATGTGGTAAACTTTGCATTAAACTAGACTTAGTTATATCTCTCTCATATTTGTGGTATTAAAATGTCCTTTTACAAACAGTGCTAGGTTTGTAGTTGTTTTTAAAATATCCCCTATTAACAAAGTCAACTCCCTGAATGTATGTGAAATTTTACTGAATTGTGATACCACCTGTATCATGACACTCGATTAAAACTATTTTAAGGTTCCAGTTTTCCCATTTTGAGTTGATTACAGTGAGATGGTAAATTCCTGTCAGGCAATGGAAGGACCTAATTTTTCTGAACATCTGACACTACACAGAGTTGAATTCGACTTCAAAAAATTTAACAATTCTATTTCTCTTTTAAAGTACCTGTTGGGATATCCAGTTTCAGATCCTGTTCCAGAAAGCAATTAAGCTTAGTCAAACCAATTTTTATGGTTTCATTAAGTTCTAGATTTTGTGCTATCAATTTATCTTCATCAATAGTCATCTGATCAAGAAAAATGTTACGCTGTTTCTCATGAGCTGCCTTATGTCCATTTGATTTCTCAGTGATGTCTGAACTTGAAGCCTCACAACATTGGTTTACAACCTGTAAATGATGCAAATAAGTGTTTATTACTAAAACTAAAGTTGCCAGTGTTTTATTCAATATCATATTTTCCCTTACCTTTTCCATAATTTTTTTTTTTTTTTTGAGACAAGTCTCACTCTGTTGCTCAGGCTAGAGTGCAGTGGCATGACTAGTGCTCACTACAGCCTTGACCTCCCAGGCTCAAGCCATCCTCCCATCTCAGCCTCCCAGGTAGCTGGGACTACAGGCATGTACCACCATGCCTGGATAATTTTTGTATTTTTTGAAGAGATGGCGTTTCACCATGTTGCCCAAGTTGGTCTCAAACTCCTAGGCTCAAGCAATCTGCCCACCTTGGCCTCCAAAGATTACAGGCATGAGCCACCACGCCTGGCCTTCAGTAATAAAAGATTTAAAAACACATACAAAAGTAGAGAGAACAGTATAATTAACGCCCTTGTATTCATTACCCAGCTTCAACGTTTACCAACAAGTGGAGTACAAACATTTACCAACAGGACTGGCCACTTAACTCCTCCACAAACCCAGGATTATTTTGAAACAAATCCTGTATCATTTCATCCATTTACTTCAGCATGTATCTCTAAGAGGTAAGAGCACTTTAAGACCACTATCACATCTAAAAAGGTTAACACTGATTCCTTCCAATCAAATGTCTAGTCCATGTTCAAACTTCACCAATTGTCTCAAATGTGTGTCACAATTGCTTTGTTTGAACCAGAATTCACCACTAGATTTGGTTTATAGTTGACTATATAATTTATCATCCAAATTGGGACACCTTTTAGAGTGAAAGGGCCCATTCTTAATAATCATTCTAATACAACAATGTCAACAAGGACTGCCTCAGGCAAAATAAGACTTAAGGACCTCTAGTCTTAAGTCTCTTTTGATCTACAGGTTATCTTTTCTCATATTTTTTCCCTTGAAAAAAAAAAAAAAACTTGTTGCTGAAGATATGAGGTCTTTATCCCATTTAACATCTCAAATTCTGGATTTGGTCAACTGCATTTCTATGCTTTATTTTCTATAAACTGGTTAGACCTAAAGGCTTGATTTAATTCAGGTTTAGTTTTTTAGCAAGAATATTTCATAGGTAGTACTGGAAACACAAAATGCTTTGCTGTGTCTCTCATGTTAAGATTTATCAGTGAGTTCAGGTATGGTTAGCCTATTAATTATAAAGTTCCCCAACAGCTTTTGATCAAATGGTTTAAGCCATCATTAACATCCACAGGGGTTATTTTATTAAGAGTTGCATACTGGTGATATATTAATTCTATCATTTCTTCTCCATTTTATTAGCTTAGAGTCTAATGAAACACTTTTCTTCATTACCCTGCTAAACCAAGATATGGTTCTTTTAGGAAAGACAGATGGATGCTATATTTTTTCTTCTTCTTTACCCATTTTCAGGACAATGTGTTGCTTCCGTAGCATGATCCAAAGGAGACCTATGAAATTTTTATGAGTTCGTAAGTTTTAATATATTTGATGTGTTTTAATCCGTTATGGCCATTATTCTTTTTGATGTTCAAATTATACCACCTTTGAACATGGGGAGGTTGGCTACTAAGACCTTTTGACAACCTCAGAAATCTTTAACAGCTTCCTTACTTTCTGGTATGACAAGACCTCTAGGCTCATATATTGTACATTTCCTATCGCAAATCTGAAATTAGCTATTTGTATACAAACTCTAGTTCCTTTTAGTGAAAACAGCTCATATAGATTAAAATTTTTAATTCTTTGTACCTACTTCCTGAGAATGTTAGTAAAATCCTTCTAATGCAAAGAAAGAAAAAACCAAGTTACAAAGGGCTCATGCAAGCGTTAAGTTCAAGCAAATCCATAAACCTATCAAGTATCCTTTGGTTACCAGAACAATAACCTAAATACTTAAAATAATAATAGGTTTGAATGTACTTGGAGAAAAGTAAAAAGCAAAGATAGGCCGGGCGCAGTGGCTCATGCCTGTAATGCCAGCACTTTGGGAGGCCAAGACGGGTGGATCATTAGGTCAGGAGTTCGACACCAGCCTGGCCAATATAGTGAAACCCCATCTCTACTAAAAATACAAAAAAATTAGCCGGGTGTGGTGGCGGATGCCTATAATCCCAACTACTCAGGAGGCTAAGGCAGGAGAATCGCTTGAACCTGGAAGGCTGAGGTTGCAGTGAGCTGAGATTGTGCCATTGCACTCCAGCCTGGGCAACAGAGTGAGACTCCATCTTAAAAAAAAAAAAAAAAAAAAAAAGTATATAAGTGGAAGGTATTACATATCAAAAGACAGGGTGCCCTTCTTTGAAGAAACTACTAAGTCAGAAACCAAGGATAAATACAGGGAAGAAACTGTACAAATGTTAAATTAATTCCAAGATTGAGAAGACATATACCAAAGCACAAAACGAGATCATCTGTAAGCATACCAAATATTATACTTAAAAGTTGAAGTCATTATAGCTTAAAATATCATTTGTTTTGAAATCTATTCTTAGCCAAGAATATTTAATTTTCTGATTATTATTCTCCCCAAAGTAAGTTCCAGTTACAAAGTTATTACCTCCAATAAGTTCTGAAGTTCCTGTTCCCTTTCATTTAAGGAAGATACCCACTGTTCAGAAAAATAAACTGTTCTTGTGTTCAGAGACTCACATCTCTGTTCAGTCTCTTGAGATATTTTTTCCAGGTTGCCATTGAGTTTATCAGAGTGTTTCACAGACTCTTCAACCAATTTTGTACCTTCTTGGTTAAAATTTCTGAGTTCCTGTGACAAGCCATCAGAATCAGCACAAAATTTTTGACTGTGGAAAGTCATTTTGTTGACTATATCCTTAGATTTCCTATAGGAAAAGAGAATGACACTGTTGAAATGGGGAATTAAGACTCAAAGGATATATAACTTCCCAAGATCACTCAGCTCTTAAGTGGCAGATCTGAACGTGGGCAGTCTGGCTCCAGGGCCCGTGATCTTAATAAATCTTCTATATTGAGAATGGATGCCTTGGCCACTGTCTTTTCACAGCATTGCCATTAAATGACCTTTGAAAGGATCATCTTTGCTCATGAAACCTTTCACAGCCCTCCTCCAGTTATGATGCTTTCAAAATCTGTTTTATTCCTCTTACTAGGCAATGTTACTTCAGGGCATCTACTACAGCCTCTTGTCTAGTCCCTAAATTGGACAATCAGTAATTTATTCTGTTATTAAGCAGTTTCCTTTGCCTAGCATATAAAACAAATCATGAACATTACAAATGTTATGTTTAAATTAGCTATAAAGCTTTCTAATAATTAAAAGAAAATTATATTGGGGTGTGACAAATTATACATATAGAACAATATAACATAAACTTGATATAATATTAATGTTGGTTAGACATACATTTCCAATTCATTGATAATTTCCCTCTCGGTAAGTTGCCCTATAATAGCATTCCAAGTTATCTTACAGGACAAGATTTAAACCTTGTGGAATGAAGTGACTCTCTATTACCACTAGATGGTACACCACGTGGGTAAACCAAGTGAGTCAGCAAAGATGTTGAAAACCAAACCTACACATGAAAGTCACAATGATTGAAAAAAGGGCAAGGCACAGTGGTTCACACCTGTAATCCCAGCACTTTGGGAGGCCGAGGCAGGCGGATCACCTGAGGTCAGGAGTTAGAGAGCAGTCCGGCCAATATGGTGAAACCCCGTCTCTACTAAAAATACAAAAAAATTAGCTGGGCTGTCGAGCAAGACTCTGTCAAAAAAATCTCACAACTTAATTGGAAGATGAGATTGAGTTAAAAGTACTATAAGCAGCCAGGCGCGGTGGCTCACGCCTGTAATCCCAGCACTTTGGGAGGCCGAGGTGGGTGGATCACGAGGTCAGGAGATCGAGACCATCCTGCCTAACACGGTGAAACCCCATCTCTACTAAAAATACAAAAAATTAGCCGGGTGAGGTGGCGGGCGCCTGTAGTCCCAGCTACGCGGGAGGCTGAGGCAGGAGAATGGCGTGAACTCCGGGGGGCGGAGCCTGCAGTGAGCTGAGATAGCGCCACTGCACTCCAGCCTGGGCGACAGTGAGACTCCATCTCAAAAAAAAAAAAAAAAGTACTATAAGCCATGACAATAAATGCCAAACGCAGTTATGTTCAGTGTGTACATAAACATCACCTAGATTCCTGGGTGATGAATACAAAGTCCCTCGACCATACTGGGAAACTCTGGTGTAGACAATAAATGTCAGGAAAGCAGGAAAAATAATTTGCATGGGCCTTAAGAAAGTATATCATACTTCCTTTCCTACTTCAATCCTACTCTAGTTTTTCCTCCACAGCTATGGAATGGCCTAGAAATCCATCAGTCTAGATACTAGGAATAAAAAGTAGGACATACTTTTTTTATTCAGCATATAGGAAGAGTTCACAATGGAACATGCTATACTTAACAGGATCAAAAACAGGGTTGAAAAACAAACGATAGAAGTTAGGTAGGGATAAATGATAGCTAGAGTTCCAGAGCAGCACTGCTCAACAGAAGTATAATAGAAGCCACATATGCAATTAAAAATTTTCGGCCAGGCGCAGTGGCTCACACCTGTAATCTCAGCACTTTGGGAGGCCGAGGCGGGCAATCACAAGGTCAGGAGTTTGAGACTAGCCTGGGCAACATGGTGAAACCCCCGTCACTACTAAAAATACAAAAATTAGCCGAGCATGGTGGTGGGCACCTGTAATCCCAGCTACTCGGGAGGCTGAGGCAGAATTGCTTGAACCTGGGAGGCAGAGGTTGCAGTGAGCCAAGATTGCACCACTGCACTCCAGCCTGGGCGACAGAGCAAGACTTCCTCTCAAAAAAAAAAAAAAAACAAAAAAAAAACAACAAAAAAACAACAAAAAAAAAACTAGTAGATACATTAAAAAATAGATAAAGCAATTCAAGTAACAATGTATTAGGTGTTTATTGCACATATAAACACCTAAGTAAAATATATGAAAATAATGACAAACGGGAAAGAGGATACAGGAATATACTATTATAATGTCCTTTCACTACACATGAAACAACAAATTATTTGATAATGGCTTCAAATTATCTTAAAATATATACTTTAAATCCTAGAAATACTACTAAAAGGGAAAATTTTTAAAGTATAAATAAGTCAGTGGAAGAGATAAAAACATAAAAAGTGCTCAGTTTAAATGAGGAAAGGCAGCTGGGTGCAGTGGCTCACACCTATAATCTCAGCACTTTGGGAGGCCAGGGCAGGTAAATCACTTGAGGTCAGGAGTTCGAAACCAGCCTGGCCAACATGGTGAAACCCCATCTCTAGTAAAAATACAAAAATTAGCTGGGCATGATGGTGTGTGCCTGTAGCCCCAGCTACTCAGGAGGCTGAGGCGGGAGAATCACTTGAACCCAGGAGGCAGAGGTTTCAGTGAGCCAAGATTGCACCACTGTACTCTAGCCTGGGCCACGGAGCAAGACTCTGTCTCAAATAAATAAATAAAAATAAAACATCATAGATTATAAATTTGATGAAAAAGCAAGACCCAACTATATGCTGTCTGTAAGAAACCCACTTTAAATATAAAGACTTAGACCAAAAGTAAAGAGATGGAGAAGGATACATCATACAAATAGCAATCAAAGGAAAGCTGGAGAACCTGTATTCATTTCAGACA
Organism: Hylobates moloch; assembly: GCF_009828535.3. Classification (NCBI taxonomy): domain Eukaryota; kingdom Metazoa; phylum Chordata; class Mammalia; order Primates; family Hylobatidae; genus Hylobates; species Hylobates moloch. Next base: position 41,042,764 of record NW_026652278.1, read on the forward strand.
AAACAGACTTCAGAACAAGAGAGATTATCAGAAATAAAAGTGGATATTACATAATAATAAAGAGGTCAGTTCTCCAAGGAGATATAATAATCCTAAATGTATATGCACCCAACAACAGAGTTTCAGATACACGAGGCAAAAACTGATAGAACTAATAAAAAAAAAGATAAATCTACAATTAGAGATTTCAATACTCCTCTCTAAGTCATCGATAGAACAAATAGGCAGAAACTCAGTAAGGCTGTGGATGACCTGAATAGCGCTATCAATCAACTTGATCAAAGTGACACATACAGAACACTTCATCCAACAAAAGCAGAATACAAATTTTTCTCATGTGGGTAGCACACAAACAAAGCATTATCAGAATAACACTGCAAGGGCCCTAAAAACTAAATTGTCAGTGGAACCACCGCCCGTAAAAGTGAGCCTGGATCTGTAGGCTAAGCCTAAACAGGGTAAATGCCAGCTAAAAACTACTTAAATAGGATCCTGAATCTCCTAACATAATACCCAAAATCTTCAAGGTACAATAGGAAATCACTTATCATATATCAAGAACCACAAAAATCACAAGTTGAATGAGAAAACACAGTCAATAGATGCCAACAAGAAAACTCAGATGTTGGAACTGTCTGGCAAGGATTTTAAAGCAGCCACCAAAAAATGCTCCAAAAAGAAATTAAAATACTCTCGGGAAAAAAAAAAAAATCCTAGCTAAGAAACAAGGTATAAAAAAAGCAAATGAAAATTATAAAACTAAAAATAAAAAAGCAATAACTGAAATAAAACACCTCACTGAATGGGTTTAACAGTAGGTTAGAGATGACAGAAGGAGACTCAGTGAATACGAAGACAGACCAATAGAATTTCCCCAATGTGAACAACGAAGAGAATATATATATCTATAAGAAGTATATTCTACATATCTCCTGAGGGACCAAAATAAAAGGTCTAACATTTGTATCATCAAAGTCATAGGGGCAGATGAAAAAGAGTATAGGGCTGAAAAATATTCAAAGAATTAATAGATGAAAATTTCCCAAGTTTTGGTGAAAGGCATAAGCCTACAGATTCAAGAAGCCAAACAAAACCCAAATAGAATAAACTCAAAGAAATATAAGTAGACAGTTACTACTTATATTTCTTTGAGTTTATTCTA
>NW_026652278.1:41044325-41100850 GCF_009828535.3 Hylobates moloch
AAAAAAAAGAAATATAAGTAGACAAAATATAATCAAGTTTCTAAAGACAAAGAAGTTTTGAAAGTAGCTGTAGGGAGATTGCCTATAAGGGAACAATTACTTGAATGGCAGTGGATTTCTCATTTCATAGAGGCCAGAAGAAGAAAATGGAACAGCATATTTCAAATGCTGGAAAAAAATAATTGTCAACCCTGAATTCCACAACCAGTGAAAATACCTTTCAGGAATGAAGAGCAAATCAAGACATTCTTGGACAAAGAAAAACAGAATTTGTGTCCAGCAGACCCACCCTTAAAGACTACAAGAAGTTCTTCACACCAAAGAAAGCTTGAAACTTTAGGAAGTTTAACTTAGGAATTAAATGGGGAAAAATAGGGTAAATATAGTATCTTTCTCCTCATGAGTATAGAATACTCAATAGGCAAAAAACTGAAACTTGACAAATCTCCTATGTTTTACAAAAATTTTTAAATGGATCATGAATATAAATGTTAAACCATAAAGTTATAAAATTCCTAAAAGAAAACATAGGTCTGACTGTCATGTATGGTAAGTATGCAGAACTGGCAAGCAATGAGGCTACAAAGCAACATTAAACTCTAATACAGGCCAGGAGCAGTGACTCACACCTGCAATCCCAGCACTTTGGGAGGCCGAGGTGGGAGGATCAGTTGAGACCAGGAGTTCAAGATCAGCCTGGCCAACATGGCGAAACCCCATCTCTACTAAAAATACAAAAAATTAGCCAGGCATGGTGGTATGTGCCTGTACTCCCAGCTACTCGGGAGGCTGAGGCAGGAGAATCGCTTGAACTCGGGAGGCGGAGGTTGCAGTGAGCCGAGATCACACCACTGCACTCGCGCCACTGTACTTCAGCCTGGGCTACAGAGCAGGCTGTTTGTTTTTGTCTGAAAAAAGAAAACAGGGCCGGGCGCGGTGGCTCACGCCTGTAATCCCAGCACTTTGGGAGGCCGAGGCGGGCAGATCACGAGGTCAGGAGGTCGAGACCATCCTAGCTAACATGGTGAAATCCGGTCTCTACTAAAAATACAAAAAATTAGCCAAGCGTGGTGGCAGGCATCTGTAGTCCCAGCTACTCAGGAGGCTGAGGCAGGAGAATGGCGTGAGCCCGGGAGGTGGAGCTTGCAGTGAGCTGAGATTGCTCCACTGCACTCCAGCCTGGGCGACAGAGCAAGACTCCCGTCTCAAAAACAAAAACAAAAAACAAAACCCTAATACAGGAATCAGCAAACTTTTTCTTGAAAAGCCAGATAGCAAATATTTTAGGCTATTGTTCAATGACTTGGATGCAATGACTCAACTTTGCTGCTGCAGTGCAAAGGCAGCCAAAGACAACATGTAAACAGATGGGTATGACAGTGTCCAATGAAATTATTTGCAATAACAGGCATCCAACCTGCTAGCCATAGTTTGCCAAACTCTGCTCTAGTTAGTATATTTTTCATCAGTAATATAGGTTAGAAATTGTGAAATTACTTAGTGTGTTTTCTAAGATTGAGGAAATTCGAAAATATATTGTGGATAACAGCCAGGTTTTTCAATGTCTTAAAAGAGAGCACAAATATGCAATGAAAAGACATTTATATGCATGTATATATACACATACACACATACATAATAAAACATTAACAAAAGAGAAATTTGAAAGAACACAGAGGAATTATTTGTACTATTTAAAGCTTTTTCTTAAATAATTTCAGACTTATAGAAAAGTTTAAGAGAATTTAAAAATAGCTTACTGCTGTATATTTTCCTGGACACTACTAAGTGGTTTCTGTATATTTTCACACTTTTCCTCCAAAGCACAGAATCTCTCTGTCCAAAGATTGATTAACTGGCAAAGTTCCTGTAAGAAAGGTGTGGGAAGTGAAGAGACTTAAAATTATGACACTTGAACATTTTTTATGACTGATAACAAAACAAGAAGTATTGTCCATAGGTGAGAATTATATAAATTCTTGACAAGAGATCTTTAACTTTACCTTTCTTCCACAGAGGAAAGCAGTGGAAGTGATATTAAAATGTAGGATTTTTTTTTTTTTTTAGAGATAAAGTCGCACTCTGTTGTCCAAGCTATAGTGCAGTGGCACAATAGCAGCTTCTGCAGCTTCAACCTCCTGGGCTCAAGGGATCCTCCTTCCTCAGCCTCCAAGTAGTTGGGACTACAGGCATGAGCCACTATGCCTGGCTAATTTAAACAATTTTATTTTGTAGAGATGTGATCTCGCTATGTTGACCAGGCTGGTCTTGAACTCCTAGCCTCAAGTGATCACCCTGCCTCAGCCTCTCAAAGTGCTGAGATTACAGACATGAGCCATCACATCCAGCCAGGATTTTTTTAAAAGTAAATAATTAGCAAACTTTACTATTTTAGCTGTAAGTAACAAATTACTTTCAGTGTATCTCAAAACTAATCAAACAATCCCATATATCACATTATGTTTAAGACCCACTTTGACAGATATATATAGTTGCTTTTTAACTGATAACACTACTAAAAGGGAAAATTAATGTGATATACTAATGGGTCAAGCAATCCAAAAATATTATCAATTACTGGAGCTAAAAAATGTTACAGAACCTAGTTGGAGCATATTAACAAAATGTAAATAGTCTTATCTTTGCTCATATTTTACATCTTTGAAAACAAGCTCTTATAGGCATATAACATGCTACACTGCAAAATGAAGAAGCCATCCTAATGACCAAAGAAGAGCTGAAAATGCATCCAACATTCTTATTCACTGTTCAGTCTGCTGGTTGGTCAGTATCTCTGAATAACACATCAGTTGACAATACATATCTAACATTCTGATTATGAATAAAGTCTGTCAGTATTTTTACTAGTCTCAAAGGTATTATCAGATTAATAATTTGAATGCTAATGCAGGTATTATCATCTTTATCTATATGTAAATGTGTTCAAAGTTTTACATAATTATTTTAGTAGTGCTCATTTCAAGTTCTGGAAAACCTAAGAAATAGCTCACATACTGAACTTGCTTCCTTAAAGCCAGGGAAGTCAAACCGTTCATGCTAAGATACTTTTCAGATCAGATTTTTTTGTATTTTTTTTTTTAAACAGCTGCCTAACAATTTTAAGCATTTCAAAACAGCAAATTTATAAAAAGGGGATCAGCCTTAGAATATACACCTAAAAAGTTCTCAACAGGTTTAAGGGCAATACCCTATGCAGATGTATGAGAAAATGCTGCAGTTTTAAGTTGCCAAGCAACACATAGAAGAGCCACTCAAACATAGACGCTTTTCAGGTAGTACAATCACTACCACCTTCTGTAAGATGATCTACATACTATTAGATGCTCACAGGGTCTCAGTTTCCTCATTAAAAATCTGACTAGTAATAGAATTTATATCTATATTGATGGGAGGAATAAACACACAGTGAATTGCTCAATAATTGTTAACTATTATAAGAGTTCTGTCATATTATAATAAGCTCATTTAATAAAACTTTAGACAGTCATTATTAAAGTCTTAAGAATACCAGAAGCTGTTTTTCAGATATCTGATATTTACAGATTATGGTTTGAAGGCTTGGTTTTGGTTTAAAGCCTCATATAATGAGGAACAGTTTACTGGGAAGATAAATCATGAATTACATTTATAATCAATAAGAATTAAAAATTGTATCAATTTACTATCTTTTAAATGTCTATCAGTGAGACAGAAATAAGAGAAGTAGGACTTGGTTTATGAAAGACAACTATCCATGCCATCCTAGAAAGAAACAACTTAGGTTTTAATGTAGATACATGTTCACTTTAAATGTTATAACCATTCTTCTCTAAAGGTATGTTTTTCCAGATTCATCTTTCATCTTGATGTGAGAAAAGGACTGTTTTGTCATATTGTGGTTCTGCATGGGGTTCTAGATGTAGCAAAACTTCAAATATTAAGAGAAGTATTCTCAATTGTTCTACAATAATTACTGTTACAAGCAACAGTGGCTATGGTATTTTCAGGTTTCAGGTTTTACAGTATTCAGATTGTATAACATAGATTAATTATCAAGTCATATCAAATCATCCTAAAACTCTCTTTCTGTACTCCCCAAGTCAGCTAAACAACATACCTGGGAATGGGTCTGCTTTATTGTCTTCAGGTCTTCAGTTAGGTTTCCACATTGCTTTTGTGACTCAACCAAGGAAGAAATGGTATTTTCTTGTAGTTCATGTAGATTGTTACACAGTATACTGAGAAAGCCATCTAGTTCCTTTTTTTGATCTTCTATCTTTGAAGAAACAAAAATGAGTTTCCTTCTTAAACAACACATCAATTTTGAGATATTAAGAACATAGCATTTGTTACCTTATCAGCCACTGTCAATGAAGTCTTGAAAATATGCTTTAGTTGACTATTGATTTTCAGTATAGACACCACAGTTGGGGATAAAATCGTTTCCAGTGAACTTAGAAGATCAGTCTTGAGTACATTCTGGTTTCAAAAATAAACAAATAGGTCTTTAAAAAGAATACTTCCACTTCCATAAACCTTTCTAAATGCTATCTTAAATACTTTGGTAGCTAAACATTCACATTAAAATTTACATTTCCATTCTCCATTCTTTTTTTTTTTTTTTTGAGATGGAGTCTCATTCTGTTGCCCAGGTTGGAGTACAGTGACAAGATTCAAGATTTTGGCTCACTGCAACCTCTGCCTCCTGGGTTCAAGTGATTCTCCTGACTCAGACTCCCGAGGAGCTGGGATTACAGGTGTGAGCCACCACACCCAGCTAATTTTTGTATTTTTAGTAGAGATGGGGTTTCGCCATCTTGGCCAGGCTGGTCTCGAACTCCTGACTTCAGGTGATCTGCCCGCCTTGGCCTCCCAAAGTGCTGAGATTACAGGCGTGAGCCACCACGCCCGGCCCCATTCTCCATTTTTTATAGCCTACATAGATAAATCAATACAATAATACAATAATTTATTATATTACAATAAATATAATAATTTCTCTTTTTTCAAGCCCAGTGAAAACATAGAATTTCTTTTTTCTTTTTTTGAGATAGAGTTTTACTCTTGTGGCCCAGGCTGGAGTGCAATGGCGTGATCTCGGCTCACTGCAACCTCCACCTCCTGGGTTCAAGCGATTCTCCTGCCTCAGCCTCCCAAGTAGCTGGGATTACAGGCACCTGCTACCACGCCTAGCTAATGTTTGTATTTCAGTAAAGACAGGGTTTCACCATGTTGGCCAGGCTGGTCTCGAACTCCTGATCTCAAGTGATCCGCCCACCTCGGCCTCCCAAAGTGCTGAGATGAGCCACTGCACCCAGCCAGAACTATTTCTTAATAGTTTAATGAAACAGAAGTCAGAAGAATTCAAAAGAGAGGAAAATGACAGTTAATAAGATTTCAGCACTCCAAACAAAGAAAATAAATTTTAAAAAACCTACAGGTATATTTTAAGAAAATAAATTTCAAACAAGTTTAGGTTACCAGTCAAAAAGGCTGAGACCAAGTAGTCATCACGATTAGCCCTTGGGCTGGAAGTATTTAACTTTGAAGATCTGAGATGACTTACATCCTATTATATCAGAAGAACTTGTGAAAGATGTTGTTCTTGTCAAGAAATAGGGAAAATTAAGAATGTAGTATAGATTGAAAATATTTATAAAAAGAAAAAAATCCTGATCTAAGCTCTTTTGGGTAGGATAGGGCTGAGGAAGTATAACAGAAATACATTAGTAAATACTTATAGGCCTACTGACATTCTTTTGGAAAGAAGAGCTAGCCTACCAATTTCAACTAATTTTGTGAGAGCTACATGCCTCTTTTCTTTTAATTCAAGCAAAAATTGTAACTTGGTAAGTAAAAATATATCAGTTCAGGCATAGCTTATTTTATTGTGCTTCACCTTACTATGCGTCACAGATACCAAATTTTTACAACTTGAAGGTTTGTGGCAACCCTACCTTGAGCAAGTCTATCAGTGACTTTCTTCAAATATCATGTGCTCACTTTCTGTCTCTGCATCACATGTTGGTATCTACTGCAGTATTTCAAACTTTTTCATTATACACTGTGATCAATGATCTTTGATGTTACTATTGTAATTGTCTTGGGGTACCATAAACTGTACCCCTATAAGACGGCAAATGTAACTGATAAACGTTGTTTGTGTTCTGATTGTCCCACCAGGCGTGTGCTGGAATTATAGGTGTGAGCCACTGCGCCTGGTCAACATAACTTTTATATGCACCGGGAAGGCAAAAAATTCATGACTTGCTTTATTGTAATATTCACTTTATTGCAGTGGTCTGGAAGCAAACCTGCAATATCTGAAATATGCCTGTATATATACAGACAACCATTTAATGAATGAATCAATATTGAAAAGTTAGGATATCTTTTAACTTTGTCAAATTTGGGTGATTGAGAAAACCTATCAAATAATGTCATCTAAGCACTGAATTGAGGCAGAGGGTCAGCTAACATTTGTAGTATTTACTTGGAAATTGTTTAATAAATATTGTTAAACTGAAGAAGGGAGGCAAAGACTGCACAAAGAAAACAAATAAATTATATGGCTAAGAACTTCCTAGACCAACCACACAATTATAAAATAAAGACTATATATAAATCAAGTATGAAGGAGGTAATATTAAGTGCAATTAGATGAGTGACTTCCATAGAACTCTTGAGAAAAGATTTATAGTTATGGCCCAGAAGGGCATAGCCACACAGATCTAACCCTAAGAATTGATATGTGTTCCCAGAATTCTAAGTATTTTTCTTGCACCATTATTACTATCATATATTACTGTAGTTTTAAAATTAACTACCCAATATCCCCTTCTGGTTGGGTCCAGGACCCCTGGGGAAAGAGTGACTTGCCAATTTCTGGGCCAACTAACACGTCCCTTGATATCATGTGGTGCTAAACTTGCCCTTTAGTCATTAGAAGCCTCACTAGTAATTCCTACTCCTAATGTTACAAAACATGAGTGAAAAAGGTTTCAAAAGTTAGTTCCATACATTTGAAAATAATCTTTCTGGGAGAGAATAAACAGTGGAGAGATCTGTCTTTAAAAATATAAACGTACTCTCGGCCGGGCACGGTGGCTCACGCCTGTAATCCCAGCACTTTGGGAGGCCAAGGTGGGTGGATTGCTTGAGGTTAGGAGTTCGAGACCAGCCTGACCAACATGGTAAAACCCCATCTCTACTAAAAAAAATACAAAAATTAGCCAGGCCTGGTGGCACATGCCTATAATCCCATCTACTCGGGAGGCTGAGGCAAGAGAATCACTTGAACCCAGGAGGCAGAGGTTGCAGTGAGCCAAGAAGAGGCTAAAAAAAATAAATAAATAAAAATAAAAAGAGAGGCTGGCTGGGCACGGTGGCTCACGCCTATAATCCCAGCACTTTCGGAGGCCGAGGCGGGTGGATTACGAGGTCAGGAGATCGAGACCATCCTGGCTAACGTGGTGAAACCCCGTCTCTACTAAAAACACAAAAAATTAGATGGGTGTGGTGGCGGGCGCCTGTAGTCCCAGCTACTCGGGAGGCTAAGGCAGGAGAATGGCATGAAACTGGGAGGTAGAGCTTGCAGTGGGCCGAGATCACGCCACTGCACTCCTGGGTGACAGAGCGAGACTCCATCTCAAAACAAACAAACAAAACAAAACAAAACAAAATATATATATATATGTACTCTCTCAAAGTGACGTGTCTATGACTGTGTCTAGCAAAGCTCAAGATGAAAGGACAGCAGTTAACATTGTTTATAAAGACTTATCAAATGTAACCCTTCAAAATATTTTATCAAATACTTATCAAATGTAACCCTTCAAAAATATTTTAAAGGATGTACTAACAATCAATTTCTGTAGTACAGTTTTACTTTCTGCTGCTAATGATTGTTCTTTTAGTATCATATTAAAAATCTGAGAAACATGAGTAGACACATTTTCTGGAATAGATGTGAGAGATCCAAGTGCTACTGTAGTAATGGTATCTAATGCAGAGACACTGGAAGACAGCAGATTACCTATAACAAACAAACAAAAAACAGAAAGATGTAAACTTTGACATAAATATATTAAATACAGTTCAAACCATTTCAAAGAAGTTGGCAAAAGTATACCCTTATTGTAGAATTTGTAATAACGAGCTTAAAAGAACTGGCTCACTACAAAGCAAGGAAATATTTAAATATACATTACAATTTTCTATAGTGCTCTGTAAGCCCTTAACATATTTGTAAGTGTATCAGACCCATAACTATAATTCATAGTACATAAAGAATTAGAATATTCTACAATTAATCTCTAACTAAAAATAATATACAGAATTATGGTAAGTTTACAGAAGAAAAGAAAAACTGGAAATCAATACCAAAATGTATAGTGCTTGGCTTAGGGAGACTAGAGTCTAGATGATTTTTTAAATTTTTATATTTCTGGATGTCCAAATTTTCCATAATGAGGATAGTAGTTCGCACTAAATAAACATACTTTTTTCTAAAGGGAGATAATAGTTAAAAACAATGAGACACAAACATATTCTGACAATATAGCAAACCATCAATATATATATGCCCCCCCCAAAAAAAAGTTGCAAAATGTTTATGCACAGAAAATTTCTAGAAAAAGGTCCAAGAAATTTAACAATAACACCTATGGTGAATGACCCAGGGTCAGGAGGCAGAGTCAGGGAAAAAGAGGACTTCTACTTCTAACGTTTATATACTTAGTTACTTAATAAATGTAACATTTTATAGAAAACAGAAGGGAGGGTAGGGAGGGAAAAAGATTTGTTTTAATTCGAAGACAATAAAAACATTAATCTTCAGCCTGAACAAATAGTTTGTGCATGGTAGAGAGTATTGGTGACACTGTCATCTATGTTTCACAAAATTAAATTATCAGTTTTGAAATCAACATCACACTTAACACATCAAGACTAGAACAGAACAGCCTGAACTTACCAAATAAGGTCTTATGTATTTCTAGCATGGCCTTTTGCTTTGAGCTGCCATCCTTAATTAATTCTTCCATATTATTAAACAGACTATTCAGGTTTTTGCCAAAAATATCCTGAGCTTCTGCATTGTGTTGGTCAACTGCCTTCTTACGATCCAGTTTGGAATGGAGACCAGATACATCTTTTGTAGTTTCTTCAACTGTGTTAAGCAGCTATATTTTTAAAAATAAGTGTTAGACAAAATGGATATGGCGAAAGGAATCTGATGAAAGTATCTACACAAGGATTTATCTTGATAAGAACTAGTAAATTTTCCAGCCTGGCCAACATGGTGAAACCCCGTCTCTACTAAAAATGCAAAAATTAGCCGGGCGTGGTGGTACACACTTGTAGTTCCAGCTACTCAAGAGGCTGAGGCAGGAGAATTGCTTGAACCTGGGAGGTGGAGGTTGCAGTGAGCCAAAGATTGTGCCACTGCCACTCCAGCCCGGGTGACAGAGAGAGAGAGAGAGACTGTCTCAAAAAAAAAAATAAGTAAATAAAGTCAATTTTAGACATTGTATCAGAAGAAATGCTTTAACTCATGCTAATTTATCCAGATGCCCAGTAATGTTTATTTCCCTTCCTGTAGCCATCTACGCAAGTGAGGAAAACTGATTTTGTCAGTTATTGCAATAATTATGCTTCCTCAGAAATTTTTTTCCTTCTATGTTCTTCTATTTCTTCAAAAGTACACCTAATGGCTGGGTGTAGTGGCTTACACCTGTAATCCTAACACTTTGGGAGGCCTAGGCAGGTGGATCACCTGAGGTCAAGAGTTTGAGACCAGCCTGGCCAACATGGTGAAACCCTGTCTCTACTAAAAATACAAAATTAGCTGGGTGTGGTGGCAGGTGCTTGTAATCCCAGCTACTTGGGAGGCTGAGGCAGGAGAATTGCTTGAACTCGGGAGGCAAAGGTTACAGTGAGCTGAGATGATGCCACTGCACTCCAGCCTGGGCTACAAAGCAAGAGTCTGTCTCAAAAAAAAAAAGTACAACTAATAAAAAATTAAATACTTTCAACATCTTTCATCATCAGAACATAATCTTTTTTTTTTTTTTTGAGACAGAGTCTTGCTCTGTTACCCAGGCTGGGGTGCAGTGGCATGATCTCAGCTCACTGCAACCTCTGCCTCCTGGGTTCAAGCGATTCTCTTGCCTCAGCCTCCCAAGTAGATGGGATTATAGGCATGTGCCACCACGCCTGGCTAATTTTTGTATTTTTTTTTTTAGTAGAGATGGGGTTTTACCATGTTGGTCAGGCTGGTCTCAAACTCCTAACCTCAAGCAATCCACCCACCTCGGCCTCCCAAAGTGCTGGGATTACAGGCGTGAGCCACCACGCCTGGCCAGAACATACTAAATTCTTAATGACTAATTAGGTTCAATCATCCCCACAAAGAAAAAGCATCACAGCATCACTATTCTAAATGTCTACAAAATATATTATAAAGTTATGTTCTATTTTCTTTTTTTTGAGACAGAGTTTCGCTCTTGTTGCCCAGGCTGGAGTGCAATGGTGTGATTTCGGCTCACCGCAACCTCTGCCTCCCGGGTTCAATCGATTCTTCCGCCTCAGCCTTCCTGAGTAGCTGGGATTACAGGCATGTGCCACTACGCCCGGCTAATTTTGTATTTTTAGTAGAGATGGGTTTCTCCATGTTGGTCAAGCTGGTCTTGAACACCTGACCTCAGGTCATCCGCCTGCCTTGGCCTCCCAAAGTGCTGGGATTATAGGCATGAGCCACCACGCCCGGCTAAGTTATGTTCTATTTTCAAAACTCCAGGAGCAGGAGTAGTTTTTTCATAAGTCGACATCTCCACTGAGAAAAATATGGATGAAATAGTAAAATAATGTTTTTTAAATGGACAGAAATACCATTTGGGGTGAATAAACAGAATATTTAATGCTTAAGCACAGAAAATTTTTTCTACCCATTCTCTATTTAATATGAGTACAAATCAACACAAGGGACAAACCTTGCTGGCAGCATCATGAAGTTTCTCCTCAGTACTTTCCAAAGCTGATGTGATATATTCTTCTTTAACAAGTTGTAATTTAGTTTCTTGCAAATGTTTTTGAGTGGTTTCAAGTTCTTGTGTTTTATTTTGCAGGTCAGATTTACACTGGTCAAGTTCATTTTTATTATCCATAAACAACTCTGTAACCTAAATATAACACAGAATTTAAAAAACGCTGATCTGGCTGGTAGGATATCTGGCTAGTTCATAAGATTAGAAAAATGAAACAAATTATTTCCATGCAAAAGTTGTAACAAGTTACCCGGTAGGTTAACACAAATATGTCATCCTGTTTCTTTCTGTAATCTTACTCAACACTTTGAGATTAAATAATAGGTTTGGTGTAGTACTATTAATTCTTCAGTTTCCTTCAACATTGTCAATGGATTTGAATATAACAGTGTTAATGTGGCCCGGCAAGGTGGTTCACGCCTGTAACCCCAGCACTTTGGGAGGCCAAGGCAGGGGGATCACTTGAGCCCCAGAGTTTGAGACCAGCCTGGGCAACATAGCGAGACTGACTCCATCTCTACAAAAAAAATAAAATAATTAGCCGGGCATGGTGGTGCATGCCTAAAGTCCAGCTACTCAGGAGGCTGAGGCAGGAGAGTTGCTTGAGACCAGAAGTTTGAGGCTGCAGTAAGATATGATTACACCACTGCACTGTAGCCTGGGCATCAGAGCAAGACCCTGTCTCTAAAAAATAATTAAAAATAAATAAATAAAGGTATTAATATGAGGGTGGCCCTGAAAGATAGGCCTCTTGCCTACCCTAGTTATATTACTTTTATTTAACATCCAGTCTCTCCCAATATCTGTATTCCTTCATCTGATAAACATGTTAACAAAAATGCTTCAGCATTCACTATTTTGTAGTTTTAATAACAAAATCAAACAATTCAGTTAACTTCTTGTAATGTTTTATTAATATAAGCTGTTGGCTTTTTTGATATGATTAATGATAGTAAAAAATCATGATATAACTTACTTTCAGTATAAGGGTCAGCAAAATAAAATCTTTTTTTTTTTTTTTTTTTTTTTTTTTTTTTTTTAAATAAAATCTTAAAGAAGGAGCTGGGGCCGGGCGCGGTGGCTCACGCTTGTAATCCCAGCACTTTGGGAGGCCGAGGTGGGCAGATCACGAGGTCAGGAGATGGAGACCATCCTGGCTAACACGGTGAAACCCCGTCTCTACTAAAAATACAAAAAATTAGCCGGGTGTGGTGGCGGGCGCCTGTAGTCCCAGCTACTCGGGAGGCTGAGGCAGGAGAATGGCGCAAACCCGGGAGGCGGAGCTTGCAGTGAGCCGAGATCGTGCCACTGCAGTCCAGCCTGGGCGACAGAGCGAGACTGCATCTCAAAAAAAAAAAAAGAAGGAGCTGGGTGCGGTGGCTCACGCCTGTAATCCCAGCATTTTGGGAGGCCGAGATGGGTGGATCATGAGGTCAGGAGTTCAAGACCAGCCTGGCCAGCATGGTGAAACCCTGTCTCTACTAAAAATCCAAAAAAAATTAGCTGGGCATGGTGGTGCACGCCTGTAATCCCAGCTACTCGGGAGGCTGAGGCAGGAGAATCGCTTGACCCCAGGGGGCAGAGGTTACAGTGAGCCAAGATCACGGCATTGCACTCCAGCCTGGGTGACAGAGCGAGACTCCATCTAAAAAAAAAAAAAAATCTTGAAGGAAAAAATATTAGGTCTTTCACATTCTAATATTTTCTTTCAATATTTGCTTTTCACATAACAGTAAATGTCATTTTAAATGATGCTTACCCTATTCAGCTCCTCCTCAACAGCACAAATTTTTTCAATCAATTCTACAATCTGCTCTTCTTGAACAGTTAATTTTCCACTCATGACTCTAAAATAAAGTTTAATGAGTTTAACAGTTAATATTTTTTCTAACTCCTACAAAATGTATTCTAACACAATTGTGACAGCTACACAAACTCATTTCCAACATTCATCACCATCACTTGATACCCAAGTGTCACTTGATACCTAAATGTCAATAAGCAATAAATACAAATTACAAAGAACAAATTATATTCCTTGTCTTTGTTTTATAAATGAAATATTTTTCCCTTGCCCTCAATTCTGAAACTAAGAATCCCTACCTATGAGGGGAAAAGCATGTGTGTACCAAATTTGAGAAGCTAAAAGCTAACAAAGGACTGACTATAACTCAAAGTAGAGAGAGGAGGGAATGCAAACTAAGTGTCTATAATCAGAGATATAGAATATAAATATGCCCCACAGAATGCTGGAAAAATGTGGGACTTTAAGGCATCAGGTGTCTTAGAAGGAAGGGGTTAAAAACTGAGACTTAAAGTATGTATACAGAGCAATTACACCCCCTGCTGCTGCAACACGCACACACACCAGCACAAACACCACTCTCACCCCACCACATAACCCTCATGAGAACAAAGGATTACTCTCTAGAGCAGAGTTTCTCAGCCTCAGCACTAGTGGATCAAATAATTCTTCATTGTGGGGATGTCCTGTACATTTTAGGATGTTCAGTACCATCCAAGTCATGACAATAAAAAATGTCTCTGGACCCTGCCAAATGTCCTCTGGGGGACAAAACCACCCACCACCACCAGTCCCCCAACACCATTTCCCGTTGAGAGCCACTAGTCTACAGGAATTGCAGCAGAATTTCCAGGTTCACTTTCACAAGACACCATGGACTGCAGAAGGTTTAGGGACTAGAAATAAGCATTTAAGTGTAAATCTGCATACTAAATGATGGAATCCTCAGCCCCCTATACACACTCTAATCAAAAAATATCAGCAGCTAGAAAAATCTCCAAGCAAACTGGGCAAATCTTCTCAGGAAAGACTGAGGCTTTGTCCAAAAGAAAAAAAATCCAACAAAGAATGATATCTGATGGAAGCCCACACTTAAGACTGAGATCACCACTTTTTCATCTATAGTGAACTTACAGGTCCATAATCCTCACCCATGTACAAAGCTTCTAATCCATCTTAATTGCCAGCCAAAAATCACTAGACATTTGAAGAAAATAAATACAAATGACGGATATCACAACGGGGAAAAAAAGATCCCAAAGGAAAGAAAAACATAAAAGAAAACTTTAATAACATTAATAATGTTTCTGAGATAAGGAATAGATCTATAAAATAAAAGGATGCTGTATTTTTCAAAAGGAGGGACAGGGATGGCAGAAAAGAGTTTTTAGAAACTAAAAATTTGACAGCAGAAATGAAATTCAACAAAAATATTAGAAGATGAAGTCAAAGTCAAAAGAAGTCATAAAAAGTAAAATAGAGCAATGCTTTTCTCAAGCACAAAGCTCACAGGTCTTCCAAACCCACTTTAATGGGTCTCTGATTTCTTGAGTAAGTTTCAGAAATGAATGCCTGTATTTGCTCATCTAATTCTTTGATAACAACCAACAATTTTCTATTTCACATTATGC
Organism: Hylobates moloch; assembly: GCF_009828535.3. Lineage (NCBI taxonomy): Eukaryota > Metazoa > Chordata > Mammalia > Primates > Hylobatidae > Hylobates > Hylobates moloch. Next base: position 41,058,806 of record NW_026652278.1, read on the forward strand.
TTAAATGACAAAGATTCTTCCGTGAATACAAATTCCCTTAACATTAGCTAGAGATATTGTTGACTAAAGGAAAAGCTAGAAAAGAGCTGTAAGAGAAGAGTTAATTCTAATAGTCTTTTGATTAAATATATTAGCTTTTTATTAGAAATGGATCTTCTACAGCCGGGCGCGGTGGCTCACACCAGTAATCCCAGCACTTTTGGAGGCCGAGGCAGGAAGATCACGAAGTCAGCAGATCAGGACCATCCTGGCTAACATGGTGAAACCCCGTCTCTACTAAAAATACAAAAACAAAATTAGCAGGGCGTGGTGGCAGGCACCTGTAGTCCAAGCTACTCAGGAGGCAGAGCTTGCAGTGAGCCAAGATTGCGCCACTGCACTCCAGCCTGGGTGACACAGTGAGACTCCGTCTCAAAAATAAAAATAAAAATTAAATACATAGAAATAGATCTTTTATGTAAAACGGGATTATTTGAAATGCTTTTTTATAGTGAATGCCAAGGGGTAATATAACATTGTTATTGTATGGATGAGATGATTTTGATATGGTTTTAAAATGTCTATTAAGCTTGGCTTAAATAAAGCATTATCCTGTTTTAAATGTTGGCTGTAGTTTTTGTGATTCTTCTCTGACACTGTACTAATTCCAAAAGCTTTTTCAGACAAAACTATCTCAGATTATGCCTCATGTCTATTAGAGAACAAACGCCTGGGTTTTTTACAAGGGTTTTTAGTTTTAGGTTTTACATTTAAGTTTTTAATCCATCTTGAGTTGATTTCTGTATATGGGTGTTAAGGAAGGGGTCCAGTTTCAATCTTCTGCATATGGATAGCCAGTCAACCCAGCACCATTTATTGAACAGGCAGTTTTATCCCCATTGCATGTTCTGTCGAAGATCAGATGGCTGTAGGTGTGTGGCTTTATTTCTGGGCTCTCTATTCAGTTCCATTGGTCTGTGTGTCTGTTTTTGTACCAGTACCATGATGTTTTTTTGGTTACTGTAGCCCTGTAGTATAGTTTGAAGTCAGGTAATGTGATACCTCCAGCTTTGTTCTTTTTGCCTAGGACCGCTTTGGCTATTTGGGTTCTTTTCCAGTTCCACGTGAATTTTACAATAGTTTTTTCTGTGAAGAATGTCATTGGTAGTTTGAGAGGAACAGCATTTAATCTGTAAATGGCTTTGGGTGGTATGGCCATTTTAACAATATTGATTCTTCTTATCCATGAGCATGGAAAGTTTTTCCATTTGTTAGTGTCAACTCTGATTTCTTTCAGCAGTGTTTTATAATTCTTACCATAGAGATCTTTCACCTCTCTGGTTAGTTGTATTCCTAGGTATTTTACTGTTTTAGTGGCTATTGTGAATGGAATTGCATTCTTGTTTGGCACTTAGCTTGGACATTATTGGTATATAGGAATGCTACTGATTTTTGTACAATGATTGTGTATCCAGAAACTGCTTAAATTGTTTATCAGATCTAGGAGCTTATGAACAGACTATGGGGTTTTCTAAGTATAAAATCATATAGGCCCAGCTGGGCACGGTAGCTAACACCTGTAATCCCAGCAGTTTGGGAGGCGGAGGTGGGCAGATCACTTGAGGTCAGGAATTCAAGACCAGCCTGGCCAACATGGTGAAACCCCATCTCTACTAAAAACACAAAAATTAGCCAGGTGTGGTGGCGGGTGCCTGTAATCCCAGCTACTTAGGAGGCTGAGGCAGGAGAATTGCTTGAATGCGGGAGGCAGAGGATGCAGTGAGCCAAGATCACGCCACTGCACTCCAGCCTGGGCAGGAGAGCGAGACTTCGTCTCAAAAAAAAAAAAAAGTGGTATAGGCCCTGACAAAGATTTCATGATGAAGATGCTAACAGCAATTGCAACAAACCAGAAATTAACAAATGAGAGGTAATTAAACTAAAGAGCTTCTGCATAACAAAAGAAACTATTGCGGGGCGTGGTGGCTCACACCTGTAATCCCAGCACTTTAGAAGGCTGAGGTGGGTGGATCACCTGAAGTCAGGAGTTTGAGACCAGCCTGGCCAACATGGTGAAACCCCATCTCTACTAAAAATACAAAAATTAGCCGGGCATGATGGCAGGCACCTGTAATCCCAGCTACTTTGGAGGCTGAGGCAGGAGAATCGCTTGAACCCAGGAGGTGGAGGTTGAAGTGAGCTGAGATTGCGCCACACTGCACTCCAGCCTGGGCAATAGTGAAACTGTGTCTCAAAAAAAAAAAAAAAAAAAGTGGGCAAATGACATGGACATTTTTCAAAAGAAGATATACATGTGGCTAAGAAGCATATGAAAATATGTTTAACACCATTAATTGTTAGAGAAATGCAAATCAAAACCACAATGAGAAACCATCTCACCAGTCAGAATGGCTATTATTAAAAAGTCAAAAAATAACACATGGTGGTAAAGTTGTGGAGAAAAGGGAACGCTTATACACTGCTAATGAAAATTAGTTCAGCCATTATGGAAAGTAGTTTGTCAATTTCTCAAAGAACTTAAAACAAAAATACCGGCAGGGCATGGTAGCTCACACCTGTAATCCAGCACTTTGGGAGGCCGAGGTAGGCAGATCACTTGAGGTCAGGAGTTCGAGACCAGCCTGGCCAACATGGTGAAACCCCATCTCTACTAAAAATACAAAAATTAGCCAGGTGCGGTGGCAGGTGCCTATAATCCCAGCTACTTGGGAGGCGGAGGCAGGAGAATTGCTTGAACCTGGGGGGCAGAGTTTGCAGTAAGCCGAGATTGTGCCACTGCAGTCCACCCTGGACAACAGAGCAAGACTCCATCTCAAAAAAAAAAAAAAAAACCACACAGAGGAATACTATTCGAGCCAGCAATCCCATTACTGGGTATATACTCAAAGGAATATAAATTGTTCTACCATAAAAACACATGCACACATATGTTCATCATAGCACTATTCACAGCAGCAAAGACGTGGAATCAACTTAGCTATCCATCCACAGTAGACTGGATAAAGAAAATGTGGTACATATACACCATGGAATACTACACAGGCATAAAAAAGAGCAAGATGGCTGGGTGCAGTGGCACATGCCTGTAATCCCAGCACTCCAGGAGACCGAGGTGAGTTGATCACTTGAGGCCAGGAATTCAAGACCAGCCTGGCCAACATGGTGCATGCTGAAACCCCATCTCTACTTAAAAAAAAAAAAAAAAATTTGCTGGGCATGGTGGCAGGTGCCTATAATCCCAGGTACTTGGGCAGCTGGGGTAGGAGAATCACTTGAACCTGGGAGGCAGAGGTTGCAGTGAGCCGAGATCACACCACTACACTCTAGCCTGGGTGACAGAGCAAGACTGTCTCGAAGAAAAAAAGAATGAGATCATGTCCTTTGCAGCAACATGGATGGAGCTGGATGCCATTGTCCTAAACAAACTAACATAGGAACAGAAAACCAAACACCAAATGTTCTCAATTATAAGTAGGAGCTAAACCCTGAGTACCCATGGACACGAGGAAGGGAACAATAGTCACCTGGGCCTCTTCGAGGGTGGAGGGTAAGAGGAGAGTAAGGATTGAAAAGCTATCCATCAGGTTCTATGGTTATTATCTGGGTGACAAAATAATACATACACCAACTCCTGTTACATGCAATCTATCTATAGAACAAACCTGCACATGTACTCCTGAAACTAAAATAAAAGTTAAAAAAAAAGAGAGCAAACAGCATATTTTCAATCATGGGACTAAACAGACAAAAACCAAAGTTACTTCTTAAGTTCAAAAATAAAATCAGAAAGATGAAAGCCGCCAATAATCGATATCATTTCTAAAGATTACAGGCCAGGATTGAGTGCCTCACCAATTATTTTTTACTTCTAAAGCATCAAAAAAAGAACATCTCCTTTAGTGATGGTAAACTGTTAACTAACCCACAATCTTACATTGTTCTGATTCTAGGGCATCTTACACATTCATGGAATATATTATGACAGTTGGAAATAACACAGAAAAAACTAAGTTTATTAAATGATTTATATACTATTAGAGTGTTAACATCTACAAAAAAGTTCAGTAAAAGATTACACTAAAATGCTTCTGATTATTATTAATTACATCTAGTATCTTTTATCACTATTAACTTTTAAAAAATGCTCTGTGAAAGTCTTGCTTCCTAATATCTTCAAGGATAAACACAATCAGGAATTTTCAAGTTATAGTCCTTAGCATCCCACTTGCCCTTGTTTTCTCTGTTATTATTATTGTTTTATATAATGGGCCTCAATAAAAGCTTTCCTTTGAACAAATTACTCCAGGGCTTTAAAAAGTGAACAGATTAGTGGTTGCCAGGGGTTAGGAATCATGGAGAACATGAGGTGAGTGTGACTATAGTGAATTAGCAAGAGAGACCCTTGTGATGATAGGATAGTTCTCTATCTTGATTGCAGTGGTGGTTACACAAATCTATATAAGTGACAAAATGGCATAGAACTATATACACATGTTGATATGGTCTGGCTCTCTGTCCCCACCGAAATCTCATGTTGAATTATAATCCCCACATGGTGGAGGAGGGGCCTGGTGGGAGATAACTGAATGATAAAGATGGACTTCTCCCTTGCTGTTCTCATGATAGTGAATGAGTTCTCACAAGATCTGGTTGTTTAAAAGTGTGCAGTGCTTTCCTCTTCGCTTTCTCTCTCCTGCCGCCATGTGAAGACGTGCTTGCTTCTCCTTAGCTCTTCTACCAGGATTTTAAATTTCCTGAGGCCTCCCCAGCCATGCCTCCTGTACAGCCTATGGAACTGTGAGCCAATTAAACCTCTTTTCTTTATAAATTACCCAGTCTCAAGTAGTTCTCTATAGTAGTATAAGAACAAACTAATACACATATTATATCAAGGTCAACTTCCCAGCTTTGATATTGTACTATAATTATTTTTTATTTATTTTATTTATTTTTCTTTTTTTTTTTTTTTTTATTTTTGAGACAGAGTTTCGCTCTCGTTGCCCAGGCTGGAGTGCAATGGCACAATCTCAGCTCACCACAACCTCCGCCTCCCAGATTCAAGCAATTCTCCTGCCTCAGCCTCTGGAGTAGGTATGATTACAGGCATGTACCACCACATCCGGCTGATTTTGTGTTTTTAGTAGTGATTGGGTTTCTCCATGTTGGTCAGACTAATCTCAAACTCCCAACCTCAGGTGATCCGCCTGCCTTGGCCTCCCAAAGTGCTGGGATTCACAGGTGTAAGCCACCACACCCAGCCTTGTACTATAATTATATAAGAGATAACCACTGAGGAAGACTGGGTGAAGAATACATGAAACCTCTCTTGTACTCTTCTTGAAACTTCGTATGAATTAATGATTTAAAAATTAAAAGTTAGTAAAAGATTTTACAAAAAGTGTTTGATAGCTACTTGTTAATGTCAAAACAAAATAGAAGCCTAGGCAGCATGGTGAAACCCTGTGTCTACAAAAAATGCAAAAATTAGCAGGGTGTGGTGGCTCATGCCTATAATCCCAGCTACTTGGGAGGCTGAGGCAGGAGGATTGCTTGAGCCCAGGATGATTGAGGACGTAGTGAGCCAAGATTGTGCCACTGCACTCCAGTCTGGGTGAGAGTACGAGACCCTGTCTCAAAAGAAACACACACACACACACACACAAAATGAAGTATTTATCGGCACTGGATATAAAGATTTTACTTACTGCTACATAAGTTTTACTTCAAGTAGCCTGTTATCAGAAATGCTTATTCTTGGAAATTAACTCCATAGCCAAGGGCTTACCTAAAATTTTCTTCAGAAATGTACACTCCATTTTTCTCACGGGCTGCAGCAAGATCTCGTTTTAAACGCTCTATCTCCTCCGTATACTCCTACACAAGAGGAATGTTGTAGGTGTCAGTTTAGTACTTTTTTCATGCAGTTTGGGAAGGATATGCATCAAATAAAACGTAAAGTTAGCCTTTTTATATCTTTTAAAACTTAAAGAAGTATGATAAAAAGTTATAACCATACTTTTTAATCAATATTAATTTGTTTAGAAATAAAGTCTTTCAAAGCTCCTTTTTAAATACACTCATTCTAAAAATACGGACTTCCCAAGAATAACCACAACCTCCAGTACCCAGGTTGGTAGCAGTATTTCCCACTAAAATTAACCAGGATTCCTTATAAAAGCATCTGATTCCAGGACTGAGGCAGGAAATATTCAAGATTAACACAGAACATCTTGTTAAATAGGACAAGGAAATAAGCTAAGCAAAGCCTATTAGATTAATCAAAAGGACTCAATAAGCCACTCGAAGATGTAACCCCTTAATATAGTTTGGCTCTGTGTCCCCACCCAAATCTCATCTTGTAGCTCCCATAATTCCCACGCATTGTGGGAGGGACCCGGTGGGAGATGATTGAATCCTAGGGGCGGATCTTTCCCATGCTGTTCTCATGACAGGGAATGGGTCTCACAAGATCTGATGGTTTTAAAAACAGGAGTTTCTCCACACAAGCTCTCTCTCTTTGCCTGCTGCCACCCACGTTAAGATGTGATTTGTTCGTCCTTGCCTTCTGCCATGATTATGAGGCCTCCCCGGCCATGTGGAACTGTAAGTCCAATAAACCTCTTTCTTTTGTAAATTGCCCAGTCTCGGGTATGTCTTTATCAGCAGCATGAAAACAGACTAATATACTCCTGGCCAAAGATGAGCCAATCTGAGCATCAGTGAGGAGAACAACTACAATGGGTTAACACAAATAGTTTAAATCTATGAATTTACAATGACACTAAGAAACCTAGGAAACCAACTCATTATTCTCAAAATTGGCAAATAAAGGAAATTAATCAAGCACGTGTCCTGCCTTTCCTATAAGAACTATACCTCTGGCCGGATGCAGTGGCTCACGCCTGTAATCCCAGCACTTTGGGAGGCCGAGGCAGGTGGATCACAAGGTCAGGAGATCGAGACCATCCTGGCTAACATGGTGAAACCCCGTCTCTACTAAAAATACAAAAAATTAGCCGGGCGTGGTGGCAGGCACCTGTAGTCCCAGCTACTCAGGAGGCTGAGGCAGGAGAATGACGTGAACCCAGGAGGCGGAGCTTGCAGTGAGCCGAGATGGCACCACTGCACTCTAGCCTGGGCAACACAGCGAGACTCCATCTCAAAATAAGCAAAAAAGACAAAGAACCAGACATTATATACTTCTAAATGGAAGAAGACACTACTGCTTATGAATTAGTTTTGCCAAAAATAAATAAGACAAAACTTGAATTTAATCAAGCCTCAAGATTCAGCTACAAATTTACAGAAAATACAAAGAACAGAGGAACACGTCAAAAGATACTATGGTAAAACTCTACAGGACAAATATACAGATATTTCCACAAATAAATTATAATGGGAAATAAATATATATATACGTATATATATATAAAAAAACATATTATATATAACATGTTATATATAATGCGTATATAACATGTTATATATAATTGTGTATATATATGTTATATATAAATACGCAATATATGTATATGCTATACATACATAAATATATAAACATCAAATAAGCACATTAAAAAGATGCTCAACATCATTAGCCTTTAGAAAAATTCAAGTTAAAAACTACAATGAGATATCTATCACCTACCACACCTATCGGAATGACTAAAATAAAAAAGTTACACCACCAAATGCTGGTGAGGATGTGAAGAAACTAGATCACTCATACACTGTAAAATGATATAGCCAATTTGAAAAACAGGCAGTTCCCTAAAATAATAAACATTCAATTATTATACAACACAGCAATTGCACTCTTGGGCAATTATCCCAGAGAAATAAAAATTTATGTTTACATAAATACCTATAAATGAATGTCAATAGCAGTTTTGTTTGTAATAGCAAAAAAACTGAAATTAGCTCATATGTCATTCAATAAGTGAATGGTTACAAAAACTGTATGTATGGTACATACTCACCATGGACTACTACTTAGTACTAAAAAAGAAAGATCTGCTGGGCGTGGTGGCTCACGCCTGTAATCCCAGCACTTTGGGAGGCCAAGGTGGGTGGATCACAAGGTCAAGAGTTTGAGACCCAGCCTGGCGAACATGGTGAAACCCCGTCTCTACTAAAAATACAAAAAATTATCTGTACTTGGTGGCAAACACCTGTAATCCCAGCTACTTGGGAGAGTGAGGCAGGAGAATTGCTTGAACCTGGGAGACGGAGGTTGCAGTGAGCTGAGATCACACCACTGCACTCCAGCCTGGGCGACAGAGTGAGACTCCATCTCAAAATAAATAAAGAAATAAATAAGGCAATCTCAAATGTTTACATAATGTATGATTCCAATCAATAACAGTCTTGAAATGATAGAGGACAGATTACTGGGTACCAGGAAAGGAGGGATATGGTGGGAAGAAAAGTGGTTACAAAAGAGCAATATGAGGGGTCCTTGTGGTGATGGAACTGTTCAGTATCTTGATTGTGGTGGTGAATACATGAACCTATACATGTGACAAAACTGTCTAGAATTAAATACACATACACATACATGTGTAAGGAAAATTGGGAAAGATCAGTGGATTGTTATTAATATCAGTATCCCCGTGGTAATATTCTATAGTTCAACAAAATGTACAAAGGATTTCTCTGTATTATTACTTTTTTTTTTTTTTTTTTTTTTGAGACAGAGCCTCACTCTGTCTCCCAGGCTGGAGTGCAGTGGCACGATCTCAGCTCACTGCAACCTGTCTCCTGAGTTCAAGCAATTCTCCTGTCTCAGCCTCCTGAGTAACTGGGATTACAGGCACGCGCCACTACGCCCAGCTAATTTTGGTATTTTTAGTAGAGATGAGGGTTTCACTATGTTGGCCAGACTAGTCTCGAACTCCTGATCTAAAGCAATCTGCCTACCTCGGCCTCCCAAAGTGCTGGGATTACAGGCATGAGCCACTGTGCCTGGTCTGTTTTCTCTGTATTATTTCTTATAACTGCATGTGAATCTATAATTATCTCAATACTAAAAACTTTATTTAAAAAAAAAACATCAAGGAAAGGAAAAAGTAAAGCCAGACTGGAAAGAAATATTTGCAAATCATATCTCATTAAGGGCTTGTATCTAGACTACATGAACTCCTTACAACTTAATAAGACAAACCAATTAAAATTGGGCAAAGCATTTGAATAGACATTTCACCAAAAAAGATAGACAAATAGATAATAAGCACAAGAAAAGATGTTCAACATCATTAGTCATTAGGGAAATGCTAATTAAAACCATACTGGGGCCAGGCGTATTGGCTCACGCCTGTGATCCCAGCACTTTGGGAGGCTGAGGCGGGCAGATCACGAGGTCAGGAGTTCAAGACCAGCCTGGCCAACATGGTGAAACCCCATCTCTACTAAAAGTACAAAAATTAGCTAGACATGGTGGTGCACACCTGTAGTCCCAGCTACTCGGGAGACTGAGGCCAAAGAATCACTTGAACCTGGGACATGGAGGTTGCAGTGAGTCAAGATCGTGCCACTGCACTCCAGCCTGGGCGAAAGAGTAAGACTTCATCTCAAAAACAAAAACAAAAAAACCGTACTGAAGTACCACTTCATACTCCTTAGAATGGTTAAAATTAAAAAGACTGACCATAACAAGTGTTAAAGAGGAGGTGGAGAAATTGCAGACCTCATAAACTGCTGTAGGAAATATAAAGTGGTACAGCTACTTGGAAAAGTTTCTTAGAGCATAAACTTACTATACAACCCAGAAATAAATCCCTAGATATCTACCCAAGAGAAATGAAAACACATCAACACAAAGACATGTACAGAAATGTTCACAATGGCATTACTGGAAATGAGCCAAATGTCATATTATCAGTGTATAATTGAATACTATTCAGCAATGAAAGGAAATAAACTACTGATACATGTTATATGTGGAACCCCAAATGTTATGCTAGGCAAAAGAAACTAGATGCAAAAGACCAAATATTACATGATTCCATTTATAGGAAATGTCCAGAAAAGGCAAATCTATAGACAGAAAGCAGGTCAGTGGCCACATGATTGTAAAGGAGCAAAGGGAAACTGGATAGTGATAACAAATTTTCTAAAACTAGATCGTGGTTATATTCCACAACTCTGTAAATGCACTATAAATCATTGAATTGTATGCTTACATTAGGTGGATGTTACAGCATGTAAATTATACCTCAAAAATGCAAATAAATAAATTTTGTAAATGTAAACAAATGAAAATTTTGCTAAGAGTACCAACTCAGTTGATAAAGTTGGTAAAGTCAACATATCAGCATTAGAAAAAAAATATGTTAACATGTAAGACATTTAGTTTAAATCACTATATAAAAAGCCTTCCATGGGCAATTTAACAAATCTTGTTTAACTATTATCTCCCACTTCAGTTTCTTATTTTCACATTTGTCAAACAAGATTACATTACTCTACAAAAATTCACAGTTACCTTAATAAGAGCTTTTTTGGTGAGTTTCTGATTCACTTCAGGCTTATTCAATATGTTCTTTGCTCTATGAGCATATTCCAATGTACTCAGAGTTTCCTGTCATGGAAAGGAAAGGTCAATTACTGAAGATATTGTGAGAATAATGTATTTCTGTTATCTAAAATATGTTATATAATAACTTACAAGTAATATTTTATAGTTATATCTAATTTTAAAATCTAGTCATTAAGACCACTATGCCCAACCTTTATAAAGGAAGTTGTTCAATCCTTTTTTCCCTTCTCTTCAATTTTCAGAGTCTCGCCCCTTAGGATAATTTCCTTTAGACTATTCTTAAACTCAATGATGGCTCACATTTGTAATCCTAGCACTTTGGAGGCCAAGGCATGAGGGTCACTTGAGCCCAGGAGTTCAAGACCAGCCTTGGCAACATAGGGAGATCCTGTTTCTACAATAAATAAATAAATATTAGCTGGGCGTGGTAGTATGTGCCTATAGTTCCACCTACTTGGGAGTCTAAGGTGGGAGGATCACTTAAGGCCAGGAGGTTGATGTTGCAGTGAATGTGCCACTGCACTCCAGCCTGGGCAACAGAGAGGGACCATGTCTCAAAAAAAACAAACAAAACAAAACAAAACAAAAAACCACAAAGCTCAATGAATCTACCAACTGATGAATAAACAAAATGTCCTATATTGGCCGGGCACAGTGGCTCACGCCTGTAATCCCAGCACTTTGGAAGGCCGGGGCAGGTGGATCATGAGGTCAAGAGTTCGAGACCAGCCTGGCCAACATGGTGGTGGGTGCCTGTAATCCCAGCTACTCAGGAGGCTGAGGCAGAAGAATCACTTGAACCCGGGTGGCAAAGGTTGCAGTGAGCCAAGACCACACCATTGCACTCCAGCCTGGGCAACAGAGCAAGACATCTCAAAAAAAAAAAAAAAAAATCCCATATCCATACCATAGAATATTATTCACCCGTAAAAAGGAATAAAGTATTGCTGCTACAACACAGATGAACCTTGAAAATATTATGCTAAGTGAAAGAAGCCAGTCACAAAAACTACATATTACATAATTCCATTTATATGAAATATCCAGAATAGGCAAATATATAGATGCAAAAAGCAGTAGAGATGGGAGTGGGGCAAGTGGAAAAGTAATTTCAATGGGCACAGGCTTTCTTTCTGAGGTTATGAAGATGTTCAAAACTTAGATTTTGGCAATGGTTGGACAACTCTGTAAATATACTAAAATTATTAAATTAAAATACTTTAAATCAGTGAATTTTATGGTACGTGAATTAAATCTCAACAAAGATTTTTTTTTAATGAAGGGGAAGTTGGAGACCTTAAAAAAAATTTTTTGTTTTTTTGACACAGTCTCGCTCTGTCACCCAGGCTTGAGTGCAATGGCGCAATCTCGGCTCAATACAACCTCCACCTACTGGGTTCAAGCAACTCTCCCGCCTCAGCCTCCTGAGTAGTTGGGATTACAGGCAAGCACCACCATGCCCAGCTAATTTTTTGTATTTTTTAGTAGAGATGGGGTTTCACCATGTTGCTCAGGCTGGTCTTGAACTCCTGAACTCAGATGATCCACTCACCTCAGCCTCCCAAAGTGCTGGGATTACAGGCGTAAGCCACCGTGCTTGGCCTAAAAAAGCTTTTTAAAATCCATTTAGGTCAAGCAAGGTGGCTCATGCCTATAATTGCAGCACTTTGGGAGGCTGAGGTAGGAGGATCCCTTGAGCCCAGGAGTTCAAGACCGGCCTGGGCAACATAGTGAGACCTCCGTCTCTATTTAAAACAAAACAAAACAAAACTTAGCCAGGCCTGGTGGCTCACACTTGTAGTGCTAGCTACTCAGGAGGCTGTGGTTGGGGGAATCACTTGAGTCCAGGAATTTAAGTTGCAGCGAGCCATGATCATGCTACTGTACTGCGGCCTTGGCAACAGTATGAGACTCTACCTCTAAAAGTTAAAAAATTAATAAATAAATAAAATTTCCACTTAAGGCAGATGATAGCAATAAAGTAAGCGTACATTTTACCATCTTTGTTACTTCTCTTGGTTTTCCTCTCTGTTCTCACACATCCAACGCCATCTTCAGTGTGCTCTAAGCAGCCTCTACCACACTAGCGAGCATTCACTTGACCTGCTTCTAAGTCCTCAATTAAATCTCCACACACCACCCACTGCTAATGACCACAGCAATTTTCTTTGAAGACTGTGTGGAAAAAGCCATTAAGAAACTGGCTTTTTAAGGTTAAAAACTCTGCCAGGAAGGAAAAAGATAACTTCTTCAGGAGTGTCCTCCTGTATATATTCATATGCAATGTCCAGATTCTTTTACATTATAGCATAGAATGAACAAAGCTAGGCCGGGCGGTGGCGCACGCATGTAATCCCAGAACTTTGGGAGACAAAGGCGGGCAGCTCACCTGAAGTCAGGGGTTTGAGACCAGCCTGGCCAACAAGGTGAAACCACATCTCTACTAAAAATACAAAAATTAGGTGGGTGTGGTGGCAGGCGTCTGTAATCCCAGCTACTTGGGAGGCTGAGGCAGGAGAATTGCTTGAACCCAGGAGGTGGAGGTTGCAGTGAGCTGAGATTGCGTCATTGCACTCCAGCCTGGGGGACAAGAGTGGGATTTGTCTCAAAAAAAAAAATAAAATTAAGCTACTAAATGAACTTTTTTTTCCTATGATATATATAAATACATATATATACATTTTTTTTTTTTTTTTTTGAGATGGGGTCTCCCTCTGCCACCCAGGCTGGAGTGTAGTGGCATGATCTCAGCTCAATGCAACTTCTGCCTCCCAGGCTTAAGTGACCCTCCCACCTCAGCCCCCCAAGTAGCTGGGACCACAGGTGTACACCACCAAACCCAGCTAATTTTTTGTATTTTTGGTAGAGACAAGGTTTCGGCATGTTGCCCAGGCTGGTCTCGAACTCCTAAGCTCAAGTGATCCGCCCACCTTGGACTTCCAAAGTGCTGGGTTTACAGGTGTGAGTCACTGTGCCCATCCTAGTAAATGAACTTTTAAAATATGTAATAGCTGAATAACAATTACAGCTACTACACTTGCAGCTTCCTTTCAAAGGGCTTACCTCAAGATTGAGAGATGCAGGAGAAATTGTTGCAATTATAGATGTTCTTGTACGCCCTCCAAGAGAATCCTGGAGGATTCTAGTTAGTTTAGATTCTCGATAAGGAACATGAGGTGTTCTTTCTACAAGGGCGGTAATGACCCTTCCTAAAGTCAACAGGGATTGATTTATATTTCCAGCTTCCCGAGCTCTCTTATCAACAGCTCCAGAACGGCCAATGTTTTCACTTCCTGCAAGATCAACCTTTAATTTTAAAAATAAAAATAAAAAGTGAGTCTATTGGATTTGGATTCAAAGACTTTCATTCTCACAGTATACATAATGTACTAAATAGCCAGCAAAATAATTTTTCTGTAATTAACAAATTTCTTCTCCCACTACAAAGCTAATCACCCAGTGACCACAAAAATTTTGTCTCAAGGACAAAATTTCAAGCTGCTCTATAAGGTGTTTAAGAGTGAAACAGTAGTATTAAGGTGGATGCTTACCAAGTTCAACTTTCCAATTTTAACAAGCTCTTCTCCATCAATCGTAGTTTCTTTCATATGTATTGTAACAGAGAAAACTGAGTGGGAACGACTAGAAAACAATATCAAGTTGCCCAGTCATTATAATGTAAAATAGCATTTGCTGCTTCTGAAATACTGAAAACAGGAAAGGAAGATCTAAATCCACATGAGTAGAGAAAGATAACATCAGACAGGAGATATCGAGAGTATTTTGGAAGACAGGACATGGATAGAACAGTGATTAGGATTTTGTTTTCTCATCTCTACTGCCTGCAAAAGAGGCATCAATAAGAAGCTATCTGAAAAAAAACTCTAAAAGACTTAGAATCCTGAGGCACCTCTGAAAGCTGGATATGGGTGGGGTCGAAACAGTTGCCTGGTATGTCAAGAAGAGATGGCTTGTAATCAATCTTCTATTCATAAGAACCATTTGAAATATGTCATTACCATAAATTCAAATGGTACCAGGTAAGGCATTAGTTTACGCTTCCACCTCTCCATCCATGTCAGCTGTTGTGTACATGCACAAGTACACTTCTCTGCTTTGAGACTGTCATCAGAAATAGATGACTCCTATCCCCTAACAGCAGAAATAGTAAACAGCATGATTACTAAAACACTACAAGATAATCACTGCTAGATTATAAAATGTTCAAAAGTCTACCTTATGCCGAATACTGATATTCAGGCCAGGGGTGGTAGCTCATGCCTGTAATCCCAATACTTTGGGAGGCCAAGGTAGGAGGGTCACTTTAACCCAGGAGTTCGAAACCAGCCTGGGCAACATAGTGGGACCGCCATCTCTACAAAAACATTTAAAAATTAGCTGGGCATGGTAGCACGCTCCTACAGTTCCAGCTACCCTGGAGGCTCAGGTGGGAGGATCACTTTAGCCCAGGAGGTCAAGGCTGCAGTAAGCCATGATTGAGTCACTGCACTCCAGCCTGGGTGACAAAGTGAGACGCTGTCTCAAAAAACAAACAAACAAAAAAACAAAAAACAAAACAAATACTGTGCTTTTATCTTAGGGGTAAAAAAAGTTATACAGATGACCAAAGACATTCTTTCTGTATCCAATGGCATTTGGTGAACATTATTATGTTTCTTAATATCACTGACAATTGACAGAGAATCTGTTAAGTTTCAATTTTCTTCTTTGTACTTTCATGTTACTTAAAAAAAAAATTAAGTATCTTTTTTTAAATTATTTATTTGCGACTTATTGCCCAGGCTAGAGTGCAATGGCGCAATCTTGGCTCAATGCAACTTCTGCCTCCTGGGTTCAAGCAGTTCTCCTGCCTCAGCCTACCGAGTGTCTGCGATTACAGGCACACGCCACCACACCCAGCTAATTTTTGTATTTTTAGTAGAGACAGGGTTTCACCACGTTGGCCAGGCTGGTCTCATACTCCGGACCTCAAGTGATCCACTCGCCTTGGCCTCTGAAAGTGCTAGGATTACAGGCATCAGCCATCGCGCCCAGCCAAGTATCATTTTTATAAAATTATTTAAATTATTTAAAATTACAGAAAAGGAGGAAGATCCAAGGAAAAACATAAATGTAAACTATAGATCTGAATTATAATATTCATCTCCACCGGGCATGGTGCCTCGCATGGTGCCTCACGCCTATAATCACTTTGGGAGGCCGAGGCAGGCGGATCACGAGGTCAGGGAATCGAGACCATTCTGGCTAACACAGTGAAACCCCGTCTCTACTAAAAATACAAAAAATTAGCCAGGCGTGGTAGCAGGCACCTGTAGTCCCAGCTACTCAGGAGGCTGAGGCAGGAGAATGGTGTGAACCCGGGAGGCAGAGCTTGCAGTGAGCCGAGATCGCATCACTTCACTACAGCCTGGGGGACAGAGGCTCCATCCCAAAAATAACAATAATAATAATAATAATAATAATACTATTCATCTCATGTTTTTCTACCATTATCTACCCATTCCTAATCCAGATTAGGCAATTAATACAAATAAGCATTGAAGTTGGCTCTAATTTGGGAAAACTGAATTAGCTTCTCCTCTTTGTCACATACCTTCATAAAAAGTGACCTTTATACAAGTCTACAAACAAGAAAAAAGGAAAAATAGAAATTTTATACTTTAGTGAAATGTACCTAAAGAAATTTTACCTAGTCTTGAGTTCAGTTCTCAAAATTCTACATGAAATTAAGTTATAAATCAACCACAGAATAAAATTTCCATTTTATTGGAAAGCCATTAAGTGAAAATTTAATTAAAATTTTGAAATCATCCAAAATTCCATGATCTTAATCACTTTTATGTTATATTTTTCTTCTTTCTTTAAATGCAAACTTTTTTTAGAGTTGCAACTGTAATTGTTATGGCATTTTATAGAAATTTTCAACTACAAGCCAGCAAAGAAATAATACTTCTAATCCTAACAATAATTTTGTAGCCCAGAGAAACTGATATGCAGATAAATTCACTTATTTACAAAAAGTCACATACTGAATTAACTGCGAAACTGAGACTACACACAAATATCTAATTTGCAATCCATTGCTTTTTCTATTACATTCTGAGGTTTAAAGACCACACACACACACACAAAAAAAAAACACTTCTGTTTTAGTAAACTATTTTTGTAGAATTTGGAATTTGTCCTGTAGTGGTCTTTACAAGAAAAAAGGAGTTCTAACTTACGTAAATTTATGACAGGGATTTTATATTTCAATGAATAGAGTGGTAAGAGAGGAAAATAAACAATTTTTTAAAAAGGAATTTTATATTTCAGTAAAAGATATTTAGAGAGAAAAAAATCATCCCTTTCACCCCATGAAAGCCGGTGTTAGTGACCATCTGTCTCCCACATTAAAATGAAGCCATTTTAAAAGACCTGACTTCTAATCCTTATACAATGTAAGGGTTTTCAGACTATATTCTAATATCAGTAGGGGGCTCCACAAAAGTGCCTCAGGGACCCCTTCATAAGGCTAAGGAGGTAAGCCTCAGAGGGTCCCATTCCAAAATCAACTATAGCAGCCACATTTTATCCTGGGCTTCCATATATGATGTCACTAGAATAAACGGATTCTTCTACTTTAAAAAAGTTTAGGCCGGGCGCAGTGGCTCACACCTGTAATCTCAGCACTTTGGGAGGCCAAGGCAGGTGGTTCACCTGAGGTCAGGAGTTCGAGACCAGCCTGGCCAAATGGTGAACCACATCTCTACCAAAAATACAAAAATTAGCTGGGCGTGGTGGCGGACAGCTGTAATCCCAGCTACTCAAGAGGCTGAGGCAAGAGAATTGCTTCAACCCGGTGGGCAGAGGTTGCAGTGAGTCAAGATCGCGCCACTGCACTCCAGCCTGGGTAACAAGAGTAAAACTTGGTCTCAAAAAAGAAAAACAAAAAAGTTTAATACTTCAGCTATGGTTCAACTTATCTTTGTTCTCCTTTCAACGTTCTTCCAATATTGGTTCCTTCCCTATAAATCTCAAGCCAATTACCAACGACCCCTCCTTATAACACAAAATCTAGGTACGTGACCCACACACTCTGACCCACCCCAATTTGACTTTCTCCAAGTTCCTAATTCTTCTTAAAAGAAAATGGGGCTAGGGAAGAGACTATCGCTTTCTTACCTAGAGTATGCATTCATCAGAGTAGCTGCAGTTGTCCTTTTTGCTGCCCCCTTTTCTAAAATCTGATAGACTTCATCCTTGTTGTGTACTGTAATTTCTTCTAAACCTTTAATTATCACTCCTCTCTGACCAAAATACCAAAAGAACATCCATTAGATTGGTTAAAACACACACACACACACACACACACACACACACACACCTCTCTCTCTCTCTCTCTCTCTGACTTCTCAAAGCCTCACACATTAAAATTCAGAGACATTTCATTCTCAAAGACTGAATTACCTTGTTACGGGGATCATCAAACATCTGTAGTCTCTCAGAAACATCAGACGATGGATTAAGAAGATCAAAAAGCTCTTCATTATAGATCTCCAACAGAGACACTTTGACTGAAAATTCAGTACCATTATCAGTAAGTTTCTCAAAAATTTGATGAAGGGTACGTGGAATTATACCAGCCAAGGGATCCTGAAATTATAATAAGGACTAATATAAAGGAAGAATGCCATTTACTGTGGCAGTTAAAATACATGGGCCTCCTTTATATTTAAACATAAGTATGGCAAAGCAAGTTAAAACAAACAAAAAAAGAAACAACTAACCTAATGTTAGAGAAGTCATTTACAACAGTCTGTTCAACAGTAGTCTTCACACTCTCCATAAACCTGTCACACTTCTTAGCCATCTTCATCCCTGAGCATTACATAGAAACCAATGGAACCTATCTACTTAAAAAGCCAAGTTCGGCCAGGCACGGTGGCTCACACCTGTAATCCCAGCACTTTGGGAGGCCAAGGCAGGTGGATCATGAGGTCAGGAGATCAAGACCATCCCGGCCAACATGGTGAAACCCCATCTCTACTAAAAATACAAAAATTAGCTGGGCTTGGTGGCATGCACCTGTAGTCCCAGCTACTCAGGAGGCTGAGGCAGGAGAATCACTTGAACCTGGGAGGTAGAGGTTGCAGTGAGCCGAGATCGAGCCACTGTACTCCAGCCTGGGCGACAGAATGAGACTCTGTCTCAAAAAAAAAAAAGCCGGCCGGGTGCGGTGGCTCACGCCTGTAATCCCAGCACTTTGGGAGGCTGAGGCAGGCAGATCACTTGAGGTCAGGAGTTCGAGACCAGCCTGACCAACACGGAGAAACCCTGTCTCTACTAAAAATACAAAATTGGCTGGGTGTGGTGGTGCATGCCTGTAATCCCAGCTACTCGGGAGGCTGAGGCAGGAGAATCGCTTGAATCTAGGAGGTGGAGGTTGCGGTGAGCCGAGATTGTGCCATTGCACTCCAGCCTGGGCAACAAGAGCAAAACTCTGTCTCAAAAAAAAAAAAAGCCAAGTTCAATAATTCTGCCCAACGAAACTATGCTTTAAGCCTATTCCATTTCTCCTATGGTTACAATTTTATAACTTTATTATCCATATATGTAAAGTAAGTTAGTGACTCAATTATGTAAACACTAGAAAAAAGGTTCTACCAAACTGTCAATAATTTGGAAAATTAGCTGGGCAAGGTAGTATGTGCCTCTTTAATCCCAGCTACTCAGGAGGCTGAGGTGGGAGGACTCCGGAATCCCAAGAGTTCAAGACTAGCCTGGGGAACACAGTGGGACCCCATCATTTTAAAAATAAAAATAAAAAAATTCTTTTTTTTTTTTTTTTTTTGAGACAGGGTCTTGTTCTGTTGCCCAGGCTGGAGTGCAGTGGCACCACCTCAGCTCACCGCAGCGTCTGCCTCCCGGGTTCCAGTGAATCTCCTGCCTCAGCCTCTCGGGTAGCTGGGATTACAGGTATGCGCCACCACACCCAGCTAATTTTTGTACTTTTAGTAGACACCGTCTCACCATGTTGGCCAGGCTGGTCTCGAACTGCTGACCTCAGGTGATCTGCCCGCCTTGGCCTCCCAAAGTGCTAGGATTACAGGCATGAGCCACCGCACCCAGCCAATTAACTAGTTATTAAACTCATTTAAATTTAAACACATTACTAAATTTAAAACTAAACTTTTTTAAAAAGTTTTAACACTTCAGCTCTAGTTCAACTTGTCTTTGTTCTTCTTTCAACTTTCTTTCAGTATTGGTTCTCTCCCTTAGTTATTAAACTCACTTAAATTCATGGAAATCTTTGTAAAACGCAGTATATGCTTTCTGCAATATTAAACAATACATTCATCTTAATTGCTTGAACACTTAAGATCATCATGAATAAAGTAATATACTTCCCCTGGCCATGCTAACTTTCTGAGACCCATTCCTTCAGTACAAAGCCCTCCCTGCCTTCAAGCCTCACTCATATTCCAACTTTTCTACAATATTCTGCTCCAACCATTCTGTCATAAATAGACCCCTCTTTTATCATATAACTGTGCCATATATATTGGTCCTTCCTCTTCCATTAAGGCTGTTTCTTAAACAGGAGTCATACCATGCACTTTAATTTTACTGTAGTAGTGGTTTATCCTAAGTTCATTTTGACATAGGTACTCTGATCTTCTCTATTTCAAGACAGAGGCCCTCAAACAAGTTTTATACAGTTAAATTTCAGCCACGTTAGAGACAAAAGTGTGTTATAAACAATAAATACCTCTTCCCAGGTGTACTCTTCATTAGGTGACCTTTCACCTTCCATTGTAAAAGTTTTTCCAGTGCCAGTTTGGCCATACCTGTAAAGATTAACAAGTGTTAAATCAAAAAGAAACACGCACCCATATGACTCTTAGTGATAGACTAAAAAAATGAAAAACAGGCCAGGCACAGTGGCTCACACCTATAATCCCAACACTTTGGGAGGCCAAGGTGGGCGGATCACCTGAGGTCAGGAGTTCGAGACCAGCCTAGCCAACACGGTGAAACCATGTCTCTACTAAAAATACAAAAATTAGCTGGGCATGGTGGCAGGCGCCTGTAATCCCAGCTACTTGTGAGGCTGAAACAGGAGAATTGCTTGAACCCAGGAAGCAGAGGTTGCAGTGAGCCAAGATCGCGCCAGTGCACTCCAGCCTGGGCAACAAGAGTGAAACTCCGTCTCAAAAAACAAACAAACAACAAAAAAAAACATAAGCATTTAAGCTTTTTGATAAATCTGAAAAAACACCCTTTTACTTACGCAAAGATAGTGCAATTATAGCCCATAATAACTTCATCCAGAATTGGACAAACAACACTTCGGTAAACATCAATCTGTTTAGTAGATGCTCCAAACACCTAACGAAAAAAAGAATTAAAAAAAAAAAAACCTCAAAATTACTCATTTTTATAATTTTGTTTTTCGTATGTTAACTAATTCATAATTCAGCCCACTAGAAGCCATCTGACAATTCAGAGACCACTGAAATTTCTAAGTATACACCATTTTCCAGGTAAAATATGTATATTAAAATTATTTTACATTAGTAGATAATCAAGAAATTGCACCATATGTTACCATATCAAAAGTGTATGTTTTCCTTGAGCTCTTGTCAGCCAATCCTCCAGTTCGTACACTAACTTCTTTTCGTACAGGATCACATTCTACTATTGAATGGGCGCTAGCTTTCCGCTCTGCCAAATTAAATGGTCTATAAAAAGAAATACACAAAGTCACTCAAGAGCTCTTAGTTCTCAGGTTATCAATGACATTTTCACTAATTACATTTGTCAAGAAAAATGCAAAGTTCTGACCACATTGTTGGTGATGGAGATTAAATCAGGACTAAATGATACTGCTAAAGCAGACAGTAAAATTATAAGTGTCTCAAGTTTCACAAATACAATTTTTTAAATGTTCAAAGATATGTTAAGACATTACAATTCTGGCAGCTTCTTAGAGTAGATACTAATAGAATTGTTTTGTTTTGACAGTAGAGATGGGATCTCACTGTGTTGCACAGGCTGGTCTCAAACTTCTGGGCTCAAGTGATCATCCCACCTCAGCTTCCCAAGGTGCTAGTATTACAGATGTGAGACACTGTGCCCAGCCACTAACAGGTTTTAACTTGTAAAAATGCCAAACTTATTTTTCAGAATTCTATTTCTCCTATTCTTAAAATCTGATCAAGGCCGGGCACAGTGGCTCATGCCTGTAATCCCAGCACTTTGGGAGGCTGAGGCAGGCGGATCACCTGAGGTCGGGAGTTCGAGACCAGCCTGACCAACATGGAGAAACTCTGTCTCTATTAAAAATACAAAATTAGCTGGGCATGGTGGCGCATGCCTGTAATCCCAGCTACTCGGGAAGCTGAGGCAGGAGAATTGCTTGAACCTGGGAGGCGGAGGTTGCAGTGAGCCGAGATCACGCCATTGCACTCCAGCCTGGGCAACAAGAGCGAAACTCCATCTCAAAAAAAAAAAAAAACTGATCAAATTAGGTTATAATGTAGTAGAAAAAACATGTCAAATTTGTGTTCAAAATACTAATCTGCCAGTAGATACCTGGCACAAAATAAAAAGTACATAAAAATAATGACTAATAAGTTGAGTACTTACTATGTGCCAGGTACTTATTGTTTCAAGTGCTTTGCATTGTGCTCACTCAGTTTGTCCACACAACACTGTGAGGACATTATTGTCCACTGCGAAGCTAATATTATTAGCCCCATTTTTAAATGAGTCAATAGACACAGAAGGTCTACACTGCCAACTGGATCAAGAGTCCTCATTCTACGGAAATGCCTGAGTAGGTACTTAGTTGAAATGATTATTTCCTCAGGAAGTCCTTTCCATCCTACGTGCCTCCCCGACCTGCTCCAACCAAGACCACGTTAAATGTCTACTATATATTCCTACAGCACCCTTTATACACCCTCCCTAAACATCACCTCTCTTATCATCTTTTTTTTTATGTGTTACCCACTAAACCTCAGATCACTAGAGAAAGAAATCCTGTCTAGTTTACTGTTTACCCAGCAACAACTACCATGCTCAGCACACAGTAGGTTCTCAAATATCTGTTAAACTACATTGCCTAATAAATGTCATCCTAAGAGGAATTATGGGAAAACTAAAAATAATCGCAGTCCACAGAGTAGCATCAATAAGATAATTATATACTTAATACATGTCTGGGCCAAAGGGAGAGACATAATCTTGACCTGAGTTCATTTTTCCCATTGAGTATCATATATTTTGGAGAAAGTGCCAAACAGGAAATTATTTTCCCCTTATCACTAGATAAACTAAGTTGCTACTTATTTAAGAAGGATACCTCAACTTTCCCTGGCATAGCCCACTCTGAGTATACTTCCGGGTGTTCAGAAGACCAAATCTGTGATTCTAGGAAACTTAACTCCCAGGTAGTATCTGGTAATGCTTTCATTTGCCAACTATACTAAAACCTACACAATGCATATAACTGACATGAATGTACAGTATTATTGAAACTTCAACAAAACTAAGGCAGAACCAACTTATACTGAGGTAGGCCAAGAGTATCAAGTGGCGTGAATTGCTCTCATGTGGCTAAAGCTTTTCCAATTAGTCTGTTATTTTTGGCATCCCCTAAACTAGTATCTTGCCTGGATGTATAAAATTAAGTTACCAAATGAATACCATTCACATTGTCAGGACTGAGTGATAGGAAATTCATACAGATCACACATTCCTAAAAGTTATCAAAATTCTCAGAGAAGCTTTAGGGACTATCTGTACTCTAAGAAAGAGTATTGCCAAGTCATTAGTTTCCTACCCAGACTTCTCGAACTTATTAGAAATTGCAAAGTTTCGGCTGCTCACACTAACAAATCCATCAATTTGTTGGCTTCACTATAGTTATATAAAAATTCAAACAATCAAAATGGTGAGGGAAGGGAGATTGAGGATTAAAAAAACCTAAGTCCTATCCTGTGGAGAAGTGCTAAATTAACTCATTCCACAAATATTCATCAAATACTAACTATGTGATAGGTAATTTTCTAGACACTGGAGATATAGCAATGAACAATACGAAGTTAAAGGAAAGAAAAAAACACCAAAATCCTGTGCTCAGGGAGCTTTTAACTTAGTTGAAGGAAGAGATGACTATCAAATGAATAAATATATTAGATGCTGATAAATTAGAAATGAAAATAAAGCAGGCCAGGCACAGTGGCTCATGCCTATAATCTCAGCACTTTGGGAGGCCGAGGTGGATGAATCACTTGAGGTCAGGAGTTTGAGATCAGCCTGGCCAACATGGTAAAAACCCATCTCTATTAAAAATACAAAAATTAGGCCAGGCACAGTGGCTCACACCTATAATCCTAGCACTTTGGGAGGCCAAGGTGGGCAGATCACTTGAGGTCAGAAGTTCGAAACTAGCCCTGGCCAATATGGTGAAACCTCACCTCTACTAAAAATACAAAAATTAGCCAGAAATCACTTGAACATGGGAGATGGAGGTTGCAGTGAGCCGAGACTGTGCCAGTACACTCCAGCCTGGGAGAAAGAGTGAGATTCCATCTCAAAAAAAAAAAAAAAACATTAGCCAGGCATGGTGGCAGCCGCCTACAGTCCCAGCTACTTGGGAGGCTGAGGCGGAGGTTGCAGTGAGCCAAGAATGCGCCACTGCACTCCAGGCCTGGGCAACAGAGCGAGACTCTGTCTCAAAAAAAAAAAAAAAAGAAAAGAAAGCAGTTTAAGGGGGATAGGAAGTGCTGAGGGGGGAAGATAGTTGGTTGCTATTTTAAGGTAGTTAGGGAATGCTTCTATGCAGGTGATATTTAAGCAGAACCTAAAAAGCAAGGGAGCCAGGCCCTGTAGATATTTTGGTGGAAAAATTTTTCAGGCAGAGAGAACAGAAATTGCAAAGATTCTGAAGTAAAAGCAGGTAGATGTATTTTTTAAATGTGTGTGTGAAATTAGCCAGGCATGGTGGCACGCGCCTGTAATCCCAGCTACTCCGGAGGCTGAGACACAAGAATCGCTTGAACTGGGAGGCAGAGGTTGCAGTGAGCCGAGATCGCGCCATTGCACTCCAGCCTGGGCAACAAAAGCGAAACTCAGTCTCAAAACAAACAAAAAACCACACACACACACACACATACACAAACACACGTGTGTGTGTTTAAGTAACCAGGGTTCAAAGACATCACAGAAAATTTTAGAGATTAATGAAAATGAAAATACAACATACCAAAACTTACGGGACACAGCAAAAGCAGTGCTAAGGGGGAAATTTATAGCTATGAATGCTTACATTAAAAAGCAAGAAAGATGTCACATCAACACCCTAACTTTACAACTTAAGGAACTGGAAACAGAAGAACTAGTTATTTGTGTCTTCTTATTGTTGAAAGAGTATTTTCAACAATTGTATGCCAACCAATCGGATAACCCAGCTGAATAAATTCCTAGAAACACAATACCTACAAAGACTAAATCACAAAGAAATGGAAATTCTGAATGGAGCTATAACCAGTAAAGAGATGGACTCACTAACCAAAAATCTCCTGACAAAGAAAAGCCCTAGATCTGAGAGTTTCATAGATGAATTCTACAAAACATTTCAAGAAGATCTAATACCAGTTCTTCTCAATCTTTTCCCAGAAAAAATCTGGTAAAGGAAAGAACACCTCCCAACTCATTTTGTGAGGCAGGCATTACCCTGATACCAAAGCCAGACAAAGGCAACTACAAGAAAACTACAGATCACTATCCCTTATGAACACTGATAAAAAAAATCCTCAACAAAATACCAACACATTGAACTGAGCAGCACAAGGATTATACACCATGACCAAGTGGGATTTATTCCTGGAATACAGGGATGGTTCAACATGTAAAAATTGATCAATGTAATATACCACATTAACAGAATGAAGGAAACCACAGGATCATGTCAATCAATGCAGGAAAAGCATGTGACAAAATTCAAAACCCATTAGTCATAAAAATGCTCAAGAGGCCGGGCGCGGTGGCTCACACTTGTAATCCCAGCACTTTGGGAGGCCGAGGCGGGCGGATCACGAGGTCAGGAGATGGAGACCATCAAAATACAAAAAAAAAAAAATTAGGGGGTGGTGGCAGGCCGTCCAGTATCGAGATGTGAGGCAGGTGGGTGAACCGAGCCGAGATTGCGCCACTGCACTCCCTCCGGTCTGGGTGACAGAGCGAGACTCCCTCCAAAAAAAAAAAAAAAAAGCTCAACAAACTAGGAGCAGAGTGAAACTACCTCAACAAAATAAAAGCAACATATGAAAAACCCACAGCAAACATAATTGATGGTCTAAGACTGAAGAATGTTCCTCTAAAAACAAGAACAGGACCAGCACAGTGGCTCACGCCTGTAATCACAGCACTATGGGAGGCTGAGAGGAGAGGATCACTTGAAGCCAGGAGTTCAGGATCAGCATGGGAAACATAGCGAGACCCCATCTCTAAAAAAAAAAAAAAAAAAATTATTTTTTTAATTAGCTGGGTGTAGTAGTGTGTCTACAGTCCCAGCTACTCAGGAAACTGAGGCAGGAGGATCTCAAACAAACTAATAAAAGAACAAGAGCAAGACAAGGATGCCCAATGCCCACTTTTGCCACTTCCATTCAACATAATACTGTAAGTTCTAGCTAGAGCAATTAGGCAAGAAAGAAAAATAAGGGCCAGGCATGGTGGCTCATGCCTGTAATCCCAGCACTTTGGGAGGCTGAGGCAGGCGGATAGCGAGATCAGGAGAGCAAGACCAGCCTGGGTAAAACGGCGAAACCCCATCTCTACTAAAAATACAAAAAAAAAAAAAATTAGTCGGTTATGGTGGCACATACCTGTGGTACCAGCTACTCGGAAGGCTGAGGCAGAAGAATCGTTTGAACCCAGGAGACGGAGGTTGCAGTGAGCAGAGATCGCACCACTGCACTCCAGCCTGGGCAACAGAGCGAAACTCCATCTCAAAAAAAAAAAAAAAAAAGAAAAAGAAAAAAAAGGAAGAAAAAGAAAAACAAAAGGCATCCAAATTGAAAAGGAAAAGGTTGAGGGCTGAGAGCGGTGGCTCATGCCTGTAATCCCAGCACTTTGGGAGGCCAAGGCTGACGGATCACGAGGTCAGGAGTTCAAGACCAGCCTAGCCAAGATGATGAACTCCCGTCTCTACTAAAAATACAAAAGTTAGCTGGGCGTGGTGGCATGTGCATGTAATCCCAGCTACTTGGGAGGCTGAGGCAGAGAACTGCTTGAACCCAGGAGGCAGAGGTAACAGTGAGCCGAGATGGCACCACTGCACTCCAGCTTGGGCGACAGAGCGAGACTCCATCTCAAAAAAAGAAAAAAAGAAAGAAAAGGAAAAAGTAAAATTATCTGTCTGCAGATTATATGATCTTTTATATAGAAAACCCGGCCGGGCGTGGTGGCTCACACCTATAATCCCAGTACTTCGGGAACCCAAGGGGACTTGAGGTCAGGAGTTTGAGACCAGCCTTGCCAACATAGTGAAATCCCGTCTCTACTAAAACTACAAAAACTTAGCTAGGCATGGGCGCATGCCTGTAGTCCCAGCTACTCGGGAGGCTGAGGCAGGAGAATCGCTTGAACCCAGGAGGCAGAGGTTGCAATGAGTCAAGATTGCGCCACTGCACTCCAGCCTGGGCAGCAGAGCAAGACTCCGTCTCAAAAGAAAAAAAAAAAGAAAGGAAAGAAAACCCTAAAATTCAGTGGGGCAAAAGGAGCTAGAGCATCAAGAAGAATGGCTAGTGGATGTTGGGCTTAATAGCTAGGTGATGGGTTGATCCGTGCAGCAAACTATGATGGCACAGGTTTACCTATGTGATAAACCTGCACATCCTGCACACGTACCCCAGAACTTAAAAGTTGATGAAAAAAATAATAAAAATAAGGCCGAGTGCGGTGGCTCACGCCTGTAATCCCAACACTTTTGGAGGCCGAAGCGGGCGGATCACGAGGTCAGGAGTTCAAGACCAGCCTGACCAACATGGTGAAACCCCACCTCTACTAAAAATACAAAAATTGGCCGGGCGTGGTGGCGGGAGCCTATAATCCCAGCTACTCCGGAGGCTGAGGCACAGAATTGCTTGAACCCGGAAGGCGGAGGTTGCAGTGAGCCGAGATCACACCACTGCATTCCCGCCTGGGCGATAGACCAAGATTTCGTCTCAAAAAATAATAATAATAATAAACAGAAGTTCAATAGTTAATAAAAACAATTTTTAAAAAGCCAGGCACAGTGGCTCACGGCTGTAATCCCAGAACTTTGGGAGGCCGAGGCGGGTGGATCACGAGATCAAGAGATCGAGACCATCTTGGCCAACATGGTGAAACCCCGTCTCTACTAAAAATACAAAAATTAGCTGGGCGTCGTAGCGTGCGCCTGTAGTCCCAGCTACTCGGGAGGCTGAGGCAGGAGAATCGCTTGAACCTGGGAGGTAGAGGTTGCAGTAAGCTGAGATCGCACCACTGCACTCCAGCCTGGCGACAGAGCGAGACTCCATCTCAAAAAAAAAAAAAAGAAAACCCTAAAATTCCACACACACAAAAAAACCTGTTAGAACTAATAAGTGAATTCAGCAAAGTAACTGGATACAAAGTCAACATGCAAAATCCAGCAACGTTTCTTTTCTTTTTTTTTTATCAGACAGAGTCTCGCTCTGTTGCCCAGGCTGGAGTACAGTGGCACGATCTTGGCTCACCGCAACCTCCACCTTCCAGGTTCAAGGGATTCTCCTGCCTCAGCCTCCTAAGTAGCTGGGACTACAGGCGCACGCCACCATGCCTGGCTAATTTTTGTATTTTTAGTAGAGACAGGGTCTCACTATGTTGGCCAGGCTGGTCTTGAACTCCTGATCTCGTGATCCACCCACCTTGCCTCCCAAAGTGCTGGGATAGCAGGTGAGAGCCACTGCACCCAGCCTCCAGTTACATTTTTATACACTAAGAATGAACAATCTAAAAAGGAAATTACAAAAACAACTCAATTTAAAATAGCATCAAAAAGAATAAAATATTAATAATTAATTTAACCAAGGAGGTTAAAGACTTATAAAATGAAAACTGTAAAACACTGCTGAGGCCGGGCACAGTGGCTCACGCCTATAATCCCAGCACTTTGGGAGGCCAAGGCGGGTGGATCACCTGAGGTCAAGAGTTTGTGACCAGCCTGACCAACATGGTGAAACCTTGTCTCTAGTAAAAATACAAAAATTAGCTGGTCGTAGTGCCGCATACCTGTAATCCCAGCTACTCGGGAGGCCGAGGCAGGAGAATCATTTGAACTCGGGAGGTGGAGGTTGCAATGAGCCGAGATTGCGCCACTGCACTCCAGCCTGGATAGCAAGAGTGAAACTCCGTCTCAAAAAAAAAAACAAAAAAAAACAAAAAACAACAAACTGCTGACAGAAATTAAGGGGCATAAATAAATGGAAACACATCCCTTGTTCATGAACTGAAAAACTTAATATTGTTAAGATGCCAATACTACCCAAAGTGATCTATAGATTCAATGTAATCCCTATTAAAATCCCAATGACGTGTTTTACAAAAATAGAAAAATCCATCCTCAAATTCATATGGAATCCCAAGTGAGTCCAGATAGCCAAAACAATCTTGAAAAAGAACAAAGCTGGAGGACTCACACTTCCCAATTCAAAACTTACTACAAAGCTGCAATAATCAAAACCATGTGGGACTGACATAAAGACAGACTTACAGACCAATGGAACAGAATAGCACTTAGAAATAAGCCCTCTTATATATGGGCAAATGATTTTTAATAAGGTTGCCAAGACCATTCAATCAGAAAAAGACAATCTTTTCACCAAATCGTGCTGGGAAACTAAATATCCATATGCAAAAGAACGAGGTTGGACCCTTATCTAACACAATATACAAAAATTAACTCAAAATGGATCAAAAATGTATGTAAGACCTAAAGCTACAAAACTCTTAGAAGAAAACATAAGACAAAAGCTTCACAACAATGGATTTGTCAATGATTTCTTGGATGTAACACCAAAGATACAGGGAACAAAAACAAAAGGACAAACTGGACTTCATAAAAATTTTAAATGTTTGTGTATGAAAAGACAGCATCCCTGTGATCCCAGCTACCTGGAAGGCTGAGGTAGGAGGACTACTTGAGCCCAGGAGTTCACAATCAGTCTGGACAATAAAGCAAGATACTATATTTAAAGGGGGAAAAAAAAAAACAGCCCAGGCATGGGCTCACGCCTGTAATCCCAGCACTTTGGGAGGCCAGGGTGGGCGGATCACCTGAGATCAGGAGTTCAAGACCAGCCTGACCAACATGGTGAAACCCCATCTCTACTAAAAATACAAAATCAGCCAGGCGTGGTGGTGCATGCCTGTAATCCCAGCTACTCGGGAGGCTGAGGCAGGAAAATCGCTTGAACCCAGGAGGCGGAGGTTGCAGTAAGCCAAGGTTGCACCAATGTACTCCAGCCTAGGCAACGAGAACAAAATTCCATCTCAAAAAACAAACAAACAAACCCAAGGGGAAAAAAAAAGACTTTATCTTCCTTTTCTCCATCACGGTGCAGCATCAAGGTAAAAAAAGAGAACTCTGGCTAGATGAGGGCTCACAATCATAATCCCAGCACTTTGGGAGGCCAAAATGGGTGGATCACTTGAGGCCAGTAGTTCAAGACCAGCCTGGCCAAAAAGGCGAAACCCCATCTCTACTAAAAATACAAAAAATTAGCCAGCCATAGTGGTGCACACCTGTAATCCCAGCTACTTGGGAGGCTGAAGCATAAGAATTGCTTGAACCTGGCAGGCAGAGGTTACAGCAAGCCGAGATTGTGCCACTGCACTCCACCCTGGGTGACAGAGCAATTTTCTGTCTCAACATCTGTATGGAGGAGACTGGAGATGACTGACCACAGCAGCCAAGGTGTTGGAGCAGCTCATAAGCCAGACTCTTGTGTTCTCCAAAGTCAAATACATTGTCAGATCCTTTGGCATCAGGAGAAATGAAAAGATTGCCATCCACTGCACAAAGGGCCAAAGCAGAAGAAACCCTGGAGAAAGGTCTAAAGATGCAAGAGTGTGAATCAAGAAAGAACAACTTCTCAGATACTGGAAACTTTGGTTTGGAGATCCAGGAACACATAGATTTGGTATCAAATGTGACCCATGCATTGGTATCTACAGCCTGGATTTCTATATAGTGCTGGGTAGGCCTGGTTTCAGCACTGCAGACACATAGCACAGAACAGGCTGCACTGGGGCCAAACACAGAATCAACAAAGAGGCCATGCGCTGGTTCCAAAAAGTAAAAGAAAGGAAAAGACCACACGGTATCAATGAGTAAAAACGCAACCCACAGTAATGGGGAAAAAATTTTTGCCGTTCATGTATCTGAAAATATCCAAAATATATAGAAAATTCCTAAAACTCAACAACAAAAAAGCAAACCAATTTAAAAATGGGCAAAGGACTTAAACAGACATTTCTCCAAAGAGACACAAAATGGCCAGTAAACACATGGAAAGATGCTCAACATCATTAATCATTAGGGAAATACAAATCAAAACTACAATGAGATACCACCTCACACCCAATGGATGGCTACTTGAAAAAAAAAAAAAGAAACAGAAAATAAATGTTGGTGAGGATGTGGAGAAACTGGAACACTTATGCACTGTTGGTGGGAATGTAAAATGGTCCAGCCACTGTCGAAAATAGTCTGTCGGTTCCTCAAAAACTTTAAAATAGAATTATCATATGATCCAGCAATTACAATTCTGGGTAAATACCCAAACGAACTGAAAACCCATATTCATAGCAACGTTATTCATAATAGCTAAAATTAAGAAATAACTCAAGGCCGGGCGCGGTGGCTCATGCCTGTAATCCCGGCTCTTAGGGAGGCCAAGGCGGGCAGATCACGAGGTCAGGAGATCGAGACCATCCTGGCTAATATGGTGAAACACCGTCTCTACTAAAAACACAAAAAATTAGCCGGGCGAGATAGTGGGCGCCTGTAGTCCCAGCTCCTCGGGAGGCTGCAGCAGGAGAATGGTGTGAACCCGGGAGATGGAGCTTGCAGTGAGCCAAGACCGTGCCACTGCACTCCAGCTTGGGCGACAGAGCAAGACTCGGTCTCAAAAAAAAAAAAAAAAAAAGGAAGTAATTCAAGTGTCCATTGACATATGAAGGGACAAGCAAAATGTGGTATATACATACAATAAATACTATTCAGCCTTAAAAAGGAAGAAAACTCTGACATTTGCTACAACATGGTCCGACCTGGAGGACATTATGCCTAAGTGGAATGAGCAAGTCACAAAAGGATAAATACTGTATTATGACTCCACTTAAGTACTTAGAGTAGTCAAAATCATAGACAGTTGAATGGTAGGTGTCAGGGGTTGATGGGAGAGGGAAATGGGGAGTTATTGTTTAATGCGTATAGAGTTTCCGTTTTTCATGATGAAAAGAGTTATGGAGGTGGATGGTAGTAATGGTTGCAGAATATTATGTATTTAATATCACTGAACTGTACACTTAAAAGTGGTTAAGATGTTAAATTTTATATTATGTGTATTTGAAAACGACTTTTTAAATTGGGAAAAAAATAGGGGAGGGAATAGGAGGGGCATAAGAAAGAGAACCAGTAGCGCATTATGTAGGGATCTGTAAACTTTAACCTGTGAGTCAAACCTGGCCCCTGCCCTGCCAAATTTAAGAATGATTTTTAGCCGGGCGCGGTGGCTCACGCTTGTAATCCTAGCACTTTGGGAGGCCGAGGCAGGCGGATCACTAGGTCAGGAGATCGAGACCACGGTGAAACCCCGTCTCTACTAAAAATACAAAATAAAAATTAGCCAGGCGTGGTGGCGGGCGCCTGTAGTCCCAGCTACTCGGAGAGGCTGAGGCAGGAGAATGGCGTGAACCCGGGAGGCGGAGCTTGCAGTGAGCCGAGATTGCGCCATTGCACTCCAGCCTGGGCGACAGAGCGAGACTCCGTCTCAAAAAAAAAAAAAAGAATGATTTTTACAGTTTTAAAGTGTTCTTAAAAAAAAAAAAAAGATCAGAAAATAATGCGACAGAAACCACATGTAGAGGGGTACGGTAGCTCACGCCTATAATCCCAGCACTTTGGGAGGCCGAGGCGGGTGGATTCTCTGAGGTCAGGAGTTCGAGACCAGCCTGGTCAACATGGTGAAACCCCATCTCTACTAAAAATACAAAAATTAGTCAGGCATGGCGGTGTGCGCCTGTAATCCCAGCTACCTGAGAGGCTGAAGTGGGAAAATCGCTTGAATCCGGGAGGCGGAGGTTGTGGTGAGCTGAGATTGCACCACTGCACTACGGCCTAAGAGAGCAAGACCCTGTCTCAAAAAAAAAAAAAAAAATGATAAACCACATGTGATCTGCAAAGCCTAAAGTATTTAAATAAAATAAATATTTATTTCTCTGGGCCCTTTACAGAAAAGGCTTACCAACCCCTGAGGACCTCGCAACTCCTAAGTCACCTATTTACTAAAGCTTAATAACAGACTTACACCAAGAAGGCTATTTGAAAGAAAAAGGCTAATCTGAAAAAAAAAATCTCTTTACACAAAAATTATTGTAAATATTAGACACAAGCAAAGAACTATTCTATTCGTTGGTGATAAAGTAAATCTCTTCTAAGGCAAGACTTGAAATGTATATGGATCATAAACATCAAGTTCAAGATAATGGTTAACTGTAGCTGGAGGAAAAGGGATGGAGAGGGAAAAGGGGGCTCCAGCAATGATTGTTTTGTTTCTTAATCTGGGTGATGAATATACAAATGTTTATTACATTGTTCTTAATAACTTTTTGTAAGTCTGAAGTATTTTGTAACTAATATTAAAAAAAGAAATTAAATAAACACATACGGAAAAGGTAATGTTGCCTGGTTTTATTAAACAACCAAAATAATTTTAAAATTTGCACTTGTTATATGCACTGCATTTTTAAATAAAAATCTTCAAACAACAGAAGCCCCAGAGTACAACTAGTAAGTGTCACTGGCTAGACTTAAGATTGCCACCAAATTTCCTCTCTGGCACCTAGTTTAGAAACCTAGTCATCATCTTCGATATCCACAATTCAAGTTACCAGGGCTGAGTAAACAATAGCCTAAGAAAGTTTGTTGATACAAGTTTTTCTAAAAAATAACCTTTTAATTTTAGAATACTTTGGGGTTTACAGAAAAGTTGCAACAGCAACTGTTAACAGCCACAAAAAGACACACAAAACACACATACTCAGTAAACTGTGGAGAGCCTCTAAAAAGTTGAATAAATCAATTCTAACTAAGCAGCAGTTTCTAGCTCATTTTAAAATTGGGAAGTTATTTAGAAACCAGTCAGGGTTATCTCGAAATATCCGTTTAATCTAGTCTATGAACAAACAGGCAGATGAAAGGGAAAACTGCAGCACAATCAGAAATTTATACTAGCTTAACTTGTCTTGGTCTTTTAAAAAACATAAACTCACTTTATAACTTAATTTTTAATGTTTAAAGACAGAGATGTTTACTTGTTTAGTAGGCGTGCAGAAAATACTGCATCTAGAATAAAGAGAACAGTGATTGCTTTTTAGAGGTAATAATACCAACGTAAGTGCTTAACCATCTGCAAAACAGGTATTCAGTCTTACTTCCAAACTGACAAACTACATGAAGTAGCATATAAAAGTGACACCTAAATTTTTATTGACTATAGTTTAAAAATAACGCATTTTTCAGTATGGAACAGTGATCAAATCAAACATGCTATTTTCTCCTAAAAATCAGACACACACAGCAACCGGGTGTCATTTTTATTGAACAGAACGCGGAGAACCAAGAAACTGGGACCCTCAGGAAATGCAAATAAAATCCCTCTCGCTGGACCGCGCAGTAGGGGGCCCAGCAGCGAAGCCCCGGCGCTGGGAATCCTGTCAGCCCTCTCCCTACCTGCATCTCACCACCACCTGGATGTTCTTCCCCTTCTCCTCTTTCTTCTTCGCAGACGAATTTGGCTGCGACGCCATGACGGTCCCCGCCAAAAAATCAAGGCCCGGCCGCGGACCGGGGCGCTGTGAGGAGCGGAGGGGCTTGGCGGCCGACAAGGGCCGGAGTCTTCCTGGTCCCTCTTGGGCGCTGGCGTGGCCTGGAGGACCGACGCACGCAGTTCGGCGTCCCCGCTCTCTACCCGGTACTCTGGCCGTGGCGTTTGTCCCGCGCCAGCCGGAGCCGCCAAATCACTAATCTCGTCTCCGCCCGAATCCCCAGAAACCGAGCAACGACTGGGCGCCTCAATTTGAAAAAGGGACCCAGTAGCCGGACCAATGGTTGCGCTGGCGCGCAAGGCACCATGGGATGCAGTATCCTCACCGGAGCCCCGCCCACGGAGCGTGGCCTACGGGAACGTAAAGAGGTGGTCTTTGCGCTTGCTCCGGAACTTGGTAGTCCAGAGCCGAGACGCTAGAACTGAGTGTGGAACTTGTAGCGTAGCGTGGCTCAACTTACATAACGTCCCTAGCCCAAAATTCCCTCAGCTGCAGAGAGGAAATAATATTAACCATCTCAGAGGGTTAGGGTGAGAATTAATGAGCTTGTGGAAGTAAATAGATTGGAATATACGGTAAGCACTCACCATGATTATAATTATTAGAGAATTGTAAGAGGGCAATAGAAGCACAGAAGAGAGGTCCAAAGCGAGCCGCCATCCCGGAGGCAGAGACCAGAATAGTCTTTTTTTTTTTTTTTTTTATTGTGAGACGGAGTCTCGCTCTTGTCACCCAGGCTGGAGTGCAGTGGCGCGATCTCGGCTCACTGCAACCTCCGCCTCCCGGGTTCAAGCGATTCTGCTGCTTCAGCCCCCGAGTAGCTGGGATTACAGGTGCGTGCCACCACGCCCGGCTAATATTTGTATTTTCAGTAGAGATGTGGTTTCACCATGTTAGCCAGGCTGGTCTCGAACCCTGACCTCAGATGATCCACCTGCCTCGGCCTCCCAAAGTGCTGGGATTACAGGCGTGAGCCACTGCGTCCGGTCCAGAATAGTCTTGAAGAATAATTAATGTTGGGGCCCGGTGGCTCACTCCTATAATCCCAACACTTTAACGGGCCGAGGTAGGAGGATAGCTTAAATTCCGGTTGTTTGAGACCAGCCTGGGCGACATAGGGAGTCCCCCCCCCGCGCCTCCCAACGGGTCTCAACAAAAAATAGGGGGGGAAAAACAGCCTGGTGTGGTAGTGCGTGCCTTTTGGTCCCATCTACTCGGGAGGCTGAGGCAAAAGGATCGCTGAACACGGGAGATCGAGGCTGCAGTGAGCCGGGATTATGCCGCTGGATTACTCCAGCCTAGGCGACAGAGCAATGCCCTTTCTCAAAAAGAAAATAATAATAATAATCAGGAAGTGTTAAGAGATAAGGCTACTACAGGTTGCAAATCGTGATGAAATGGACACTGAATGCCATTTGGAGGACTCTGAATTTATCCTTTAGTCATCATCTCTAAGCGACTCCAGGCAAGAAAGCAGGGTCCGCCTCGATTTTAGAACGACTGCACTGACCAACTGACGCAGGCCGCGGGCGCGCTGCTCTCCCCGCTTCTGCGCGGCGCTGCGGGCGGTAGCATCTCAAGGAAGCTGCGCAAACATCTGCCGCGCCGGCCTACGGATCCCAGCATGCAGCGCTTCTGGGGCCTGCGCGCCCTCGGTCACCTCCGGCCTGCTGCGGGCGAACTTTTCGGCGTCTTGGCAGTGCCTGGCATGACTCGACCGCTTTAGGTGTGGTACGCCGCACCAGGAAATACTGAAACAGGAGCCTATTGTTATGAATAACGTTTAAAATCTTAAGGAAATTGAACACTTGAACAAAGGATTTTTAGCAAAGCAATTTTATTTTTGCGCAGCGGGGTGCCTTTTTGGCCAGTCGCCATGAGAGCACGCCTAAACAAAGGGGCAGGAGTCTTTATTTTTGACGCAAGTCCTGCCCCTGTATCTTTTTCCCATTGGCTGGGGTCGGGTCGTATAATCTAAACTAATTCCGGTTGGCTAAACATTTGATTTTTTTTTTAGCTAAGGTGGGCACGTAAAAGAAAGCGGAAAGGAAAGGGGAAGGGGTGTCTGTAATCAGCTAGAAAGTTAGTCCTCTTTTCAAATAAGGAAAGGAATGTGAGCTGGTATTGATAACGCCTGGTATTGTGGCGTGCCTGGGCATTTAACAAAGGCAAAAAGGAAAAACGTAACTCTATCTTTTTTTTTTTTTTTTTTTTTTAGAGACGGAGTCTTGCTCTTTTGCCCAGGCCCGACTGCAGTGGCGCTATCTCAGCTCACTGCAAGCTCCGCCTCCCGGGTTCATGCCATTCTCCTGCCTCAGCCTCCCGAGTAGCTGGGATTACAGGAGCCTGCCACCGCGCCTGGCTAATTTTTTGTATTTTTAGTAGAGACAGGGTTTCACCGTGTTAGCCAAGATGGTCTCGATCTCCTGACCTCGTGATCTGCCCGCCTCGGCCTCCCAAAGTGCTGGGATTGGAACTCTATCTTCTTATCTCCACCCTAATCTTTCTCATCTGGATACTGGTGCTAACCAGAACCTTTGATTCCTCCACGTGTAGTGGAGTCCTGTTGATTTTATCTCCCCTGCGATGATCACCCTAGTCCAAGGCTCTTATCTCTTCCCTGAACAACTGTCATCTACCTCCTTAACAAGATTATCTTCTGCCCTTTTCTCCTCCCCCCCGATCCCTCCACTATATTTACTCAGCAAGGGAAGTGTCTTTTAAGAAGTAAGAAAATAAGATTATGCTCTTCATCTGCTTTTTAATCTTACACTACCTTCTCATTTGTATTTGGAATGAAATCCAAACTCATTACTATGCCCTGTAGGGTCCTAATGATCTGGCCCTTGTCCATACCACCAACTAAAGGCACTTTCCAAAAATCTTATTACCATGCTTCAGAGCTCCTAGCTTTTTCCTGTGGCCAGGCCCTTGTACCTGACGTACCCTCTGCCCTGAACTCCGTTTGGCTCTTTGCATGGCTTACCCATCTCATTCTTCAGCTCTCAGTTGAACTTTCTCTTTTAAAAACACCTATCCTGACCACCCTATCTAAAGCACATTCTTCATAATTTCTTTTTTTTTTTTTTTGAGAAGGAGTCTTGCCCTGTCCCCCATGCTGAAGTGCAGTGGCGGGATCTCGGCTCACCGCAAACTCCGCCTCCTGGGTTCAAGCAATTCTTGTGCCTCAGCCTCCTGAATAGGTGGGATTACAAGTGACCCACCACGCCCGGCTAA
This sequence comes from Hylobates moloch, assembly GCF_009828535.3. Taxonomy (NCBI): domain Eukaryota; kingdom Metazoa; phylum Chordata; class Mammalia; order Primates; family Hylobatidae; genus Hylobates; species Hylobates moloch. The sequence continues at coordinate 41,096,709 of NW_026652278.1, forward strand.
GTTTTTTTTTTATATTTTTAGTAGAGACTGGGTTTCACCATGTTGGCCAGGCTAGTCTCGAACTCCTGGCCTCAAGTAATCTGCCCTCCTTGGCCTCCCAAAGTGCCAGGATTACAGATGTGAGCCACTGCACCTGGCCTTCCTCTTATAACTTTCTATCTCAGAACCCTGTCTATTTTCTTCTTAACACTACAGGCAATATATTGTGTGTATTGACAATATATTACATTGTCAATATATTGTGTGTCTCCCTGGATAGAATGTAAGTTTCATTAGGGACCCTGTGTTTTTGTTCAGTATTATTTTCCCAGTGTCTTGAACAAGCCTTACACCAAAGTAAGGCTTTACTCAATAAATATATATTGAGTACCTGAAGGAAATTACTTAACCTCTATCAGCCTTGGTTTCCTCATCTGTAAAATGGAGATAATAATAATTACTATTATTGTGAGGATTAAAATAACATATAAAGTGCCTGGGATATAATAGGAAAAAAAAAATTTCTCCTTTTTGGCTGGGCACGCTGGCTCATGCCTTTAATCCCAGCACTTTGGGAGGCCGAGATGGACAGATCATAAGGTCAGGAATTCGAGACCAGTGTGGCCAATAAATATGGTAAAACCCCGTCTCTACTAAAAATACAAAAAAATTAGCCGGGCATGGTGGTGGGCGCCTATAGTCCCAGCTATTCAGAAGGGTGAGGCAGGCGAATCGCTTCAACCCAGGAGGGAGAGGTTGCAGTGAGCCAAGATGGCACCACTGGACTCCAGCCTGGGTGACAGAGCTAGACTGTCTCAAAAAAAAAAAAAAATCTCCTTTTCTTTCTTTTTTTTTTTGAGTCAGGGTCTCGCTCTATCACCAAGGCTGGAGTACAATACACCATCACGGCTCACTGAAGCCTGGACCTCCTGGGCTCAAGGGATCCTCCCATGTCAGCCTCCTGAGTAGCTGGGACTATAGGCACAAGCCACCAGACCTGGCTAATTTTTTTTTTCTTTTGGTAGATATGGGGGTCTCCCTATGCTACCCAGGCTGGTCTTGAACTCCTGGTCTCAAGTAAACCTCCCACCTCAGCCTCCCAAACTGCTGGGATTATGGGCATGAGCTACCCTGCTGGGCCGTCTTTCCTTTCTCTTTAGTAAATATTCAAACAGTATATACATTAACAGTCACATGGGTTGATGCAAGAAATTCAAGAGTCTCCATTTGATAATAGATACAGCTACCATTTACCTAGGGTTTACTGTGAGTCAGACTCCATGCTAAAGGCTTTGTGTGTATCATCTCATTTAATCTTCAGAACAACTTTGTGAAGTAGGAACTATTATTTTCCACTATTTTATCAGTAAACTAGCCAAATAAGTTTGTCTGTAGTCATACAGCATATGACTGTAATTACACTTTAATCATAGTGTAAGGTTAACTATTAGGGAAGGAACTTAGAATTCTTTCCCATTCCAACTTTCAGGTTCTTAACTACTGTCTTTCCCACTGAGTTTTTTTCATTTACTAAGTGCACATGTATTTTTTTTTTTTTTTTAATTGAGACAGAGTCCCACTCTGTCGCCAGGCTGGAGTGCAATGGCACAATCTCGGCTCACTGCAACCTCTGCCTCCCGGGTTCAAGTGATTCTCATGCCTCAGCTTCCGAGTAGCTGGGTTTACAGGCACGCGCTACCACACCCAGCTAATTTTTGTATTTTTAGTAGAGACGAGGTTTCACCATGTTGGCCAGGATGGTCTCGAACTCCTGACCTCGTGATCCGCCCGCCTCGGCCTCCCAAAGTGCTGAGATTATAGGCGTGAGCCACCATGCCTGGTCGCATCCACTTTTATCATACTCTTTTTGAAATGCTTACTGTGGGCCTGGCAATGAATATACAGGCTGAATTATTGTACTTGCCCTCAGGGCTAAGTCTAATAGAGATAGTCAGGGTCTAATGGCCCCATGTAAGTGTTTTGTTGCACTAAGCAGTCCCTGAAATGTCATTTTACATTGCCTTTGTTGAGTTCAAACTACCCAGGCTAATAATCAACATTTCTTGGCTGGGCACGGTGGCTCACGCCTATAATCCCAGCACTTTGGGAGGCCAAGGCAGGTAGATCACCTGAGGTCAGGGGTTCAAGACCAGCCTGGCCAACATGGTGAAACCCCATCTCTACTAAAAATACAAAAATTAGTTGGGTGTGGTGGCACGTGCCTGTAATCCCAGCTAGTTGGGAGGCTGAGGCAGGAGTATCGCTTGAACCCTGGAGGTAGAGGTTGCAGTGAGCCAAGATCATGCCACTGCACTCCAGCCTGGGCAACAGAGCGAGGCTCCATCTCAAAACAAACAAATTAGCTGGGGCCAGGTGTGGTGGCTCACACCTGTAATCCCAGCACTTTGGGAGGCCAAGATGGGCAGATCACCAGGTCAGGAGTTTGAGACCATCCTGGCCAGTATGGTGAAACCTCGTCTCTACTAAAAATACAAAAAAAAAAAAAAAATTAGCATGGTGGCGTGTACCAGTGGTCCCAGCTACTTGGGAGACTGAGGCAGGAGAATCACTTGAACTTGGGAGGCAGAGGCTGCAGTGAGCCAAGATCACGCCACTGCACACCAGCCTGGTGACACAGCAAGACTCCGTCTCAATAATAATAATAATAATAATAATTTAAGTCTAGTTAAACTGAATTCTAACAATGCAACATCGTTGCCCACGTGTTTGCTCTGGCATTTCTCTTTCAGGAGTATATGTACTTCTCGAATAAACTATTTTAAATTAATTTTTATTTTTCTTAAAGAAAAACATGGAGGCTGGGCATGGCAGCTCATACCTGTAATACCAGGCAGGAGAATTGCCTGAACCTGGGAGGCAGAGGTTGCAGTGAGCCAAGAGCATGCCACTGCACTCCAGCCTGGGTGACAGAGTATGACTTTGTCTCAAAAAAAAAAAAAAAAGAAAGAAAGAAAGAGAAGAAAGGAAAGGAAAAGAAAAGAAAAACGTGGAAATGTTTTATAAAGTTAAATAATTCTAAAAGGCTTGTAACAAAAAAAAAGGTATTTTCTCAGCCTTATCCCACACCAATGCCTCTAGACCTTTACCCCAGAAACAACCAGTCACTTTAGTTGTTTTTGCTGGCATTTACACGTTTCTATTTTCATAAGGAATTTGTATATACTGTTATTTGTATTTTTTTGTATTTTTTTTGAGACAGGGTCTCACTCTGCTGCCCAGGCTAGAGTGCAGTGGCTCTTTCAGGTATCACTGCAGCCTCAACTGCTCCCGTTGAAGCAATCCTATTGCCTCAGCCTCCTGAGTAGCTGGGACCACAGGCACATGCCACTACACCCGGCAAATTTTTTTCTATTTTTTGTAGAGACAGGGTCTCACTTCATTGTCCAGGCTGGTCTTGAACTCCTGGGCTCAAGTGATTCCCCCACCTTGGCCTCCCAAAGTGCTGGAATTACAGGCATGAGCCACCACGCCTGGCCCTTGACCTCCTGGGTTCCAGCAATCCACTTCCACCTCCTGAATAGCCTCAACTGCATCAGTTGAAGTGATCTTACTGCCTCAGACTCATGAGTAGCTGGGACTACAGGCGCACACCACCACACCCACTAATTTTTAAAATTGTTCATAGGCACAGGGTATTGCTTTGTTACCCAGGCTAGCCTCAAGCTGCTGGACTCAAGCAATCCTCCGCCTCAGCCTTCCAAAGTGCTAGGATTACAGGCATGAGCCACCCCTGTGCCAGATCTATACAGTTATCTTTTGATTAATCCATTTTAGACATTATTTATTGACATCATATGGTAGGTGAGGTTAGTTCTCAAACTTTACCATCCTCTCTGCATTTCCTTCTCCTTATACCCAATATTACAATTTCTGGTTAAATCAATTATCTGTATTCAGGTTATTATGTCTGTTCATAGCTGAGCATTTCATTCTAGTGACTAGAATGAGGCCGGGCGCGGTGGCTCATGCCTGTAATCCCAGCACTTTGGGAGCCCGAGGCAGGTGGATCACCTGAAGTTGGGAGTTTGAGACCAGCCTGGCCAACACGGTGAAACCGCGTCTCTACTAAAAATATAAAAATTAGCCGGGCGTGGTGACGTACATCTGTAATCCCAGCTACTTGGAGGCTGAGGCATGACAAT
>NW_026652278.1:41105865-41125095 GCF_009828535.3 Hylobates moloch
AAAAAAAAAAAAAAAAAGAAATCTTGCAATGATGTGCCTTGGTGTGCATCTACTTTCTTTCTTTCTTTCTTTTGACACGGAGTCTCGCACTGTCGCCCAGGCTGGAGTGCAGTGGTGCAATCTCGGCTCACTGAAAGCTCCACCTCCTGGGTTCATGCTATTCTCCTGCCTCAGCCTCCCAAGTAGCTGGGACTACAGGCACCCGCCATCACACCCAGCTAATTTTTTGTATTTTTAGTAAAGATGGGTTTTCACCATGTTAACCAGGATGGTCTCGATCTCCTGACCTCATGATCGGCCCGCCTCGACCTCCCAAAGTGCTGGGATTACAGGCGTGAGCCACTGCGCCCGGCCAAGGTGTGCATCTACTTTCATTAATTGGGCTGAACCTTTCAGTCTGGCAAGTTGTTACCTTCAGTCTGGGAAATGTTTTTGAATTATTCATTGACTATTTCACTTGTCACGTCTGTTCTTTCTTTCTGGAACTCCTATATAGAGATAGCAGATTTCTACCACCCAGCAATTACTACCATTAATATTTTGATGTATTTCTTTCCAGTTGTCTATTTGTATATTTTCAGTAATTGAGATCATAATTGAATATGTAGGGTTTTTTTGGTTTTTTCCCCCCTTTTTGTGGAGAACAGTCTCATTATGTTGCCCAGGCAGGTCTTGAACTCCTGGACTCAAACTATCATTCTGCCTCTACCTCCTTAAGTGCTGGGATTACAGGGGTAAGCCACTATGCTCAACCTGAATATAGAATTTTGCATCCTGAATTTTTATTTAACATAAGAATTCTTCCAAGACTGTCCAGACCTCATCTCTACAAAAAATGAAAATAATCTCAGCCATGGTGGCACTCACCTGTGGTCCCAGCTACTCGGGAGGCTGAGCTGGGAGGATAACTTGAGCCTGGGAGGTGAGGCTGCAGTGAGTCATTATCATACCAGTGCACTCTGGCCTGGGTGACAGAGCAAGATCTTATCTTAAAAAAAAAAAAAAAATCGGGGCCGGGAGCAGTGGCTCACGTCTGTAATCCCAGCACTTTGGGAGGCTAAGGCAGGTGGATCACGAGGTCAGGAGATCGAGACCATCCTGGCTAACACGGTGAAACCCTGTCTCTACTAAAAGTACAAAAAAAATTAGCCAGGTGTGGTGGCGGGCACCCGTAGTCCCAGCTACTTGGGAGGCTGAGGCAGGAGAATGGCGTGAACCCGGGAGGCGGAGCTTGTAGTGAGCTGAGCTCGTGCCACTGCACTCCAGCCTGGGTGACGGAACAAGACTCCATCTCAAAAAAAAAAAAAAAGAAAAAAAAAAAAACACCTTTAGTTAGTTTTAATTACTCAACAAATGTTTACTGAGCTTAGGTGCATACCCTGTGATAGTCGCAAAAATGAATTTAAAAAGTCCTGCCCTGCCAGGCATGGTGGCTTACAGCTGTAATCCCAGCACTTTGGGAGGCCGAGGCGGGCAGATCACCTAAGGTCGGGAGTGCAAGACCAGCCTGACCAACATGGAGAAACCCTGTCTCTACTAAAAATACAAAATTAACTGGGCATGGTGGCACATGCCTGTAATCTCAGTTACTTGGAAAGCTGAGGCAGGAGAACTGCTTGAACCCAGGAGGCAGAAGTTGCGGTGAGCTGAGATCATGGCATCGCACTCCAGCCTAGGCAACAAGAGCAAAACTCCGTCTCAGAAAAAACAAAAACAAAACAAAACAACAACAAAAAAAAACCAGGCAGACAGGGTCTCACTCTGTCACCCAGGGTGGGGTGCAGTGGCATGATCTCGGCTCACTGCAGCCTTTGCCTCCCAGATTCATGGGAGTCTTCTGCCTCAGACTACAGGTGTGCGCCACCAAACCTGGCTACTTTTTGTATTTTTAGTTTTTTTTTTTTTTGAGACAGAGTTTTGCTCTTGTTGCCCAGGCTGGAGTGCAGTGGTGCAATCTCAGCTCACCGCAACCTCCACCTCCCAGGTTCAAGTGATTCTCCTGCCTCAGCCTTCCGAGTAGCTAGGATTACAGGCATGCACCACCATACCCGGGTAATTTTGTATTTTTAGTAGAGATGGGTTTTCTCCATGTTGGTCAGGCTGGTCTCGAACTCCTGATCTCAGGTGATCCGCCCGTCTCAGCTTCCCAAAGTGCTGGGATTACAGGTGTGAGCCACCGCATCCAGCCACTACTTTTTGTATTTTTAGTAGAGACAGGGTTTTGCATTGTTGGCCAGTCTGGTCTCCAACTCCTGACCTCAAGTGATCCGGCTGCCTCGGCCTCCCAAAGTGCTGGGATTACAGGCGTGAGCCACCACGCCCGGCCTTAACCTATCATATTCATAATAAACAATAGATTAGGAGTGATGTCTTAGTCATTTTTGTATCCCACCTAGCAGCAAGCACAGTGCCTAGTAAAAGCTTGTCAAATGCATATTTGCTGAATCTGATCAAATTGGTGGATGTAACTACCATTTACAGGAAATATAAGAAACAAACATGTTAAGTCACATTGTAAGAATACAGTCAGCAGGCTGGGCACGCTGGCTCATGCCTGGAATCCTAGCACTTTGGGAGACTGAGGCGGGTGGATCGCTTGAGGTCAGGAGTTCAAAACCAGCCTGGGCAACGTGGTGAAACCCCGTCTCTACTAAAAAATACAAAAAAATTAGCCAAGCTTGGTGGTGCATGCCTGTAATCCCATCTACTCAGGAGGCTGAGGCAGGAGAATCGGTTGAACCCAGGAGGCAGAGGTTATAGTGAGCCGAGGTCACTCCATTGCACTCCAGCCTCGGCAACAAGAGCAAAACTCCGTCTCAAAAAAATAAAAATAAAAAGAATACAGTCAGCAAAATTTAGAATGTTGGGAACACTATAGGATAAATGACTCAACTCCTTTGACAAATGAATTGCAAAATAAAAAAGAGGAGGGAGAGGCCGGGTGCAGTGGCTCACGCCTGTAATCCCAGCACTTTGGCAGGCCAAGGCAGATGGATCACCTGTCAGGAGTTTAAGACCAGCTTGACCAACATGGCGAAACCCCATCTCTACTAAAAAAAAACAAAAATTGGCCAGGCGTGGTGGCTCACGCCTGTAATCCCAGCACTTTGGGAGGCCGAGGTGGATGGATTGTGAGGCCAGGAGATTGAGATCAGCCTGACCAATATGGTGAAACCCCATCTCTACTAAAAATACAAAAATTAGCCAGGCATGGTGGCATGCACCTGTAATCCCAGCTACTTAGGAGGCTGAGGCAGGAGAATCTCTTGAACCTGGGAGGCAGAGGTTGCAGTGAGCCGACATCCTGCCACTGCACTCTAGCCTGGCTGACAGAGCAGGACTCCATCTCAAACAAACAAACAAACTAAATAAATAAATAAATAAAAGATTTAGAATTGACAAGCTATGGGCCAGGCACGGTGGCTCACGCCTATAATCCCAGCACTTTGGGAGGCCAAGGCAGGTGGATCACCTGAGGTCAGGAGATTGAGACCATCCTGGCTAACACAGTGAAAACCCCAACTCTACTAAAAATACAAAAAATTAGCCAGGCATGGTGGCGCGTGCCTGTAATCCCAGCTACTCGGGAGGTTGAGACAGAGAATTGCTTAAACCAGGGAATCGGAGGTTGCAGTGAGCCAAGATTGCACCACTGCACTCCAGCCTGCTGACAGAGTGAGACTTCATGTCAAAAAAAAAAAAAAAAAAAAAAAAAAGTAAACAGGCTGGCGCGGTGGCTCATGTCTGTAATCCCAGAACTTTAGGAGGCCGAGGCAGGAGGATCATCCGAGGTCAGGAGTCCAAGACCAGCCTGACCAACATTGTGAAACCCCATCTCTACTTAGAAAAAAAAAAATTAGCAGGGCATGGTAGTGGGCCCCTGTAATCCCAGCTACTTGGGAGGCTGAGGCAGGAGAATCACTTAAACATGAAAGGCAGAGGTTGCAGTGAGCTGAGATCACGCCACTGCACTCCAGCCTGGGCAACAGAGCGAGACTCTGTCTCAAAAAAAAAAAAAAAAAGAAAAAAAGAAAAAAAGAAAAGAAAGCGAACAAACAAAAATTATTCTAAAAAATATGGATAAATCTCACCACTTAAAGAAAGCCAGACCCAAAAGAGTATATACTGTATGAGTGCATTTATATTAAACTGTAATCTAGGCAAAACTAATTTATCGTGTTAGAAGTCAGGTTAGTGTTTACCGTTGGGGTGACAGTGCCTGAAAGGGAGAATAAGGCAGAGCTTCTGGGTGTGTTTACAGGGATGTGTTCAGTTTTTGAAAATTCACTGAGCTGTACACTTATCACTTGTTTACTTTTCTGTTTCCAATACTTCAATAAACTCTTCAAAAAAGATAATCTTCAAAAGATACAAAAGAAAAAAAGGAAACATATTAATTAAATGAAGTGTTTTGTTCTTGTTTGGATCCTGATTTGAACAAACCCATTGTGAAAAAGAAACATTTGAGGCAATCAGGAAAGTGGGAACACTCAGGAAAGTGGGAACACTCAGGAAAGTGGGAACACTGACTAAATATTTGATTATATTAAATAATTTTCTTAATGTTTTAAGTACGTTAGTGCCTGTGGATTTTCTTTAAGTCCTTTGAGACATATACTGAAATACTGAGATGAAATATTAATAATATGATGCCCGGTATTTGGTTCAGAATAATTTACTGGAGGTTGAGGGAGTTGGAGGAAAAAATAGAACAATATTGGCCAGGAACTGGTAATTATGGAAGCTGAATAATGAATGGATGCCTGGGGTATTTATTTGTTGACATTGTTTGGCTGTGGAATTCTAAAATCGTATTTTTCAAAATGTTTTTATCCTAAACCACAAAATCTATGTTGACATTGTTGGGCTATTCTAAAATCATATTTTGCCTGGAATAGTTATACTATTTTCTTTTCTTTTGTATATGTTTGACTACTTGTTCCATAATACAAAGTTTTCTCTTTTTTCTTTCTTTTTTTTTTTTTTTGAGACAGAGTTTTGCTCTTGTTGCCCAGGCCAGAGTGCAATGGCGCGATCTCAGCTCACTGCAACCTCTACCTCCCAGGTTTAAGCAATTCTCCTGCCTCGGCCTCCTAAGTAGCTGGGATTACAGGCATGCACCACCACGCTTGGCTAATTTTGTATTAGTAGAGACAGGGTTTCTCCATGTTGGTCAGGCTGGTCTCCAACTCTCGACCTCAGGTGATCTGCCTACCTCGGCCTCCCAAAGTGTTGGGATTATAGGCGTGAGCCACCGTGCCCAGCTTTGTTTTTTTTTTTTTTGAGACGGAGTTTTGCTCTTGTTGCCCAGGCTGGAGTGCAATGGCGTGATCTTGGCTCACTGCAACCTCTGCCTCCTGGGTTCAAGCAATTCTCCTGCCTCAGCCTCCCGGGTAGCTGGGACTACAAACACCTGCCACTGCCCGGCTAATTTTTTGTATTTTTAGTAGAGTCGGGGTTTCATCACATTGGCCAGGCTGGTCTCGAACTCCTGACCTTAGGTGAGCCACCCGCCTCAGCCTCCCCAAGTGCTGGGATTACAGGAGTGAGCCACCATGCCCTTCCCAATAAAAAGTTTTAAAATGTATATTAGTTTTAAGTACAATACTATGGTAATAAAATACCTAAAAGCAACATGAATTTTTTAAAATGTTTTATAGATAAGCGATTAATTATAAACTTGTTTGTTAAGAGTTTTCCTAAATGACTCATCTTTGCTAATCCTTAAAGGTAAATTTGAGTTACTATATGGGCAGGATCTATAATTCATATTTTCCACACATAGTTAAGACAACTCTTGATTTATCCATTCAACAAATATTATGGGCCCAGGGCTTGCTTTCAATGTTGAGGATACACCAGAGAAACAAGCAACCAGGTTTCTATGCTTGTGGTATTTACATGTTAGTGAGGGAGATAAATGAGTAAATTAAGACACATAAAATAAGGCCGGGTGCGGTGGTTCATGCCTGTAATCCCAGCACTTTGGGAGGCCAAGGTGGGCAGATCACCTGAGGTCAGGGGTTCGAGACCAGCTTGGCCAACATGGTGAAACCCCGTCTCAACTAAAAATACGAAAAAATCAGCAGGGCGTGGTGGCTCATGCCTGTAGTCCTAGCTACTTGGGAGGCTGAGGCAAGAGAATCGCTTGAACCTGGGAGGCAGAGGTTGCAGTGAGCCGAGATCACTCCACTGCACTCCGGCCTGGGCCACAGAGGGAGACCCCATCTTAAAAAGATAAAAAAGGCTGGGTGCGGTGGCTCATGCCTGTAATCTCAGCACTTTGGGAGGCTGAGGTGGGTGGATCACCTGAAGTCAGGAGTTTGAGACCAGCCTGGCCAACATGGTGAAACCTTGTCTCTACTAAAAATACAAAAATTAGCTGAGCATGGTGGCAGGTGCCTATAATCCTAGCTACTCAGGAGGCTGAGGCAGGAGAATCACTTGAACCTGGGAGGTAGAGGTTGCAGCGAGCCAAGACCACGCCATTGCACTCTAGCCTGGGTGACAGAGTGAGACTCTGTCTCAATTAAAAAAAAAAAAAAAGTCTTTTGAGACATTTTTCTTTTGAGAAAAAGAAAATTGATGGCTAAAATCAATGTTCCTCAGCTGTTCATTAAAGAATTGGTGTTGCTCAAGAGCCTTAAAAAATAATACAAATAAAAATGTTTATGAAAAATGTTTAAGGTCTTGCAAGAATTGTTTTTTGAGACAGGGTCTGACTGTCTTGCCCAGGCTGCAGTGCAGTGGCATGATTTTGGCTCACTGCAACCTCCACCTCCTGGGCTCAAGCCATCCTCCCACCTCAACATCCAGAGTAGTTGGGACCGCAGGCATGCACCACCATGCCCGGCTAATTTTTTGTTTTGTTTTGATTTTATCTTTATTTTAAATAGAGATGAGATCTATGTTGCCCAGGCTGGTCTTGAACTCCTAAGCTCAAGTGATCCTCCCGCTTTGGCCTCCCAAAATGCTAGCATTACAGGCATGAGCTACTGCACCTGCTGCCTAATTTTTTTTTTTTATATACACAAGGCCTGACTATGTTACCAAAGCTGGTCTTGAACTCCTGAGCTCAAGCACCCTCTCACCTCTGCCTCCCAAATTGTTGGGATTATAGGCATGAGCCACCGCGTCTGTCCCTAACTTTAAATTTTCCTTTGTTATTAACTACCTAGGTATGCTTTCTCTTTAGCTATTTGTACAAAATTTTGAGTTGGTGGATTCAGAATTCAGATTTTGATTTTGAATATATAACAACAGGCTAGATTACTTCAAAAGACATTTTTTTTTTGAGATGGAGTTTCACTCTTGTTGCCCAGGCTGGAGTGCAATGGCTTTATCTCAGCTCACCACAACCTCTGCCTCCTGGGTTCAAGCAATTCTCCCGCCTCAGCCTTCCGAGTAGCTGGGATTACAGGTACGTGCCACCATGCCCAGTTAATTTTGTATTTTTAGTAGAGACGGGTTTTCTCCATGTTGGTCAGGCTGGTCTCGAACTCCCAAACTCAGGTGATCCGCCCACCTTGGCCTCCCAAAGTGCTGGGATTACAGGCGTGAGTCACTGTGCCCAGCCTCAAAAGACATTGTAAGTTTTATTTTTGAGACAGGGTCTCACTGTTACCTAGGCTGGAGTGCAGTGGCACGATCTCAGCTCACTGCAACCTCTGCCTCCCAGGTTCAAGCAATTCTTGTGCCTCAGCCTCCCAAGTAGCTGGGACTACAGGTGCACACCATCATGCCCAGCTAATTTTTTAATTGTTTTGTAGAGACAGGGTTTCACCATGTTAGCCAGGCTGGTCTCAAACTCCTCACCTCCAGTGATTCACCTGCCTCAGCCTCCCAAAGAGCTGGGATTACAGGTGTGAGCCACTGCACCTGGCCTATTTAAAAAAAAAAAAGAAAAAAAAATTCTTGGCTGGGCGCGGTGGCTCACGCCTGTAATCCTGGCACTTTGGGAGGCCAAGACAGGCGGATCACCTGAGGTCGGGAGTTGGAGACCAGCTTGACCAACATGGAGAAACCCCGTCTCTACTAAAAATACAAAAATTAGCTGGGCGTAGTAGCGCATGCCTGTAATCCCAGCTACTCGGGAGGCTGAGGCAGGAGAATTGCTCGAACCCGGGAGGCGGAGGTTGCGGTGAGCCAAGATCATGCCATTGCACTCCAGCCTGGGTGACAAAAGTGAAACTTCATCTCAAAAAAAAAAAAAAAAAAAAAAATTCTTTTTCTTTCCTCTGCTAAAACATCTGGGGGGACAAAAGGTATTATTTTTCTGAACATTACCAGTTAGGAAATAAATGCCAATCTGTCATCACTGGGCTTCCTTTTTAAGCTTTTTTCTTTCAATTCATTAGGAACTCCTGACTCAGCTCTATGGTGAACTCCATTCTATCTGGGCTAATGGAAGGAACTTACAGCACAGATAAACACTAATATTTGCCTTGCAGTATATCAGAATACTTATATTTGAATATGTGTCTAGTTTTCCTATCTAAGGCAAAGAATGACTTCAGCACATTACTTTTTCTGCTTCTAAAAAAGCTGTAGGCCGGGCATGGTGGCTCATGCCTATAATCCCAGCACTTTGGGAAGCCAAGGTAGGGGGATCATGAGGTCAAGAGATCGAGACCATCCTGGCCAGCATGGTGAAGCCCCGTCTCTACTAAAAATACAAAAATTAACTGGGCATGGTGGCGTGTGCCGGTAGTCCCAGCTACTCTGGAGGCTGAGGCAGGAGAATCGCATGAATCCGGGAGGTGGAGGTTGCAGTGAGCCGAGATAGTGCCGCTGCACTCCAGCCTGGCGACAGAGTGAGACTCCGTCTAAAAAAAAAAAAAAAAAAAGAAAAGAAAAAAAGTGTCTAGGTGGTTTACATCTTATACTTGTTTGAGTGAGAGTGGGAAAGATTACACCCCAGATCTTCACATTTCCTACTTTTTCTCATCATTCTGGGGTCTGAATGTCACTTCCTCAAAGAAGTCTTTCCTGACCACCTGTTTCTTCATATCACTTACTCACTTACTTATTATCTGTTTTTCCCACACAGCTAGAAGGTAACCTCCATCAAGACAGAAACTTTTGTCTTTTTTATCCACTGCTGTATCCCCAGCACCTTGATAATACGTGGTATCTGTAAGGCATTCAACAAATATTTGTGAAGTCATAAATGAGATGAGCAAATCACAGGTTTTGGAATCAGACAGTCCTGGGTTCAAATTACAACTCCACTCTTTTTTGTCCAATTGTTGGCAAGTTACTTAACCTCTCTCTGCCACAGCTTCCTCACCTCTGGTAAGTGAGGAAATATCCATTACAGAGGGTGGTCATGATGACTAATGAAGGATCCATGTACAATGCCAAACACAGAGTAGACCCTCAAAATTGTTATTTTTCTTTCCATCCACCTCCTCTTTATTGAGATGATAGTTATGAGACTATATTAATATTATTCTTTCTTATCCAGGACATCTACTCCAACCAGAGGGAAATTTATCATGAAGCTAATGAAGTTTAAACTTCAGGGCTGCTCACTTGCACAGGCTCCAAACTGGGAGTTGTAGAGGGAAAGCCAGTTGTTGTCTGGAAGCATTTTTTTTTTTTTTTTGAGACATAGAGTCTCATTTTGTTGCCCAGGCTGGAGTGCAGTGGCGTGATCTCGGCTCACTGCAACCTCCGCCTCTCGGGTTCAAGTGATTCTCCTGCCTCAGCCTCCTGAGTAGCTGGGATTACAGGCGCATGCCACCACGCCTGGCTAATTTTTGTATTTTTAGTAGACACGGGGTTTCACCATTTTGGTCAGGCTGGTCTCGAACTCCTGACCTCGTGATCTGCCCGGCTTGGCCTCCCAAAGTGCTGGGATTACAGGCATGAGCCACCACGCCCGGCCATCTGGAAGCATTTTTATGTAAGCATTTCTAATAAATAGCCTAAAGAGATCTCAGGAAAAAAAAGGGTACTAATCTCCAAGTCTCGAGTATTTGTTGTGATGTATTTTCTCTCTATAGTAATCTTTTGATTGCTAATTTTGTATTTATAATTTGTATTTTATGTCTCAAAGAGGTCGCCCAAATTGTATATGTTTCAAGCCCTCCAAGTCTGAATCTACCCTTGACCCAGCCCATTTATAGATTCCATTAATGGAGCATAAATGTATTCAGAAAGGCGGCATTAACACTCTCAGAGAAGCTGCTTCAAGTTGATTGACTTGATTGACTACTCTGCATTGGGACTGGTAATTTAAAGGTTCTTAAAACCATGCACTTGCAAACACCACTAGGAGGCTTGCCATAATTTTTACCTGTTTTCATCCGAAGGTTTGCCTTTAGGTTAAACTGCATTGTTAAAAAGATCGTGGGTACGTCTTCGATAAAGCATCAACTTGATTAAGGAACCCTCCTACTGAATTCCCATTTAAAGCAATACTTGGACTAAGGGCACTGTTTTTGGCTGCAGTCTTTGGTCTGCCAATCAGAAACCTAAAAGTACTTAAGCTGGGAAGTCACCATCCCTAATCGCATTCTTCCTTAAAGACTCCCATAAGGTATTATGGAAAGTTAGATTCATAACAACTATTAGGTTGTTCGTGGGTGCAAAGCACCATAAAGCCACTGGGGAGAAAATTCTTTGTTTAAAAAGTAACGACTGAAGCCGACTGACATTAGTAGTATTCCTAGTACGGAGTACTAATAAGAGTAGTAGTTTCTACTCTGGATTTGAAGCCTTGTTTTGCTGTGGCGCCCGTCGCATCCGCACCTTCCTCTTAAGAGAGCTGCTAGCTGCCCCAAGGATGGAAACCTCCCCCTGAGTCCTGGCCTCTTTATCGCGGACCCCTGCGTCTGAACTTCCCCCACGCCGCACTCGAGCCTGGTCTCCAGCGCATCTGTGCCTTCGCGGTCCCCGTCCCCACCGCGCTCTAGAGGGAGCCCGCGGGCCGCGCGCCCGCCGCGGATTCATTTTAGGTGAGGCCGCCGCGACCACGAACCTTGTTCCAACACCTGCAGAGTCTGGCACGCTAGTCAGTGGGGGTGCCTCAGAAAACATAGCCCCGTGTGTCCTCACTGGATTCATGAGCGGCCCCTCGCCCCCTCACAGCCAGACACACGTCGCCACCCTCACAAGTGCGGCCGGTGGGACCTAGCTGGGACCCTCCCCGCCTGGGAAAGTCTGGGTGCTGGCTCCTAAAGCGCCCCGGCCAGACCCCTGTCCCGCCAGTCCGCCTGCTCAGGCCTCGGCTGTCCGCCGTCTTCACCGTCCTCGCTCGCGTCCTTGCCCCATCCGGTTCCAGGCAAAACCCGGAGCGGCTACCTCTCCGCAGCTCCCGGGAGACCGCGCGGCGCGGCGGCTAGAGCATGCGCAGTGCGCAGGGCCGGCTCGAAGCGCAAGCAGGAAGCGTTTGCGGTGAACCTGGCTACTGCGCTGGCTAATGCGGTACCGGCTAGCGTGGCTTCTGCACCCCGCGCTGCCCAGCACCTTCCGCTCAGTCCTCGGCGCCCGCCTGCCGCCCCTGGAGCGCCTGTGTGGGTAAGCGGAATGGAGCGCCCGGGCCCTCGGGCCCCGTGGGGTCACAGTGGTTTGGCGCTCGGGCTGCAAAGTGGTGATTCAGCACTTAAAGCCGCCGCCGCTGCCCCTCACGCCGCCCGTCCCGCCGGCCTGGGGCCCGGACTGCGGCGCTGAGGCCGCCCCAGGGCCCGGAAGAGCGGCTCGCCAGGCAGGAGCCAGAGGCCTGGTCCAGAGTCGGGGACGTCCCTCGGGCTGGTGAGGGGTCGGGGCCGTTACCCGGGGCCACGGGGCGTGTGCCACTAGTGCGGGGGACGCGGGGGCGGACAGTCACCCGGCCTGCACCCGGGAGCCGCGCCGCGTCACTCTCCCGGAGTCCGCCTGTGAGAGGGCCGGGAACCTGAGGCGGACTCGAGCCGTGGGGGAAAGGAATCCGGCGACTTCGGGGGGACCGCTTCTCACTTTGCCCTCAGCCCTGCCCTTTCCTCCGGGCACTAAGTTTCCAGGACCGTGTGGAATGCCCGCGCTAGGAAAAAAGTTTGCCTGCCTCCCGCCTTAGTGAGAAGACGAGTGTGGGGTTTCCTATCGGGGGACATTTAGGAGCCGAAAGATACTTCGGGATCTTCTACAGCAGCTCCCTTGTTTTACATCGGAGACAACCGGAGCTCCGAGAGATGGCTTGATTTCCCAGCAATTGCCGAGATTGTGGCAAAACCAGGATTAGGACACAGGTTTTTTGCCATCCGGTGGCGTGCCCTCTCCACTGCACCGTTGATCTGCGTACGCTAGGCGTTTTCAGGCTTGTAGTGAACGCTGAATACTTTTTACTACGAATGGAAGAGGATAGGCAGTATTATCTTGCCCTCCCTAGAAACATTATTTGAACCCCTCCTGGTTTTAATCAATGATAGCCAGCACCTACTAAGTGCAGGGCACTGTGCTGGACCCTCTATGTAAAGTATGTGTCTGCCTTCCAAGGACCTTTGACTTGATTGGAGCGGATTGGGATGCCACGGGAATTGAGATAGCTAAAAGGGTGTGTAGACGAGGGTCAGAAGATGGGTAGTATGGGTAGTGTGTGGGGGCAGAGATAGAAAAGGGGGGGGTAGGCTGGCTTTGGAAGGAATGGCAGAAAGGTTGGAGTGAGGGCTGGCGTGGGCGTAATCCAGCCTAGATACGCGGGCAGTTTGCGTTGGGGGAACAGTGAGCCGATTAGTCTGGTTGAAGCTTTAGAGAATTTCCCTGGGGGAATTAGGAGGACACAAGTCCTGTATTATAACAGTAGGGTAATGCTGGCCTGGGTCTTGAATTTTAGTTAGGATTTTCCCAATGCGTAGTAGGTAGGGAGCCATTAAGTTTTTGAGCTGGGAAGTTATCTGATGGAACTGGGAGTTTAGGAAAGTAGTTTGGTGGCTGTGTGCAGGATGTCAGGAAGTGGAGAGAGTCCTGAGGCAGAGAAACCTGTTGGGACTTAGTCTTTGCTGTCTGCATTAGGATGGTAGCAGTGGGGCACTAAGATAAGCTAATACAAATGAAGACTCTATGGAACTTGTTCTCCTCTGTTTTCCACTACATCACAAAATCTCCTGTAATGTGCAAAAGACCCCTGAGATTAGAGGATCAGGTGGTAAGCACAGGCAGGATGCCTCCTTTTGTCCTCTTTTGGGTCAGTCCGCTTTTGTTCTAAATTCATGACTGATAGGCTAGGCTTAGCTTCATACTGTCTCCAGCATATAGCATTTGTGATTTTTAAAGAAAGCACCAATTTTAAGTTTTATATAACTAAGTGGTTTGTATGTTCTAGTTAAAATTACATTTTCTCTGTAGTTATTAAGTCCAGTCGACCATCCGGAGTTTTAAGATATGTTTTTCTCAAAGATGGAAATTTGAGAGATTCAAAGCATAAAGAATGAGGTGAGCCAGCTAGAAAGCTCTACCCTAAAATGAGTGAGTGAGGCTTTTGAGGAAAATACAGTCCAACCAAAGGGATTAGGGCATAGTTTTAGGAAGGAAAGCACTAACATCTGAAGCTACCACGTATTCACATCTTAAGGAATGCAATCAGCCCTGCTGTACATAGTCAGAAGAATGTCTTAACAGAGATAGCCACACAGCTATTCGCTGGAAGAGCTGGGATTTAACCGATGTCTGTCTGGCATCGGAGCCTGAGCTCTTAACTGTTACGTATTTGCAAACACAAGTACTGCCTCTGCTGGTATTTGGGCATTCATTTTCTGGTCTAACCTCTTGAGACAGAGATGGTCTTAAAGCATTTATGTAAGATCAATCCATTTACAAAGTAACCTCCTTGTTCTGTGTTCAGCCATATTTTATAACTTGGGACTGTGTGGAATTATTTGAACTATTGGGGCACCTGGAGATCATAGCCCATTCCCTGGCAACAGCTTGAGCCACCTGGGCATCAGTCATCTCACTTTGCAGGCAGCCCTACTTTGCATTTCCCTGCTCCATAGGCTTAGGAAACAGTGGTATGTCAATTGGGACTATCAACATTCAAGCTTTTAAACTACTTTTAATCAGAAAAATGCCTTTTAATAGTGTAAAAGGACAGGGTACCCCTGAAGTTTCTTTAACCTAATCCACACATTCTGCCTGTCTTGAAAGTTAGGGTTGAGGCCAGGTCGGGTGGCTCACGCCTGTAATCCCAACACTTTGAGAGGGCGAGGTGGGTGGATCACTTGAGGTCAGGAGTTCAAGACCAGCCTGGGCAACATGGTGAAACCCCATCTCTACTAAAAATACAAAAAAATTAGCCGGGCATGGTGGTGGGCGCTTGTAATCCCAGCTACTCATGAGGCTGAGGCAGGAGAATCGCTTCAACCTGGAAGGCTGAGGCAGGAGAATCGCTTGAACCCAGGAGGCGGAGGTGCAGTGAGCTGAGATCGTGCCACTGCACTCCAGCCTGGGTGACTGAACGAGATTCTGTCTTAAAAAAAAAAAAAAGTTAGGGTTGGGGACAGTCTCCCCAGGGTAGGGGAGAAAAAGTTCAGTATGTTTTCTTTTTTTTAAAGTTTGAGATAGGGTTTCACTCTGTCGCCCAGGCTGGAGTGCAGTGGTGTGATCTCAGCTCACTGCAACCTTCACCTCTTGGGTTCAAGTGATCTCCCACTTCAGCCTCCTGAGTAGCTGGGACTGCAAGCTCACGCCACCGCCCCACAACTAATTTTTGTATTTTTGGTAGAGATGAGGTTTCGCCATGTTGCCCAGGGTGGTCTCATACTCCGGGGCTGAAGCAATCCCCCCGCTTCCCAAAGTGCTGGGGTTACAGGCGTGAGCCACTGTGCCATGCCCAGTATATGTTTCATAAACATTGGTTTCCTTTCTGTTTTTCTGTTGGTATTTTATATCTCCTAAACATGTAGCCAGAGGATCAGGCTACCTTTTAGCCAGGATGACAAGGCTAGAGCACTTTCCTTCCACAGGGGTAGATCCTCTATAGATATGTTAGGTTCTGGAGCCTTCTCAGTTGGCTTGTCTTCAGTCTGCTCTCACTGTTCTGTTAATTTAGACATTATTTGAATGTCTACTCTGTAGTGATCACACACTGTGTCCAGTACTATGTAAATGCAAAGATAGCCATAAAGCTTGTCCTCAAGGAGCTTTCAGTAATAAACAGTAAACTCCTTTACCTCTGACCTTTTACTAGACACCTCCACTTTTATGTTTTGTTGTTTCTCAATTAATTTTGAAAAACAACTTAGTATTTTTTTTATCACCATACAGATTACTTTTTTAAAAAGTGGGACTCACAAAATTATTTTATTCTTCTCAAAGAACTGTTTAGTTTCTTTTTGCCTGTTAAAAGTGTAGCTTTTTTTTTTTTTTTTTTTTTTTTGAGACTGAGTCTCGTTCTGTCGCCCAGGCTGGAGAGTGACACGATCTTGGCTCACTGCAACTTCCGCCTCCCGGGTTCAAGTGATTCCCCTGCCTCAGCCTCCAGAGTAGCTGGGATTACAGATGTGTGCCACCACACACAACTAATTTTTGTATTTTTAGTAGAGATGGGATTTCACCATGATGGCCAGGCTGGTCTGGAACTCACCTGACCTCAGGTGATCCGCCTACCTTGGCCTCCCAAAGTGCTGGGATTACAGGCATGAGTCACTGCGCTGGGAGTAACTTTTTAAAGTGGACTCACAATCTGCTTTCTGAAGGGAAGGCATCACACTCTGCCTGACACATAATAGGTACTCAGTACGTATTTATTGCATAACTTAATTGCTTAATGGTCTTTTTTCAAAACCATTTTTTTCTGCAGAGTCGTTAGTTTTGCTATGTTGTTATCATTTTTTCAGTTTAGCTTGAAAATGAGAGTTTTCAGTTTAGCTTGAAAATCTTTGAATCTTTTTCCCTCATTGCCTATTCCCAATACCCAATCCTCCCGATTCTTTCATCCTAAAGACTCCTGAAGTTTCTTGGAGTGATCTTGACCCTCATCACCATCCTAGTTCAGGCCATGATCATCTTCAGTAACATCTTACATCAGTGAGATTATCTCACCTGAACAGGTTTTAGAACTGACTTTTCCATCCTTCTGTCTCCCTACTAGTTGATTCTTATCATCACGTCAGATTAATAAACCACTTTTCCCAAGCTGTTGTCTCGCCTGAATATCACCAGTGGTTCTGCGCTATTTCAAGATCAAGTTCAAACATCTTGACCCAGCATGTAAGCATTCTGTTGGCTGGCCTTAGCCCAACTTTTCCGCCTAACTCTTCTCCAGTCAGACTTACCAATTTGCTGTCTCCGTTTACATGACCTATTCCCAATTCCGAGATGCCCTTTCTCTCTTTTCTTTATATGACCAAATCCTTTATTCTTTTTAGGCCTTGTTATACAGGTCACACAATTACTCTTCCTTTTTCTCAACTTAATAATTTTTAAAAACATTGTGAAACATCTATTTGATGTTTATATATTGCCTCTTATTTTTTTACTCGCTTATTTAATATTGTACATGCCAAAATATATAGGACAAAGAAGAAAAACAAAACGAACGCATGTGTATCATCTACTTTAGGAAACAAACATTTCCAGCAACTTTGAACCTGTCTGTGCTCACCTGCCCAATTATAACTCTGTTCCTCCCCTGTAAAGGTATTATTATTATTATTATTATTTTCTTTTTTTTTTTGAGAAAGAGTCTGGCCTTGTTGTCCAGGCTGGAGTACAGTGGCGCAATCTTGGCTCACTGCAACCGCCACCTCCCAGCTTCAAGCGATTCTCCCACCTCAGCCTCCCAAGTAGCTGGGACTACAGGTGTGTGCCACCACGCCCGGCTAATTTTTGTATTTTTAGTAGACATGGGGTTTCACCATGTTGCCCAGGCTGGTCTTAAACCCCTGACCTCAGGTGATCCACCCACCTCAGCCTCCCAAAGTGCTGGGATTACAGGCGTGGGCCACCGTGCCTGGCTGTATTATTCTATATTTGGATAACAGTTTTCTTAGTTTTCTTTATAGCTTTATCACATTTGAATACTTCTTAAGCAGTATATTGTTTAGTTTTATTGTTTATTTTAGTTTTATAGCTTTTGACTTTTATTACGAACTTTTCTGAGTTACTTTTTTTCATTTAACATTCATTTAACATCATTCATAAAGATGTATGAGTTCACTGCTGAATGGCAGTCGTGCAAATATGCCCTGGTATCATATCGATCATTGCAAAAATTCTGTAAGATAGGCCTAATCTATATTCTGACAACTCCCAAATGTATTTCTCTAGCCAGAACCTCGCCCTCAAATTTCAGGTTTAAGTGATAAAACTTCCTACTCAACAACATGAGTCACACTGGTCTCCTTGCTTGACTTGCTCTTACCTCAGATCATTTGCATTGTTTTCCTTCTGCTGAGAACACCCTGCTACTAGTAAGAATGGGGAGAGCTTTGCAGAGAACATAGGATTTGAACAAGAGTCTTTGAAGGAAATATTGAATTTGGATGAACAAAGAAGGAGAGTTGAAAAAATATTTTATTTTTTGGAGACAGGATCTCACTCTGTCACCCAGGCTGGAGTGCAGTGGCACGATCAAAACTCACTGCAGCCTTGAACTCCTGGGCTCAAGTGATCCTCTCACCTCAGCCTCCTGAGTAGCTAGGACTACAGACTTGTGCCACCATGCCTGGCTAACTTTTTAAATTTTTGTAGAGGCAGGATCTTGCTATGTTGTCCATACTGATGTCTAACTCCTGGCTTCAAGCAATCTTCCTGCCTCTGCCTCCCAAAGTGCTGTGATTACAGGCATAAGCCACCACAACCAGAAGAGAAAATATTTTAGATAGAAGGAATGATATTAGCAAAGGTTCAGAAGTAGGGAAATTCACAATATCAGCAAAGGAAAGTGAAATTTTGTCTTATTGGATATACAGAACCTCAGATACTTTTTGAGCAATAGAGTGACATATGAAAGCTGTATTTTTGGCTAATTAATCTGGCTGTTTTTTGTAAGCACAATTTGAAACGCAGGCAGAGACTGATGAGGGATAAAGAAAGTAGTACAAATGACAAGGAAAGAAGAGTGTCTGCAGAAGACATGTGCAAGAAGGATTCAGCAGGGTTTAGTTATTGATTGGATGTAGGGACGATGGGGGAGTCAGAGAAGCCTGAGGTCTTGAGCCTGAGTGACTTTGAGTCTAGAATAGGAGGGGCCACCAGGGTAGGGAGTGTTGGATAACATTTGGTGCAGGGTAAAATATTCTTGAATTCAGCTTCTGTTCCAGGAAGATATCAGTAAGATTGACACCTGTTGTGAGTTTGTACTCCAGACTACTTTAAACTGCCATCCAATTGAAAGAATGCCTTATTCTTGCTATAGTCTATCCCCTTGGGAGCCAGTGTGATGTAGTGGAAAAGTCACTCTGACTTGGCACTTGGTTATTCTTTTTATCTTGAATTGGTTAGTTTGCATGAGTCTTTTTCCTAGCCACTAGACTAAGTAGCTTCAAATATCTTTATTAATCCTACCAAGTTTTGGTTTCTGAACAACATTGGCTTCTACAGGTGCATAGTTCTTTTTCCTTTCTTGTGCTTACATATCATTAACTCCTCATTTTGATGTTGCTTTTATTTTAGAGAGTATGACCGGCTATAAATGAGGTCACTGTGGACCAGTAAGCTGGGATGTGGCATGTGGATATGTTTTGCAGTTGTTATTTTTTAAATGTGAATCAACACTTAGAAATCCTGAGAGTTCAGTTCCTTTTGGGAAAAAGGGATAATCTGGTAGCAGTGGACCCACATTCCTGCCTGGCAGCAATTAGCTTGAGCTAGGGAAGATTTGTCTTTCAGAAGGGACATGCATTCCTTCTTACAGCCTGCTTTGCTTATTTACATTACTTTTTTGGCCTTGTGAACATTATATTTGTGACCCGTTCTATACAGTGATTGGAGGAAGTCAGTCTTAGTAGTTTTCAGACATACTGGAGGTTTTTGTTAATAATAAAAATGAAACAAAATACACATGTAAATTGCTCCAAAAGTACAGAAATGATTGTGTGATCAGGACTACCCTTCGCCTCATTTAAAGTTTATGAAGATTATCACATTATCTTATTATTATTTTTTTTTTGGTGACAGAGTCTTGCTCTGTCACCCAGGCTGGAGTGCAGTGGTGCAATCTCCGCTCACTGCAAGCTCCGCCTCCCGTGTTCAAGCCATTCTCCTGCCTCAGCCTCCCAAGTAGCTGGGACTACAGGCACCCACCACCAC
>NW_026652278.1:41125195-41128939 GCF_009828535.3 Hylobates moloch
TACCCTTTGCCTCATTTAAAGTTTACGAAGATTATCACATCGTCTTATTTGATCCTTATGGCAACTGTAGGAGGTTGACAGAGAAATGAAAAGTCCCACAGCTCTTAAGAAGTCTACTTTAGACAGCTCTGCTGCTGCTGAGTTCGCCTTACTTATTTATTTACCTATTTATTATTTTTTTAGATGGAGTTTCACTCTTGTTGCCCAGGCTGGAGTGCAGTGGTGCCATCTCGGCTCACTGCAACCTCCACCTCCTAGGTTCAAGTGATTCTCCTACCTCAGCCTCCCGAATAGCTGGGATTACAGGTGCCCACCACCATGCCCACTAATGTTTGTATTTTTTTAGTAGAGAGACAGGGTTTCACCATGTTGGCCAAGCTGGTCTCGAACTCCTGACCTCAGGTGATCCACCTGCCTTGGCCTCCCAAAGTGCTGGGATTACAGGTGTGAGCCACCACGCCCAGCCTGAGCCACCACAACCGGCCTGAGTTCACCTTATTGTCTAGAACCCAGGTGAGGATGGAGTTAAGGCGGTGGGTGTGGAAGAGCATGTTAGCTCTGCTTCTAGGAAAGTAAGTAGAGCTATCAGCCTGAGCTCTGTGAGCATGCATGAAAGGAGTAACAAGTCACTTCTCTCAATCTTTTTGTTTTTTTTTTTGAGACAGAGTCTCGCTCTGTCGCCTAGGCTGGAGTGCAGTGGCTCCATCTCGGCTCACTGCAACCTCCGCCTCCCGGGTTCAAGTGATTCTTCTGCCTCAGCCCCCTGAGTAGTTGAGACTACAGGCGCGTGCCACCATGCCTGGCTAATTTTTGTATTTTTAGTAGAGACAGGGTTTCCCCTTGTTGGACAGGCTGGTCTTGAACTCCTGTCCTCAGGTGATCCATGCGCTTGGGCCTCCCAAAGTGCTGGGATTACAGGTGTGAGCCACCGTGCCCAGCCCACTTCTCTCAACCTTTGAGGCATCTCTCGAGTTGCCCACCAAGAAGAGAGGGAGAAAAGAGAGCAAACAGTGTACAGTAAGTCAAGAAGATGATGGGTGTAATGTAACAAGGTAGGGAAGGCCAAGAACCTTTTGGAGCAAGATGGCTACATTAGGATTTCTGGTCAGTCAGGTCACATAAATAAGGCAAATAGGAACCTTGACACTGGGAAGACACCATTCCCAGAAGCCGAATAGACAAGACTATCTGGCCAGTCAGATACACGGTTAAACTAACAGCCTTTTAAGGAAAATGACCAGCCAAACTATTATCGATATTATTATATGGCAACAACATAACATCTTTCTAGAAATATTAATGAACAAGTTAGGAATTGTCATAAAACAGCAAAAGGGGCAGAGGAAATCAATGAAGCACACTAGAGTTTAACCCTTTCCCTTAAACAATTGAGTTTTTAAATAAGTAAATCCTGTGACTCCCAGACTGAGGCAGGAGGATTGCTTGAGTCCAAGAGTTGGAGACTAGCCTGTGCAACATAGTGGGACCCTGTCTCTACAAAAAATAAAAAATTAGCTGAGTGTGGAGGCACATGCCTGTAATCTCAGCTATTCCAGAGGCTGAGGCGGGAGGATTGCTTGAGCCTGGGAAGTCAAAGCTGCAGTGAGCCATGATTACACCATTGCACTCTAGCCTGGGTGACAGTGATACCTTGTCGCAAAAAAAAAAAAAAAAAAAAGTATACCATTCATAGGTTTTAGTGTATTTGCAGAGTTGTGCAACCATCACCACAATCATTTTAAAACATTTTCATCACTTCAAAAAGAAACATTATACCCTTTGGCAGTTACACTCTATTCCACTCTTCCCTGAGCCCATGGCAGCCACTCATTTTTCTTTCTATGGATTTGTCAATTCTGGACCATACATATAAATGGCATCAAACAGTATGTGGTCTTTTGTGTCTGGCTTTCACTTAACATAATGTTTTCAAAGTTCATTCATATTGTAGTATGTGTCAGTACTTCATTCCTTTTTAGTCCTGATAGTATTCCATTGTATGGATAGACCAGATTTTATTTATCTGTTCATTAGTTGATGGACATTTGGATTATTTCCAGTCTTGAGATATAATGAATAATACTGCTTTGGGCATTTGTGTACAAGTTTTCATGTGAACACTTATTTTCATTTCTCTTGGGGATATGCATAGGCATGGAATTGCTAGGTCATATGCTAACTCTTGTGTTTAACCTTTTCAGGAACTACCAGGTTGTTTTTCAGAGCAGCGGCACTATTTTGTATTTCCACCAGCAGTGTATGAAAAGTTCCAATTTCTCTATATCCTTGACAACACTTGCTATATGTACTTTTGTTATAAGCCATCCTGGTGGGTGTGAATGATGTCTCATTGGAATTTTGACTTTCATTTTCCTGATGACCAGTGAGTATATTTTCATATGCTTCTTGGCTATTTATATATCTTCTTTAGAGAAATGTCTACTCAGATCCTTTTTCTATTTGTTAATTGGGTTTTTTATTATTATTACTATTAAAGTCATAAAAGCTTTTAAAATATATTCTCTAGGCCGGGCGTGTTGGCTAATGCCTGTAATCTCAGCACTTTGGGAGGCTGAGGCAGGTGGATCACCTGAGGTCAGGAGTTCAAGACCAGCCTGACCAACAAGGTGAAACTCCATCTCTACTAATAATACAAAAATTAGCCGGGCGTGGTGGTGCACGCCTGTAACCCCAGCTACTCGGGAGACTGAGGCAGGATAATTGCTTGAACCCTTGAGGCGGAGGTTGCAGTGAGGCAAGATGGTGCCACTGCACTCCAGCCTGGGTGACAAGAGTGAAACTCCATCTTCAAAAAAATACAAATAAAAGAATATATTCTCTGTACAAGTCCCTTATCAGATATATGATTTACAAATATTTTATTCCATTCTATAGGTTGTCTTTTCACTGTCTTTTTTTTTTTTTTTTTTTTTTTTTTTTTTTTTTGAGACGGAGTCTCACTCTGTCACCCAGGCTGGAGTGCAGTGGCGCAATCTCAGCTCACTGCAAGCTCCACCTCCCGGGTTCATGCTATTCTCCTGCCTCAGCCTCCCGAGTAGCTGGGACTACAAGCGCCTGCCACCACGCCCGGCTAATTTTTGTATTTTTAGTGGAGACGGGGTTTCACCGTGTTAGCCAGGATGATCTCGATCTCCTGACCTCATGATCTGCCCTCCTCGGCCTCCCAAAGTGCTGGGATTATAGACGTGAGCCACCGCGCCCAGCCATCTTATTTCATTTAGTATGTCTTCTAGGTTCATATTGTAGCATGTGTCAGAATTTTCTTCCTTTTTAAGGCTGAATAAATTTTATTGTATAAACTACATTTTGTTTATTGATTCATCCATCAATGGACACTTGGGTGACTTCCACCTTTTGGCTATTGCCAGTACTGCTGCTATGAACATAGCTGTACAAGTATCTGTTTGAGTCTTTGCTTTCATTTCTTTTGTATATGTATCCAGAAGTGGAATTGTTAGATCACATAGTAATTCTATTTCTAATTTTCTGAGGAACTGCCATACTGTTTTCCATACTGTTGTACCATTTTGTATTCCCACTAGCAGTGTGCACAGGTTCCAGTTTTTCCACATCCTCACCTGTATTTATTATTTATTTTATTTTTTAGTATTATTTTTTGAGACCAAGTCTCACTCTGTCGTCAGGCTGGAGTGCAGTGGCACAATCTTGGCTCACTGCAGCCTCCGCCTCCCAAGTTCAAGGGATTCTTCTGCCTCAGCCTCC
>NW_026652278.1:41129039-41201947 GCF_009828535.3 Hylobates moloch
ATTTTTTTTTTTTGAGACGGAATCTCGCTCTGTCACCCAGGCTGGAGTGCAGTGGCGCTATCTCTGCTCACTGCAAGCTCTGCCTCCCGGGTTCACGCCGTTCTCCTGTCTCAGCCTCAGATTGGCTGGGACTGCAGGCTCCCACCACCACACCTGGCTAATTTTTTGTATTCACAGTGTTTTTAAAATAATTATCCTAATTGGTATGAAGTGGTATTTCATTTTAGTTTTGATTTGTACTTTTCTAATGATTAGTGATGTTGAGCATCTTTTTATATGCTTATTGGCCATTTGTATATCTTCTTTTTTTTTTTTGAGACGGAGTCTCCCTCTGTCGCCCAGGCTGGAGTGCAGTGGCGCAATCTCGGCTCACTGCAAGCTCCGCCTCCCGGGTTCACGCCATTCTCCTGCCTCAGCCTCCCGAGTAGCTGGGACTACAGGCGCCCACCACCACGCCCGGCTAATTTTTTGTATTTTTAGTAGAGACGGGGTTTCACTGTGTTAGCCAGGATGGTCTCGATCTCCTGACCTCGTGATCTGCCCGCCTCAGCCTCCCAAAGTGCTGGGATTACAGGCGTGAGCCACCGCGCCCGGCCTGTATATCTTCTTTGGAGAAGTGGCTTTTCTTTTTTTTTTTTTTTTTAAAGAAGGAGAAGTGGCTTTTCAAGACCTTTGTCCATTTATAAATATTTTGTTGTTTTGTTGGAGATTTTAATATATTCTGGATATTAACCCCTTATCAGATATTTTTTCCCACTCCACAGGTTGCCTTTTCACTGTGTCCTTTGCACAGAAATTTTTTATTTTAATATAGGTCAGTTTATTTATTTATTTACTTATTTATTTAGTTTTTGAGATGGCCCAGGCTGGAGTGCAATGGCGTGATCTCGGCTCACTGCAACCTCTACTTCCCAAGTTCAAGAGATTTTCCTGCCTCAGCCTCTCGAGTAGCTGGGATTGCAGGTATGCACCACCATGCCCAGCTAATTTTGTATTTTTAGTGGAGACGGGGTTTCTCCCTGTTGGTCAGGCTGGTCTTGAACTCCTGACCTCAGGTGATCTGCCTGCCTTGGCCTCCCAAAGTGCTGGGATTACAGGCGTGAGCCACCATGCCTGACCAAGTCAGTTTATTTTTTTCTTTTATTGCCTGTGTTTTTGGTGTCATATCCAGGAAATCATTGCTTAATCCCATGTCATGAAGCCTTTGCCCTGTGTTTTCTTCTAAGGGTTTTATGATTTTAGCTCTTATATTTAGTTTTTTTATCCATGCCCCTGGAGTTTTTTTCTACACCAAAGTTAAAAGAAGAATAAGAGGAATTCAACTATCTTTTATCCGATACTTACTGTATTGGTCAGTTCTCGCATTGCTATAAAGAAATACCTGAGACTGGGTAATTTATAAAGAAAGGAAGTTTAATTGGCTCACAGTTCTGCAGGCTGTACAGGAAGCATCATGCTGGCATCTGCTTGGTTTCTGGGGAGGCCTCGGAAACTTTCAGTCATAGTGGAAGGCAAAGGGGAAGAAAGCACCCCTTACATGGCAGGAGCAGGACCAAGGAGGAGGGAGGTGCTACACACTTTTAAACAACCAGATCTCACTCACTCACTATCACAAGAACAGCACCAAGAGGATGCTGCTAACCCATTCATGAGAACTCTGCCCCCATGATCCAGTCACCTCCCACCAAGCCCCAGCTCCAACAGTGGGGTTTACAGTTCAGCTTGAGATTTGGTGGGGACACAGATCCAAACCGTATCACTTACATAGTTTCACTTTTTACATTTTGTTTTCTTATTTATTGGGAGTTTATTTTTGTGAATGATGTTAGATGTGGATCTGATTTTGTCTTTTTCCTGATGGCAACTCAATTGTCCAGACACTATTAAAAGTCCATCTTTTACACTGAATTGAAACACCACTTTTCTTAAATGCTAAGTTTCCATATGTATTTCAGTCTAATTCTGTACTTTCTAGTCTTTTCTGTTGTTCTGTCTTTTTTGTTTGTTTGTTTTCCAAGCCGGAGTCTTGCTCTGTCACCCAGGCTGGAGTGCAGTGGCAACCTCTGCCTCCGGGATTCAAGTGATTCTCCTGCCTCAGCCTCCCAGGTAGCTGGGACTACAGGTGCCTGCCACTGCACCCGGCTAATTTTTGTATTTTTAGTAGAGACAAGGTTTCACCATGTTAGCCAGGTTGGTCTCGAACTCCCTACCTCAGGTGATTCACCTGCCTTGGTCTCCCAAAGTGCTGGGATTTCAGGTGTGAGCCACCGTGCCCGGACTTTCCTTGCTATTTATTCTTGTGTGTTTGTTTTTCCGTATAAACTTTAACATCAATATATCTCCATAAAACAGCTTTTTGGTATTTTTATTGGGGTTCTGCATTAATTTTTAAACTATACTTGTCAGAGCTTTGGGAATCCTTGTCAGTATCACCAACACTGATGGAGCCCAGAATTTTTGTTTTTTTGTTTTGTTTTGTTCATTTGGATAGGGGGAGGGTATCACTGATTTCCTCTTCCCTTCTTGGACCAGTCATTTCGTTTTATGAATTAGATTTCCATAAGATTTCAGTGGAAGAAAGCATATTTCTTTTTTAAAAAATAGTTTGGCCGGGCGCAGTGGCTCACGCTTGTAATCCCAGCACTTTGGGAGGCCGAGGCGGGCGGATCACGAGGTCAGGAGATCGAGACCACGGTGAAACCCCGTCTCTACTAAAAATACAAAAAATTAGCCGGGCATGGTGGTGGGCGCCTGTAGTCCCAGCTACTCGGAGAGGCTGAGGCAGGAGATTGGCGTGAACCCGGGAGGCGGAACTTGCAGTGAGCCGAGATCACGCCACTGCGCTCCAGCCTGGGTGACAGAGTGAGACTCCGTCTCAAAAAATAAAAAAAAAATAAAAAAAATAAAAAATAGTTTGAAACCTGTATCATAAAGTAGTCTCTACTTGGTGGTGTGATGCTGCTGACACAGCCTAGTCCGTGAAGACTAGGTTAGATTGTCTACATAAGCATCAGTTGCTCTCCTCGTATCTACCAACATTGAGCCTAGTTTTGCCTACTGTGGCAATAAAAAGTGGGTTCATTTTTTTACCTAATAGTCTTGAATACTTGAGGATTACCTTTATCGATTGGTCACAGTTTTATGGATGAGTCCATTTTAATGGGGTTGAAGGGAATAGAGGTAATCATTCTTTAGCTTGCATTGCTGCTGGGATTCTGGAGCACCAATGCTTGTACTTGAATCTTGTACATCATTTGCCTATGTGTGGCCTGGGTTTCCCAGTTGCCTTTCTCAAGCCCGTTTCCTCATCAGCAAAATGGGGACCGTAATAGTATCTGCCTCATAGGTGTGTAGTAAGAATTCAGTGAGAAAATGCATGTAATGTATATGTCCCTAGCATATAGTAAATGTTTAATAAATGTGGACTAATAATGTGACATTACTAGGGAGAGGAGAAGTAATTATTTCTAGATGGATGACAACAGGGTATAATTTCAAAGTTGTAGACAGCTAGCTAGTTGCTAGATGGGGGTTGGAGGGAGTGAATTTTTTTTTTTTTTTTTTTTGAGATGGAATTCACTCTTGTTGCCCAGACTGGAGTGCAATGGCACGATCTTGGCTCACTGCAACTTCCACCTCCCAGGTTCAAGTGCTTCTTCTGCCTCAGCCTCCCGAGTAGCTGGGATTACAGGCATGCACCACCATGCCCAGCTAATTTTGTATTTTTAGTAGAGACAGGGTTTCTCCATATTGGTCAGGCTGGTCTCAAACTCCCGACCTCAGGTGATCCGCCCACCTCGGCCTCCCAAAGTGCTGGGATTACAGGCGTGAGCCACCGCACCCGGCCTTTTTTTTTTTTTTCTGAGACAGAGTCTCGCTTTGTTGCCCATGCTGGAGTGCAATGGCGCGATCTCGGCTCACTGCCACCTCCACTTCCCGGGTTCAAGTGATTCTCCTACCTCAGGCTCCTGAGTAGCTGGGATTACAGGTGCACACCATTACACCCGGCTGATTTTTGTATTTTTAGTAGAGACGGGATTTCACCATGTTGGTCAGGCTGGTCTCGAACTCCTAACCTCATGATCCACCCGCCTCGGCCTCCCAAAGTGCTAGGATTACAGGCATGAGCCACTGTGCCCGGCTGGGTGTGACTTTTCTTAAAGTCTGTATCTATATACCTACTATGTACCCACAAAAAGAAAAAATAAAATACAAAGTTTATATCTAAAGAAATAGAATAGCATCGGTGGTAAGAA
This sequence comes from Hylobates moloch, assembly GCF_009828535.3. Classification (NCBI taxonomy): domain Eukaryota; kingdom Metazoa; phylum Chordata; class Mammalia; order Primates; family Hylobatidae; genus Hylobates; species Hylobates moloch. The sequence goes on from NW_026652278.1 coordinate 41,133,296, forward strand.
AGTCAGAATCTAGGCTGCTAAGTTTCTAAACTTCCAGCAGTTATTATCCTGTGTGTACAGAGAAACAAAGTGGAACCTAAAATTGACAGCAACATTGGGCCAAACCACATTAGATTAGCAGTTGAGTGAGGAAAGTAGGTGCTAGAATTAGGCTGTGCGTTCTGTTCCATTGTCTGCTTGAATCTTTCACCCGACAAACCATTTAAAAAATCATTTTGGAAATTGCCCCAGTTGTGAGCCAACAAACTAGTTCCTTTTTTTAATGTTTTTTCTTTTGAGACGGAGCTTTGCTCTTGTTGCCCAGGCTGGAGTGCAGTGCCTCAATCTCGGCTTACCACAACCTCCGCCTCCCGGGTTCAAGCCATTCTCCTGCCTCAGCCTCCCAAGTAGCTGGGATTATAGGCATGCGCCACCATGCCTGGCTAATTTTGTATTTTTAGTAGAGATGGGGTTTCTACACGTTGGTCAGACTGGTCTTGAACTCCTGACCTCAGGTGATCTGCCTGCCTCGGCCTCCCAAAGTGTTGAGATGAACTTTTAACTTGGTGAAGTGTTTAACAGCATGGTCGTTTTGTGTCTAAAGACTTGGGTTTGAATCCTAGCTCTTCTGTTTTATACCTATGTGGTTCCAACCAAATAACTTTTCTGAGCTTTAATTTCCCCATCCAGTAAAGAATGGGACTAGTAGGATCTATATAAGGGGTTTATTGAATATCTTATATATGTATAATATATAATAGATTTATTCCCTAAACAAGTGTATGTGCTGCAAGATACTGACTGAGTATTCAGTAAGCATCTGTTCTGACATACTGGCTTTTCTTCTAAGCTTAACCCCTTCACTTGTGTACTAGATTCCTTACTCTAGGACAAGGTTCCTGTAAAGTTTCCTTCTCTCTTTCTCTTTCATTATCAGTTTTTCCCCATCTTCATTTAAATCTTTTGTGGCTTAGATTTTGATTGATTGATTGAGAGATATATAGATACCTAGATGGGAGTTTAATTATAGAAGCTTTTTGTACTTTAATGAGGCTGTCTCTTGGATTTAAGTGGATAGAATTGGTTGCAGTGATTTTCATCCATTATTTTGGAGGTAATAAAATCAGAACTATAAACTAAGGTCTTTCATCCTTAGCAATTGATATTTTGTGCCAAAATCTTTTTTTTTTTTTTTTTTTTAAAGACACAGTCTCTCTCTGTTGCCCAGGCTGGAGTGCAGTGGGCCAATCTTGGCTCACACAACATCCGCCTCCCAAATTCAAGTGATTCTTGTGCTTCAGCCTCCCGAGTAGCTGGGATTACAGGTTTGTGCCACCATGCCCAGCTAATTTTTGCATTTTTAGTAGAGACAGTGTTTCAACATGTTGGCCAGGCTGATTTCGAACTCCTGGCCTCATGTGATCTGCCCACCTCAGCCTCCCAAAGTGCTGGGATTACAGGTGTGGGCCAAATAATTCTTTCTTGTGGGAGATATCCTGTACAGTGTAGGTCGCTTAGTGGCATCCCTAGCCTCTACTCACTATATGCCATTAGCACCTTCAGTTGTGACAATAAAAATTGCCTCTAGTCATTTCCAGATGTCCTCAGCGGGGGTTGCTGAGTGGGAATAGTCACCCATTGAGAACTAGTTACTATAAACACTGGCTCATCTATAGCAATTATAAAGGGATAATTATTTACCTGGTTTCCTAATAGTCTTATAAAGTATAATCCTATTATCAGCCTACCTAATGAATGTTTTTGACCTCCAGAGATGACAAATAACATCTGGAATTCACATAAGTATGTGTTAAGAATGCTGGTAATAACATGGTGGTTATGGAGGTGGTCCATTTGCACCTTAGCCACTACGACCATGATAATGATGATGATTTTATAGTAATCAAGTTACCATTCATGGATGACTACTGTATACCAGGAACTATACCTTGGTGAAGTTTATATAAACATATTTTACAGGAGAAACTCTGTGAAGATTGCCTGAGTGTGATGCAACTATAGGTGCCCCTGTCAATTTAATGGGCCATGTATATATTTCATCTGACTTTTTTTTTTTTTTTGAGATGGAGTTTTGCTCTTGTTGCCCAGGTTGGAGTGCAGTGGCACGATCTTGGTTCACTGCAACCTCCACTTCCCGGATTCAAGCGATTCTCCTGCCTCAGTCTCCCGAGTAGCTGGGATTATAGGAGTCCACCACCACGCCTGTCTAATTTTGGTATTTTTAGTAGAGACGGGGTTTCTCCATGTTGGTCAGGCTGGTCTTGAACTCCCGACCTCGGGTGATCCACCTGCCTTGGCCTCCCAAAGTGCTGGGATTACAGGCGTGAGCCATCGCTCCTGGCCTCATCTGACTCTTGATTGTCAAAACTAGATGAGGCCAAGATGGGCACCATGGCACACCATCCTACTTGGGAGGCTGAGATGGGAGGATCACTTGGGCCTGGGTGTTCAAGTTCAGCCTGCGCAACATAGGGAGAACTGTTTTTAAAAAAAAAAACAAACTAGATGAGGCCAGAAAGTCTAGTTTGACCAGAATAGTCCAGTAGTATCCAGTACCTCAGGAGCAGAGAGGTCATCTGGTAAAGGTGAGGGTATGTAATTACCGAACACAGGCTGGAAGTGGTCAGTAGATCAGTGCAGACAGTGAAGAATCATACTAAGGCAAAGTACAGGTCAAGTTTCCTGAGGCAGCATTCTCTGAGTTGGGCAGATTATCTTCTGTACATATGGGTGGAACTGAACCGTCTGTACAGAATACAGGTTGAGCATTCCGAATCTGAAAAATTCAAAATTCAGAATCAGAAATGCTCCAAAATTCTAAATTTTTTGAGCACCAACATGATGCTCAAAGTGGATGCTGTGTTGGTAAATGTAATGCAAATATTTAAAAATCCAGGAAAATCTGAAACACATCTGATCCCAACCATTTTTGATAAGAGATATTTATGGTTTGCTTTTTTTTAGAGGGTTGTCTAGAGAGAATTAGTTACAGGTCAATAACTCTTCCCAGCCTGTGATTTGAATGAATCTTTAGAAACCAGGCCAGGTGCAGTGGCTTATGCCTGTAATCCCAGCACTTTGGGAGGCCGAAGTGGGCAGATTGCTTGAGCCCAGGAGTTCGAGTCATCCTGGGAAACATGGCAAAACCCTGCCTCTACTAAAAAAAAAAAAAATACAAAAAATTAGTCAGGCATGGTGGCGTATGCCTGTAGTCCCAGCTGTGCAGGAGGCTGAGGTGGGAGGATCACCTGAGCCCAGGAAGTCATGAGCCGTGATAGTGCCACTTCACTCCAGCCTGGGCGATGGGAGTGAGACTCTATCTTAAAAAAAAGAAGAAGAAAACCATGACAGGTGTCTTTAAGCTGCCCTTGCTGTTCTGGGTTCATGAAGCGTTTATGCGAGGTTGCCCATATGTAAAATTAGTTGAGTCTGAAGAAATGTTAATGTTATATGGTATTCTTTTTTGTTTTAAAAATAATTTTTCTCATTCAAATCCTGAATTAGAAGTTGTTTGGTATAAATATTGAAAATTGTTGAGCGGAGAATTTATTCAAAGTTTAATCATTTTGCTTTTATCTATGTTATACTTAGTTCTTTATTAGTTACTGGAAGTGTCAAGTTTTATTTTTAGATCTTAACTAGAGTCTAAAGTAATTACTAAAAGCTAGTTTTCAAATAATATGTAATGAGTAAAGACCTGAGTTAAAAGATTTAGCATACTGAATTAACTTAGTTAACTGATGCTGTACTTACATGGGCCGCCTGTTTCTTGGGCCAAGGTAGCATCAACAGGTGCTAGAAATAATTGAAAAAATTGTCTCGAGACACACCTGAGAAGGTTTAATTATGTTAATTGTACTACTGTTCCTTAGTGAGCCTTCTTAGTTTAGCACCTCTTTGGTATGGGTAGCTACTTTGCAGTGTTCAAGTGGTACTATTTCCAGGATGATTTTTGGTGGTTGATATTTGTAATATCAGTAATTCATGTATCTCCCCCTTCCTTTTATTTTACTGTGTTTTATGATATTTTGAAAAGCTCTATTTTTAAGAACTTTTTATTGAAAGATGTCAGTGTTCAACTTAATGCATTTTTACAAACAGAACATACCTGTATAACCAGCACATGACTTAGAACCCCAAAGCCCCCTTCATTCTCCTTTCCAAATCCAGTCACTACTCCCACTCCCAAGGGTAATGACTATCCTGGAATGAAGGCATAGCTTGATTTTCCTTGCTCTTCTGCTTTATATAAATGGAAGGTTACAGTATTTACTCTTTTGTGTCTAGCCTCTTTCAGTCACCCTTATTAGTGAGATTCATGTTTATTGTGCTTTGTTCTATATTATTCCTTTTCATTGCTGTATACTTTCCATTGTGTGAATGTACAATTTATCATTTCACTGTTGATTATCATTTGATCATTTCTAGTTTGGGCTAGTTTGAATAGTGTTGCTATGAACATATAAATGCATTCATTTGGGTTATTTATCTGTTACTAGCATTGTTAGGTCATAGTGTGAGCTTTAGTATATAGTGCCAGTTTTTGAAAATGGTTGTACCCATACCAAATTGCATGTCTATAGCAGTGTGTGAGAGTTTGTTAACTTCTCTAACACTTGGTATTTGCCCTCTTTTTCTTTTTAGCCATTCTGGTAAATATGTAGTAGTAGCTCAGAAAATCTTCTGTTGGGAAAGTTAGTTGCAAATTTGGGACCTCCTGGGACTTTAATCTGTCACACCAACTTCATGCCACCACTGAAGCCTCAATGATATCTCTTCATCCAGTAGAGTCCCTTTGCTTAGGGCAAGCATGATCTTCAATCTGCGCTCAGAATTAGCAAATATTCCCAGAGAAGAGAATGAATGATGATTATCAGCTCACCTCAGAGGTTGCTCGCCTTTCTGGAACTAGTTTATCCAATCCTTGTTGCTTGCACAACTTTCCAACATCTTTGCAAACGTGATTTTTGTGATTTATCATGGCCTTTTCTAGTTGTTGAAGCTGAATTAGTTTGCCATGAGCTGCTATATCCTACCCAGAAGTGGAAGTTGTCAGTAGATTCTTGGGATTTTCTATATACATAATCATTGCTTGAGAATCATGTTAATTTTTTTCCTCTTTCCTTTCCCATCTCTATGTGTTTTGTTTCTTTTTCTTGGTTTATTTGGACTGGTTAGAACTACCAATACAATGTTGAAATAGAAGAAGTGTTAGTGGCATCGTGTTGGTGGGGGAGGGCGGGAGATTGTTTACCTTAATTGTAATGTAAACTATTGAGTATACCATTGAGTATGAGAATTACCATAGTTTCTGTGATATTCTTTTTAAATTGGAGAAATTTAATTCCAGTTTGCTGACTTTAAAAAAATATGTGAATGGTTGTTGAATTTAAGTACTTTTCTGCACCTACCAAGATGATTATTATTTTCTTCCCTTTTTTTCTGATCATATGGTTTAATGTATACTTTTAAAAAATAGTATACTTAAACCCATTCATGTCTACTGTAGTACTTATTTTTATGTTTCCTTTCATGCATAAGTCAGTTCTGTACATATACTCTCTCGCTTTAAACCTGTTATACATTTAATCCTGCCATGTATTATGGTTCTTAGCTAAGGGACTCCTTTGGTAGATTAGAAGCATTCCAGACTCCCCCTACTACCTCTGTTTTATATGCAGAAGAAGGAGTAAAAAACTGAAAACTTTCCTTGGAGCATTTATTTTGACCTACTTTAATTTTTGTTTCCTGGCTTTTGTTATTTGGGATTGTAAGGGAAGAAGAATGGGGTCAGGGAAGGACTGTGAGGGTGATAAACAGGAGGTGGAGAATAAACCAGTGTATGATTTCCTTCAGCACCACCTTCTGTCCCTCCCCTTCCCACGCTTCCTCTTTCTCTGTAGTTCCAGCTTTACCACAATCAGCTTGTGCTTGGGCAAGTCACTTAACCACTTATCTTTTTTTTTTTTTCTTTTTGGTTATACTTTAGTATGCAAGCACTGACTGAGCTTTTGTTTCTCATTTGGAGTTGAAGAGGATGACTGTGAGCAGCTGTTACGACCCACCACTTAGGGAGAATGGAAAGATTAAATGAACAGTTTCTAAAGCCTTTGACACTTTAAAAAAATGAGAGTGATTGTTAGGATTAGATTTGTACAATGGTATTCTTTTTTTTTTTTTGAGATGGAGTCTCGCTCTGTCACCCAGGCTGGAGTGCAGTGGCGCGATCTCAGCTCACTGCAACCTCCGCCTCCTGGGTTCAAGCGAGTCTCCTGCCTCAGCCTCCCAAGTAGCTGGGATTACAGGCATTCACCATCATGCTTGGCTAATTTTTGTATTTTCAGAGACAGGGTTTCACCATGTTGGCCAGGCTGGTCTCGAACTCCTGACCTCAGGTGATCCACCCATCTCGGCCTCCCAAAGTGTTGAGATTACAGGCGTGAGCCACCACACCTGGCCTATATCTTAACATTTCCTAATAGCTCTGAAAACTCCATGTGGAAGAAGGATATTTGTGAAACACCCTTGGTACCCAAACTACAACTGTAAGAAACTTTCTATAGTTACTTTCATGCTCGTCCGTGTGAAGAGACCACCAAACAGGCTTTGTGTGAGCAACATGGCTGTTTATTTCACCTGGGTGCAGGCGGGCTGAGTCCGAAAAGAGAGTCAGCAAAGGGTGGTGGATTATCATTAGTTCTTATAGGTTTTGGGATAGGCGGTGGAGTTAGGAGCAATGTTTTGGGGGCAGGGGTGGATCTCTCAAAGTACATTCTCAAGGATAGGGAGAATTACAAAGAACCTTCTTAAGGGTGGGGGAGATTACAAAGTACATTGATCAGTTAGGGTGGGGCAGGAACAAATCACAGTGGTGGAATGTCATCAGTTAAGGCTATTTTTACTTCTTTTGTGGATCTTCAGTTACTTCAGGCCATGTGGATGTATACGTGCAAGTCACAGGGGATGCGATGGCTTGGCTTGGGCTCAGAGGCCTGACATTCCTGCCTTCTTATATTAATAAGAAAAAACAAAATAGTGTTGAAGTCCTGGGGCGGAGAAAATTTTGGGGGGTGGTATGGGGAGAGAATGGGCGATGTTTCTCAGGGCTGCTTCAAGCGGGGTTAGGGGCGGCGTGGGAACCTAGAGTGGGAGAGATTAAGCTGAAGGGAGGTCTTGTGGTAGGGGGTGATATTGTGGAGATGTAAGAAGAAACATTTGTCATATAGAATGATTGGTGATGGCCTGGATACGGTTTTGGATGAATTGAGAAACTGAATGGAATAAGAGAAGGAGAACAACAGATATAAAAAGTCTAAGGATTGGGAGGACCTAGGACATCTGATTAGAGAGTGCTAAAGGAGATTCAGCATAGTCCTGTCAGTAAAGATTATTTATTTACTTCAAGAGTTTAGAGTGGCGGTTTGGGGATAGCATGAGGAGTTATCAGCTGTGATGGCTTGGAGAAACAGTGTAAACAGGCAGTGTAAAGAAGAGCAGGGCATGTATGAGTAATTGAGAACGGAGAATAGGAGTATGACTAGACAGAAAATAGTAGGGATGACAAGTTTTTTTCGGGCACAGTCTAAGTTGGTCCGGTGTCTGGAATGAGACTGGGGCCTAATAAAAAGGAGCTCAAATGGGCTGTACCTTGTAGCATTCCGAGGACAGGCCTGAATTCTGAGAAGCGAAAGTGGTAAAAGTGTTGTCCAGTCCTTTTTAAGTTGGTGGCTGAGCTTGTGAGGTGTGTTTTAAAAAGACCTTTAGTCCGTTCTACTTTTCCTGAAGACGGAGGACCATAAGGGATATAAAGGTTTCACTGAATACTAAGAGCCTGAAAAACTGCTTGGCTGATTTTACTAATAAAGGCTGGTCTGTTATTAGACTGTATAGAGGTGGGAAGGCTAAACTGAGGAATTATGTCCCACAGAAGGGAAGCAACGACTGCGATGGCCATCTCAGACCCTATAGGAAAGGCCTGTACCTATTTAGTGAAAATGTCGACTTAGACTAAGAGGTATTTTAGTTATCTGACTCGGGGCATGTTGAGTAAAGCTAATTTGCCACTCCTGGGTGGTGGCAAATCTTCAAGCTCGATGTGTAGGGAAGGGAGGGGGCCTGAATAATCCCTGAGGAGTAGTAGAATAGCAGATGAAACACTGAGAAGTTATTTCCTTGAGGATAGATTTCCACGATGGAAAGGAAATGAGAGGTTCTAACAGGCGGGCTAGTGGCTTGTACTATAGCATAGCCTGCCTTTGCTGGTGTGTGGCGATTAGGCCTGGTGGAACTGCCATCAATAAATTAAGTGTGATCAGGGTGAGGAACAGGAAAGAAGGAAATGTGGGGAAATGGGGTGAATGTCAGGTGGATCAGAGAGATACAGTCATGAGGGTCAGGTGTGGTATCAGGAATAATGTGGGAGGCCAGATTGAAGTCTGGGCCAGGAACAATGGTAATTGTGGGACTTAACAAAGAGTGAGTACAGCTGAAGGAGCCAGGGAGCAGAAAGTATATGCATCAGGTATGAGGAAGAAAATAGATTTTGGAAGTTATGAGAAATGTAGAGAGTGAATTGAGCATAGTTTGTGATTTTTAGGGCCTCTAAAAGTATTAAAGCAGCGGCAGCCACTGCACGCAGACATGAGGGCTAGGCTAAAACAGTAAGGTCAAGTTGTTTGGACAGAAAGGCTACAGGGTGCAGTCCTGGCTCTTGTGTAAGAATTCTGACTGCACTAACCATGCCTAGGAAGGAAAGGAGTTGTTGTTTTGTAAGGGATTGAGGTTTGGGAGATTAATTGGATACGATCAGCAGGGAGAGCACCTGTGTTTTTATGAGAATTATGCCGAGATAGGTAACAGATGAGGATGAAATTTGGGCTTGACTGAAGTAATGGGGGCTGTCTGTGAAGCCTTGCGGCAGTACAGCCCAGGTAATTTGCTGAGCCTAATGGGTGTCAGGGTCAGTCTAAGTGAAAGCAAAGAGAGGCTGGGATGAAGGGTGCAAAGAAATAGTAAAGAAAGCATGTTTGAGATCCAGAACAGAATAATGGGTAGTAGAGGGAGGTATTGAGGATAGGAGAGTATATGGGTTTGGCACCATGGGATGGATAGGCAAAACAATTTGGTTGATAAGGTGCAGATTCTGAACTAACTTGTAAGCCTTGTCTGGTTTTAGGACAGGTAAAATGGGGGAATTGTAAGGAGAGTTTATAGGTTTTAGAAGCCCATGCTGTAGCAGGCGAGTGATAACAGGCTTTAATCCTTTCAAAGCATGCTGTGGGATGGGATATTGGCATTGAGCGGGGTAAGGGTGATTAGGTTTTAATGAGATGGTAAGGGGTGTATGATCGGTCACCAAAGAGGGAGTAGAGGTATCTTATACTTGTGGGTTAAGGTAGGGGGATACAAGAGGAGGACACAAAGGAGGCTTTGGGTTGGGGAGAAGGGCGGCAATGAGACGCGGCTGTAGTCCAGGAATAGTCAGGGAAGCAGATAAAGTGTCTTGGCCTAATAAGGGAACTGGGTAGGTGGGGATAACTAAAAAGGAGTGCTTAAAAGAGTATTGTCTAAGTTGGCACCAGAGTTGGGGAGTTTTAAGACATTTAGAAGCCTCGCCATCAATACCCACAACAGTTACGGAGGCAAGGGAAATAGGCCCTTGAAAAGAAGGTAATGTGGAGTGGGTAGCCTCCATATTGATTAAGAAGGGGACGGGCTTACCTTCCACTGTGAGAGTTACCTGAAGCTCGGCGTCCATGATGGTTTAGGGGGCTTCCGAGGCGATCGGGCAGTGTCAGTCTTCAGCCACTAAGCCGAGAAGAACTGGGAAGGAGTCAGTCAGAGAGCCTTGGGCCAGAGTTCCAGGGGCTCTGGGAGTGGCTGCCAGGTGAGTTGAACAGTCCGATTTCCAGTGGGGTCCCACACAGATGGGACACGGCTTAGGAGGAATTCCGGGCTGCGGGCATTCCTTGGCCCAGTGGCCAGATTTCTGGCACTTGAAGCAAGATCCTGATGGAGGAAGTCTTGTAGGAATGCTTGACTGCCTCGGCTTAGGCATTTTGAAGTTCTCGTATGCTGGAGGTGTGGCTGGGTTTTGTCTCACAACAGAGGCAAGTAATTGTAACTCAGAAATGCATTGCCGTCTGGCTGCTTCCTCTCTATTATTGTATACCTTGAAGGCGAGGTTGATTAATTCCTGTTGTGGGGTTTGAGGGCCAGATTCTAATTTTTGAAGTTTTTTCCTAATGTCAGGAGTGGATTGGGTGATAAAATGCATGTTAAGAATAAGGCGGCCTTCTGGCCCTTCTGGGTCAAGGGCGGTATAGTGTCTAAGGGTAGCTGCTAAGCAGGCCATGAACTGGGCTGGGTTTTCCTCTTTACCTTGAGTAGTTTCTTTAAGTTTGTCATAATTAACAGTTTTGTAAGCTGCCTTTTTAAGCCCTTCAACTAGGCAGGAAAATCATGTAATCTCGCCTAGCTATACCTGGGGAATTTGCCTGGTAGTTCCATTGGGGATCCTCTCGGGGAACTGCTCTAATGCCTTCCTGGAGGTCTGGCTCGTGAAGCCAGCAGTTATCAGCGTGAGATTGGGCTAGAGAAAAAACTCTTTCCCGTTCATCCGGGGAAAGGGTAGAAGTCAGGATGACATTTAAGTCACTCCAGGTTAAATTGTAAGACAGATATTGGAATTCCTGTATATATTTAGTGGGATCTGATGAGAAAGAGCCTAAATGTTGACTAATCTGAGAGAGGTCTGATAGAGAAAAAGGTACATGTACCCTGACTATGCCTTCAGCTCCAGCCACCTCTCTAAGAGAAAATTGTTGGGCAGGTGGGGAAGAGCTAGTCGTGGAACTAAACTGTAAACCGGACCGGGTGTGAGGAGGGGAGGTGATAGAAGGATTATAGGGTGGAGGAGTGGAGGCTGAGGAAGAATTGGGACTTAGCTCGGCCTGGCGACGAGCAGCCTGGGGAGGAGGGGAAAGGTCAGATGGATCTGTAGAAAAGGAAGACTGGAAAGAGTCAGCAACACTTGGGGTTGGGACTGAGGGGACAGGCAGGAGGGAAAGGAGGATCTGGGAGGAATCGCATTGGGAACAGAGATTAGGGAGGGAACAAAGTGTGAAAAATGCCTGGACGTAAGGCACCTCAGACCATTTGCCCATTTTTCGACAAAAATTATTTAGGTCTTGTAGGATGGAGAAATCGAAAGTGCTGTTTTCTGGCCATTTAGAGCCATTGTCAAGTTTGTATTGGGGCCAAGCGGTGTTGCAGAAGAAAATAAGGCGTTTAGATTTTAGGTCAGGTGTGAGTTGAAGAGGTTTTAAGTTCTTGAGAACTCAGGCTAAGAGAGAAGAAGAAGGAATGGAGGGTGGAACTTTGCCCATAGTGAAGGAGGCAAACCCAGAGAGAAGAGAGCGCAGAGATACGAGGTGTACTTGCCCCTTCCCCAGAGAAGGGGTAGAGACATGGAGAGAAGGGGTTGAGGGGTACTTGCCCCTCCCCTAGAAAAGCAGGACTTGCTGCTGAGGATGAAGGAGAAGGGGTTGAGGGGTACTTGCCCCTCCGAAAAGCAGGACTTCTGCTAAGGGTGAAGGAGAAGGGGTTGAGGGGTACTTGCCCCTCCCCCAGAAAAGCAGGACTTGCCGCTAAGGGTGAAGGACCAAAGCAGGCATCCCTGCATGGTCTGACACCTCTGAAACCTGGGTGAATAATCAGGGAGGCATCCCTGCAATGATTAAACACCAAGGGAAGGCTGCCTTCCCTAGTCCGTGACTGGCGCCGGAGTTTTGGGTCCACAGATAAAACGTGTCTCCTTTGTCTCTACCAGAAAATGAAAGGAATTGAAATTAAGAGAAGGGAGAGATTGAAGAGTGGAAAGGAGAAAGTGGTTGAGGGATAGTGAGAGAGGTTGGAGAAGAGAGTAAGAAGAGGCGCTTACCGGATTTAAAATTGGTGAGATGTTCCTTGGGCTGGTCGGTCTGAGGACCTGAGGTTGTAGGTGGATCTTTCTCACAGAGCAAAGAACAGGAGGACAGGGGATTGATCTCCCAAGGGAGGTCCCCTGATCCGAGTCATGGCACCAAATTTCATGCTTGTCCGTGTGAAGAGACCACCAAATAGGCTTTGTGTGAGCATCATGGCTGTTTATTTCACCTGGGTGCAGGCGGGCTGAGTCCGAAAAGAGAGTCAGCAAAAGGTGGTAGATTATCATTAGTTCTTATAGGTTTTGGGATAGGCGGTGGAGTTAGGAGCAATGTTTTGGGGGCAGGGGTGGATCTCTCAAAGTACATTCTCAAGGATAGGGAGAATTACAAAGAACCTTCTTAAGGGTGGGGGAGATTACAAAGTACATTGATCAGTTAGGGTGGGGCAGGAACAAATCACAGTGGTGGAATGTCATCAGTTAAGGCTATTTTTACTTCTTTTGTGGATCTTCAGTTACTTCAGGCCATCTGGATGTATACGTGCAAGTCACGGGATGCAATGGCGTGCCTTGGGCTCAGAGGCCTGACAGTTACCTCTGTGGCACAAGGTCTAAAACAGAGGTTTTGTTCATTTGCTTAAACTTTATAACGTTTCTATAAAGTGTTCTGTGTTAAGCTTGTCACTTTTGGAATGAACAACCATTGATAGGCATACATCAAACTAAAACAACATTTGCAAAAGCACTTCTCTCTAGAATGATACTGCTTTAGAATTTCTTTAAATTGCAACCACCCTACTTCATTTAAGGGTTTATTTGTTGATCATAAACTCCTTTCCAGAGGGCCAGGACAGAAGAGTTAACGATAGCTGATATTCTGCCTGGCACAAAGGCAAAACATCAAGGGTGAATAAGATTTAACTGACAGGATTTTATTTTGTACCCAACTTTATGATCTAGCTGGTGTATGAAGTTAGGTTTACCTGTTCCTATAACTGAAGAGCTTTGGGTAGGTGGTTCCCTAAGACATGTTGTTATTTTTTAGTTCATGTAATATTAATAGTACTTGGGGTATATGGTCTTAAGCATTAATATGTTGAGGCATCCTAGGGTTCATACCACCGCTATCTTGTCATCCTCTGCTTATTTACCTCTACCTTCTGCAAGGAAATAGGAATGTTATATGGTGTGGTTTTGATTCCATGCCTTTTCTCTCTGGGCTCCTCTTCCACATGCATGAGTGCTATAGGCCTTGACTTCCACCTATGGTTTTGGGAGTGGGTGGATGGATTCCACAGAAGGGAGGTTTTGGTTTGTAATTCACTATTAATGTGATCACTCACCTGTTCAGGTTTATAGATCATTATTTCTAAATCAGGTCTGACTTTAAATTTGTGAGAGACCAATGGAGGTGAGTAGGAAGCAAAAAGCAAAGTAAAATTTCCCAATCTGCTACTATATTGATTGTGAAACACTTTAAAGAGAGATGAGAAAGACTGAAAGGTCACCTGAATAAAAGATTCTTTGCAGAGTAAGATTTACTCTTGGTGTGGAATTTGGAAATGACCTTATATTTGGGGATTTGTTTTTGCAAACCTGAAATTTAGGCCTTTACATGTCTTAGTCCATGATCTTGACTTGGAGTTCCTGTTGTAGTTCATTAGCAGACCACGCTTCTTGTTTTTCCACTATACTCCTCATGCTTTTTCCTCATTGTCAGGCTTCACTCACGAATTCCCTTCTACTTTGATTGATTGTCCCCATGCCTTTTATTTGATGTGCTTCTACTCTCCTAAACAGGGTCACTCCCATAGTGCCCTGGGGACAATTTTGTCACCACACTTAAAAGATAATGACCTGGGCTGGGTGTAGTGTCTCATGCCTGTAATCCCAGCACTTTAGGAGGCCAAGGCAGCAGTCTCTTGAGCCCAGGAGTTTGAAAGACCAGCCCGGACAACATGGCAAAACCCTATCTCTACAAAAAAATTACCTAGATACCAGGCATGGTGGCTCATGCCTGTAGTCCCAGAAATTTGGGAGGCCAAGGCGGGTGGATTGCTTGAAGCCAGGAGTTCGGGACTGGTCTGGCCAGCATGGTGAAACCCTGTCTATAAAACAAAACAAAAAGTTAGCTGGGTACAGTGGTGAGTGCCTATAGTCCCAGCTACTGGGGAGGCTGAGGTGGGAGGATCACATGAGCCCGGGATGTTGAGGCTATAGTGAACCAAGATTGTGCCTGGGTGACAGAGTGAAGCCCTGTCTTAAAAAATAGAAAAAAAAGATAATGACCTGTTTTTATATCTGACTTCGTCACTAGTCTAGGTTCCTTCAAAACAAGGGCTCTGGTGTACTCATCTTTGTAACCATTTGTATAGTGTGATGCCTGGACCTTGATAGACTTCCTTAAGTGTTCGTTTGGATATGAAGGGGAGGCTGGACACAGGACTGGGAGTTAAGACTGAGTTTGATTATAACTTCTTGTTGTATGACCTTGGGCAACTGATTTATTAAACTCCTTGAGGTTCAGTTTCCTTGTACGTAAGATGAGGGGATCTAGCCCATCTGGGGATCTTGTTAAAATACAGATTATGGCTCAGCAGGTCTCTGGTGGGTTCTGATATTGTGCATTTTTAACAAGCTCCCAGGAGAAGTCAGTGTAACCAGTCCATGAACTACAAAGGACTAGATAACATCTAGTGGCTCTTCCAGCTTTTATCTTCTGTGATTATAGTCATTGTTTTAAATTCTGAACAAAATGACAAAATATGTGTTGTAATTACTAAATATCTCTCCAGTTTATCAGAGTGCTGAAAAGACAATTCTGTGTGCCTTATGAAGTTTCCAGTGTATGACAATGTCCCTAGAATTGAAAGTAATTTTATTGCTCCTAAAATTTTAACTTTAACAAGTTAAAAATATAAATGTCTGGGAAAGCATTTAACACTAGCTTGTCATCTAAATTGTTAGTATGCTTGCCTATTGGAGAACATTTGCTGTAAATAAAATTACTCTTGAAGGCTTTATGCTAATGAGCTGAAGTAGATAGACAGGTGATCTTATGAGTATAAATACAGAGACAGGCAAGCTGTTGATGAATTCATCATCAGAGGAGGAAGAGTTCCCAGTCATTGTCTTCATTCTCCAGAAGGTGAGAATCAAATCGTTGTAGGAAGTGTTTATAGATATGCTATAGGTAAACCCAGACTTTGTATTGAATAGGATTGCCGGGAATAGGTTTTGTTTGAAAATGTTGCCATTTCTTTTGGGTTTTACTTCCTCAAGAAGTCATGATATTTGATTAGGGAATTGCCACCTTGGAAATTTTTAGCTTTTCTTGATCCTTTGTACAAAAGTAGTTGGACTAATTTTTATGTGTGACTTGTAGAATAAATCCATCTCTTCTCAACCATATCAGGAATATTAATCCAGCACAACTTCAGCATCCAAATAAGTTATATCCATGGCTGTGATGGATTCTGATCATTTGTAAATAGTTCTTACTGGGCTGGAACTGTTCTGTCTACCTACATCCTACTCTGTTTTACAATTTAAATTTTTTTTATCTAAAAAAATTAAAATCCAGCTAAGGGAAGTTGAAACCCTGAAAAAAAGTACAGAGTGTAGCTTATAGTTGAGGTGGTTATCTTTATATAGAGTTTTTAACCTCCCACATAGAAAGATAATTTATACTTCCAAAGTGAGCTATATTTCATCTCCCCTCTACACAGTTGTGGTTTGGACAGAAGTTTTAGACCATCATCATCATCATCATTATTACATTTTAATCATTTGTAATTCTTGGTTACCTAAGTCAAACTCACTAGGTCAAGCACCACAGAGGAAACTGAATATAACTATCACTAGAAGACCAACCCCTTTTCTCCCTGGAGTAGATTCTTGCCTGGGGTAAGTTCAGGCATTCTCTTTGCTACACATGGAGATTCTTATTAACACTGCCGTTTTAACACTGCCCTTCTTGCTGGGAGTCTTAATGGAGGCTGCCTTGTGGCTTATTTAGTGTTAGGTTGCTGCTAAGTTGGACTCATTTTTAAAAATAGTTTAATTTATATTGAACTCAAATTAATGTTTTTGAAACAAACTATGTACACACTGAAGGCATTTGCTGCAGTCTAAACAGATTGTCCTTTGCCAAATGTCTTAACCAGAACTGTTTTGTTTTGTTTTTTCTTTTGAGACAGAGTCTCGCTCTGTTGCGCCCAGGCTGGAGTACAGTGGCATGATCTCGGCTCACTGCAGCCTCTGCCTCCCGGGTTCAAGCGATTCTCCTGCCTCAGTCTCCCAAATAGCTGGGATTACAGGCATCTGCCACCATGTCCAGCTAATTTCTTGTATTTTTAGTAAAGATGAGGTTTCACCATATTGACCAGGCTAGTCTCGAACTCCTGACCTCAGGTGATCTGCCCGCCTCGGTCTCCCGAAGTGCTAGGATTACAGGCGTGAGTCACTGTGCCTGGCCTAGGACTGTTATCTGAGGTTCCTTGTACCCCTCTTTGGAGTCTGAAATAGACCATTTCCTGTCACCCAGAGAATTATTACTATTTTACTGCAAACACTATTTTTTAGACTTTGCACTCAGATATTTTCATCGTTCTTTGACATTGAATTTTAGTGGCTTATGGCTAATGAGAAAGAAAATAATCTTTTTTTTTTTCTTTGAGATGGGGTCTCACTCTTTCACCAGGCTGGAGTGCAGTGGGTTGACCTCAACTCACTGCAACCTCTGTCTCCTGGGTTGAAGCGATTCTCTTGCCTCAGCCTCCCAAGTAGCTGGGACTACAGGTGCACGCCACCACGCCCATCTAATTTTTGTATTTTTAGTAGAGACAGGGTTTCACCATGTTGGCCAGGACGATCTTGATCTCCTGACCTTGTGATCCGCCCATCTCAGCCTCCCAAAGTGCTGGGATTACAGGCAAAAAAATTGTTAAAAGGCTTTTATTTCTTTTTTTTTTTTTTTTTTTGAACAGATCTTGGTGTCCCGGCTGGATCATGGGGCTCCGCCCCCCCGGGGTTCACGCCATTTTCCTGCCTCAGCCTCCAGAGTAGCTGGGACTACAGGCGCCCGCCACCTCGCCCGGCTCATTTTTTGTATTTTTTAGTAGAGACGGGGTTTCACTGTGTTAGCCAGGATGGTCTCGATCTCCTGACCTCGTGATCCGCCCGCCTCGGCCTCCCAAAGTGCTGGGATTACAGGCGTGAGCCACCGCGCCTGGCGGCTTTTTAGTTTCAAGTTGCTTTTGAATTTTCCAACAGTGACCTACTAACATAGCCCCAATATGTTAGTATTATGTTTTATGCTTTGTTTTTCAAGAAATGATTTTTACTATAAATAGGAGAAGATGATTAGCACTGTCTGTTGTAAAGTACTATGTGATTTTTAAAACCAGTATTATACATTTAGTATGATATGTTGATCTTTAAAATTCCGTATCTTCTCCCCTCTAAAGAAGATCTATCAGCACTGTAAGAGAGGGCGAGAGAAAAAAAAAAGATCTAGGGGATCTAGGGGACAGTCTTAGTAGCAACAAACCCCTTTGGTTTATCAGTTGTTATGCAGAGTAGAAGAATAGTTATAGGTGATTTCAGAGAGGAAAATATGATGGTGAAAGCAAACTAGATTTTTTTTCCTCTCTCAATCTCTAGAGATTTTAACACAGAAAAAATTTATCTAAAATAATTGTATGCCTATTTCTTCCCCCTCTTACTTACCTTTAAATCTAGCTGTCAGTCTTTAAGGAACAGTCATATCTGTTTAGTTTGTCTTGTAGGTAAGAAGCAAATGTGCTCATAGAGGGTTATTTTTCCTCTGTAGTTTCAGATATGTTTTTGGCTTTACTTAATTATATACTGGCAGTATATTAACCTGCCAGTAGTAGCAGTTTCAATTTTTTTTTTGGTCTATTAAGCAATCTCCAGTATAGACAAAAGTTACATCTACCCTAATCTCAAAAAACATGCGTACCCCAGACTCTGGAAAGTCCCTTCACTGCACTAATTCCAACCAACATCCCTACAGGATTCTGTGGACTGATAGTCCTTTCCCATCACTGTAATCTAGCCTTTCTAGAGAAGAAAGAAGACTGTCAGAGGAAGCCCTTTGTAAGAGAATTTTTCTGACATCTCTCTTAAGATTGCCAGACTTTTCCTGCTCTGGCATTCAGCTCTTCAGCAGATTACAAAAATTACTTCGGGTCCTTCCAACTTTTTGTTTGTTTTATGTCCTTGTTATTGCTACCGTCAGGACAGCACAGGTCTCTTATTTTATATTAGAACTTTACAGGATTGTTCCTCATTGGGGGTTGTTCCCTACGGGGGTTGTTCCCTATGTTCTGAGCATGTGTATATCAGACCTGCGAGTTTCAGATCTACCCTGTCTTTCAGTATCATCAGTTTGAGCAGTGTTTGGGCTAACCCAGTAATAATTTTTACACAACATCTCACCTCACTTATTCTAGCAGATACCTCTGAAATAGTGTGAAATAAAACTCTATTCTAGGCCGGGTGTAGTGGCTCACACTTGTAATCCTAGCACATTGGGAGGCTGAGGTGGACAGGTGGCTTGAGCTCAGGAGTTCAAGACCAGCATGAGTAACAAATTGAAACCCCATCTCTACAAAAAATACAAAAAATTAACTGGGTGTGGTGGTGAGTGCCTGTGGCCCCAGCTGCTTGGGGAGACTGAGGCAGGAGGATGAGGTCCACTTGAGCCCAGGAGGTTGAGGCCTGCAGTGAGCCAAAATCATGCTACTGCATACAAGCCTGGGTGATAAACTGAGACCCTGTCTCAAAAAAAAAAAAAACCAGCAAAAAAACTGTTCTAGTTCTGCATACAGACCAACGCATGGTCTAACCCACCCTGTCTCAAATCCCTATCCACGTGCTCTTTCAGATACAAATATGGCTCCATGAAAACAATTTTGTTAGCATTTCTCAGAAAGAATGAGGGGTAAGAGGGAGGAAAGGAATTACTGCACCCTGTAGAGTGGCTATAAAAGGTTTCCTCCAGCATTTAAAAAAATCTGATGATGTATTCTATGGGTTTACTTGATGTTATTGTTTGTCCTTAAAGATAAAGTCACAAATCAACAATTAAAAATCTCTTTCTTTTCAGTTTCCAAAAAAAGACTTACAGCAAAATGAATAATCCAGCCATCAAGAGAATAGGAAATCACATTACCAAGTCTCCTGAAGACAAGCGAGAATATCGAGGGCTAGAGCTGGCCAATGGTATCAAAGTACTTCTTATCAGTGATCCCACCACGGATAAGTCATCAGCAGCACTTGATGTTCACATAGGTACAATTGAAAATTGTGAATTAGCTTTGTTTTGTTTCATTGACCTAATGTTGACATTTATTAGAACTTTCCATACGTGTTTAAATACTCAATAGTTACCGGTTCCATGTACCTTATTTTATACCAGAACCGTCATAAAGCTATTGGTAAACTGCATTGTCTCAGTCAAATAATCTTACATTTTCTAAGGACATCTTGTTAGGTTCCCACCTATGGTGACCTAGCAGCAAAAATTCATTGCCATTCTTTACAGTAACAGTTAGGATTTTTTTTTTTTACCTTGGTACATCATTCAATATAATATTCCTTTTTCTTTTTCTTTTTCTTTTTTTTTTTGAGACAGAGTTTACTCTATCGCCAAGTTGGAGTGCGGTGGCGCAGTCTCGGCTCACTGCAACCTCTGCCTCCTGGGTTCAAGCAATTCACCTGCCTCAGCCTCCTGAGTAGCTGGGACCACAGCCGTGTGCCACCCCGCCCAGCTAATTTTTGTATTTTTATTAGAGATGGGGTTTCACCATGTTGGCCGGGATGGTCTCAATCTCTTGACCTTGTGATCTGCCCGCCTCAGCCTCCCAAAGTGCTGGGATTATAGGTGTGAGCCACCGTGCCTGGCCTAATACCATATTTCATAGGTTCTTGTGTGCACATTTCTTTTTTTCTTTTTTTTTTTTCTGAGTAGGAATTTTGCTCTTGTTGTCCAGGCTGGAGTGCAATGGTGCCATCTCGGCTCACTGCAACCTCCACTTCCCGGGTTCAAGCAATTCTCCTACCTCAGTCTCCTGAGTAGCTGGGATTACAGGCATGTGCCACCATGCCCGCCTAATTTTGTATTTTTAGTAGAGACGGGGTTTCTCCATGTTGGTCAGGGTGGTCTTGAACTCCCAACCTCAGGTGATCTGCCTGCCTCGGCCTCCCAAAGTGCAGGGATTACAGGTGTAAGCCACCACGCCCAGCCTTGTGTGCACATTTCTTTTTTTTTTTTTTTTTTTTTTGAGACGGAGTTTCACTGTTGTTGCCGGGGCTGGAGTGCAATGGGTGTGATCTTGGCTGACTGCAACCTCCACCTCCCAGGTTCAAGTGATTCTCCTGCCTCAGCCTCCTGAGTAGCTGGTATTACAGGCGTCCGCCACCATGCCCAGCTAATTTGTGTATTTTTAGTAGAGATGGGGCGTTGGCCAGGCTGGTCTCGAACTCCTGACCTCAGGTGATCCACCTGCCTCAACCTCCCAAAGTGTTGGGATTACAGGCGAGAGCCACCACGCCCTGCCATGTGAACATTTCTTACACATTTAATGTTGCTTTAATCAGGTTGCTTCTTTTTTTTTTTTTCTCTGAGACAGAGTATCACTCTGTTGCCCAGGCTGGAGTGCAGTGGCGCAATCTCTGCTCACTGCAGCCCCCACCTTCAAGGTTCAAGCAATTTTCCTACCTCAGTCTCCCTAGTAGCTGGGATTATAGGCACCCGCCACCATGCCCAGCTAATTTTTGTATTTTTATTAGAGATGAGGTTTTGCCATGTAGGCCAGGCTGATCTCAAACTCCTGACCTCAGATGATCTGCCCACCATGTCCTCCCAAAGTGCTGGGATTACAGGTGTGGGCCACTGTGCCTGGCCGAGTTGCTTTTTATGTATGTGTACAGTTAGTGGGACAGTGTTTCTTTTTGTCCTCTTTGAAAAGCTTTTAACTCAGTGTCATTTTAGAACTGAGGAAATAAGGTAATATTGAACAAATAACTACTGCCTACCATAATGCTTTATTTAGACTACCAGAGTGATTTGCATATGTCATCTAATTTGTACTCACACAGCCCTCTAAGATGCGTATATATTGAAGCGATTGAGTCAAGATAGGTACAGTATTGTGCTTACCGTTTCACAGCTAGTAGAGCTGGTAACCCCCAAATGCATGCTGTCAGCACTGTGCTGTATAGTCTCCTGCAATGAAATCATGACAAGAAAATTCTAGCTCTTGCTGGGCGTGGTGGCTCAAGCCTGTAATCCCAGCACTTTGGGAGGCCGAGGCTGGCGGATCACGAGGTCAGGAGATCGAGACCATCCTGGCTAACACGGTGAAACCTCACCTCTACTAAAAATACAAAAAATTAGCTGGGTGCCAGTGGCGGGCACCTGTAGTCCCAGCTACTCCGGAGGCTGAGGCAGGAGAATGGTGTGAACCTGGGAGGCGGAGCTTGCAGCAAGCCAAGATCACGCCACTGCACTCCAGCCTGGGGGACAGAGCAAGACGCTGTCTCAAAAATAAATAAATAAATTAAAAAAAAGAAAATTCTAGCTCTTAGAACTGAATCCAGCTCTTTCTTCCTCTCCAGCATGTGGGGAAACGAATGTTCAGAGACATTAAGTAACCTGCCTGAGGTTACCAACTAATTAGCGTCAAGAGTGGGCACTAGAAACCAGTCTTCTGACTACTAATTTACTTTCTAAATAATACCATTTTAGGTAGCTGGTGCTTAACTTTCTCTGATTATATAGTTGGAGTTGTCATGCTAACAAGAACTACAAATCATCTGTACTTACTAGCTTTCAACATAAGACAATGATTTATTATATACGTGTTTTCTCTTTCAGGTTCATTGTCGGATCCTCCAAATATTGCTGGCTTAAGTCATTTTTGTGAACATATGCTTTTTTTGGGAACAAAGAAATACCCTAAAGAAAATGAATACAGCCAGTTTCTCAGTGAGCATGCAGGAAGTTCAAATGCCTTTACTAGTGGAGAGCATACCAATTACTATTTTGATGTTTCTCATGAACACCTAGAAGGTGCCCTAGACAGGTAATGCAGAATACCCTATGAATTATCCAACTTTGTGTACTTATCACATTAATAATAACAACAATTATTATTTCTACAGAGATGGCTTCATAGTTTAACAAAAGGTATTTTAACCAGTTTTTTTCCCCGTGTTTTCTGAAAAAGAAAAAAATGAGTGATGTCATATTTTAAATGAGCCTTCAGGCCTACAAAATATTTTATTGAGGTATAGAATTTTCAGCAGCCCTTTCCATTCTAACTGGTGTTACATATAAAGCATGTGATAAGGACTAACCTGTGACAGTGTCATTGATCTCTTTTCAGACATACTTCTTTTCCAGAATGCTAAACCTTAAATATTTTCTCCTCATTCATTTCCTTGCTTCTCAAGGATGCTTAATAGATACAGAACGTTTTTGTTTTTGTTTTTGTTTTATTATTATACTTTAGGTTTTAGGGTACATGTGCACAGTGTGCAGGTTTGTTACATATGTATCCATGTGCCATGTTGGTTTGCTGCACCCATTAACTCGTCATTTAGCATTAGGTATATCTCCTAATGCTGTCCCTCCCCCCTTCCCCCCCGTTTTTTGTTTGTTTGTTTGTTTTATTTTTTTGAGATGGAGTCTCGCTCTGTCACCCAGGCTGGAGTGCAGTGGCGCGATCTCGGCTCACTGCAAGCTCCGCCTCCCGGGTTCACGCCATTCTCCTGCCTCAGCCTCTCCGAGTAGCTGGGACTACAGGCACCCACCACCACGCCCGGCCAATTTTTTTGTATTTTTAGTAGAGACGGGGTTTCACCGTGGTCTCGATCTCCTGACCTGGTGATCCGCCCGCCTCAGCCTCCCAAAGTGCTGGGATTACAAGCGTGAGCCACCGCGCCCAGCTGATACAGAACGTTTTGACCTGCTGTTTCAACCGTGGGGATATTTTGAAAGTGTTTTCTGGAGCAAGCTCCATTAAGCCGATTTAATTTCTTGGTCAATTTTTTTTTTTTTTAGACGAAGTTTCGCTCTTGTTTCCCAGGCTGGAATGCAATGGTGCAGTCTTGGCTCACTGCAACCTTCACCTCCCGGGTTCTAGCAATTCTCCTGCCTCAGCCCCCCAAGTAATTGGGATTACAGGCATGTGCCACCACACCTGGCTAATTTTGTATTTTTAGTAGAGATGGGGTTTCACCATGTTGGTCAGACTGGTCTCGAACTCCTGACCTCAGTTGATCCACCCACCTCGGCCTCCCAGAGTGCTGGGATAACAGGCATCAGCTACTGCGCCCAGCCTTGGTCAACATTTTTTTTTTTGGTCAATTTTTTATACAGCTAACAATTTCTAATTTTTTTGTTACATCAGTGATTTGATTCATTATTTGAATCAAATAATGGACTACACTCTGGTAGTCCAAAGCATTATGGTAGGCAGTAGTTATTTGTTTATCCTTGGTGAATATTTATAGTTTTCTGTGATGCCAAGGTGTAATTTAGCAACTTTTTGGATCTATAATGAAATTTGACAGTTTTAGTCACTGTCAGCTTTATTTGCTTACTTTTAATAATAGTTATTATATTTTTGAAAAAACGTTATCAAGGCAAGGGCATGGGTTTACCATATGTGCTGGGTCAAAGTAGTCTGTTTCTTGCTTATTCTATTTCATGTTTCAGTCTTTAGGCAGCAGCTTTGAGGTGTAATCATCTCTGATATGTATTCCCAAAAGACTTCCATTAATTAGTTCCCTGGGATCATACACTGAATTTCATTTCTTGCTTTACAAATGCTGCAGCAGATGTTCATATAATAGATCTCTGTATGATGGGGGATGTCTGTTTCTTGGCTCAAACTAAAAATCCACTTGTATAAGAGGATCATTTAAAAAACTTGATTATACTGTGTCATAACATGACCCTTTAACTGGGCCTATCCAGCTTTGGTATGTAGCTATTAGACATTTTTCCCAGCCTGGAGGTATTGAGGTGGGTAAAAGATGTTATGTGGCCAGAAATTCTCTGTTTTCATACATCTTTGATTATAGACTCCAGGTAGATAGAGTTTCCCTTTGTGGCATATGTAAAGTACTTAGCACAGTATCATATTTACTTATGCACTTAAAGTAAATAACAAGTAATGATAAGGGCTTCTGTGACAGCTGGACTGTGAGGGGTAGTAACTGAGATGTTTATAGACCCAAGAGTTCCTTAGGCCCACTGAATAAAGTAGTCCTATTCAGAGCCTCTGCTCTTAGCTTCATCTGAATCAAGTCTTATTCTATAAAATGGGTTGTAAAGTTTCTTAAGAATTACCACAGGAATCATGAGTTAAATTCAACCTGATATAGAAGTGTTAATTTATTAGCTGTAGGTATCTTAAACTTTGGTACTATTATTAAGGAATAGCCTCAAGAAAGGCATATTGGTTACTTATGTTAAAGTTACATACCATGTTATTTATTGAATCACTGCTTATTAAAATTTTATGGACTGTTTCTCTTATGATTTCATAAAAGCCCATAATCATGGCTTAGTCAAACTATGTCATTACCTCAGGTTTTTCACTGCATTATGTTTTTTCCTACTAATTCAAGTTTGTTTTTCTACATAAGAAGAAAGAAATATTTTAATTGAGCTTGTTAAAAGTAGGTCACTTGTTTGTCCTAAGGTGCCTGAGTCTTAGTGAAATTGCACCTAAAACTGTAAATTTAAGATTGGCCTAAAAACTTTGACCTGCCTTTTTCTTTCTTTCTCTCTTTTTTTTTTGGAGCATTAGCCACATACAACAAAGTTTTTATAGACGTACCAAATTAAAAATCTTAAATAGACTGTTGTTGTCCATAATCTGCCTTTTTTGGTGTTTTTTTTTTAATTTTCACTATTTATCATCTCTGGGGTAGATCAACTCCTCTGCATTTACCTCTGTTCAATATTAGATTTCTCTTCTGTTACATAGCACTTATTTTATATTCCTTTTTTCTTAGTAGCAATGGTAGTTTGGTTTCTGATTCTGCAAAATTTACATTTCCTATCTAATAAGTTACAAAAATCTTTCTAAAAGGCTATTCTTTTAAAATGACATCTTTCAAGTTTTAATTATGTTTCATACCCTTAGGTTTGCACAGTTTTTTCTGTGCCCCTTGTTCGATGAAAGTTGCAAAGACAGAGAGGTGAATGCAGTTGATTCCGAACATGAGAAGAATGTGATGAATGATGCCTGGAGACTCTTTCAACTGGAAAAAGCTACAGGGAATCCTAAACACCCCTTCAGTAAATTTGGGACAGGTTTGTCAACAGCTGCTTTCCTTGACCTCATTTAAACCCATGACCACTGCATAGTATTATATTTTATGTATATATAAAATATATTTATGTATATATTTATGTATATAACCCATGGCATATACAGTTCGTGGCATATTTTACAATTCAGGATAGATTTCAAAATTCCACATTTCTACTTACATCCTGTTCAAATAGGGTTCTAAATGTTTAAGGAGCAGAGCAGTTAGAGTTGTGAATAGATATTAACCAGCATTCCATATGGAGAAGATAATAGATTCTTTTATTCTGAAGCCTACCTTCCAAAGTACTTTTTTTTGTAAAGGCTCACTATAGTATTGTTGAATCCACTTGTCCTCATTGCCTCCACTTCTGCTAATCAGATGCATAGCGTCTGCTATGGGGTTAGCTCTGTGGGAGATAGGATACTGTAGAAGACACACAAAATCCCTGCTCTTAAAGTGCTACAGTCTCCTAGAGGGAGATAAGAAATGGGGATAACAGGAAGTAGAATAAGATAAATGTGGAGACTCTTGACTTTATAATTGTACCTTTTTCTTCAATTTTTCATTACAAAGCACTTGTTTACAATATTTAAACAGTACAAAAGTATTTAGAATAAAAATAAAAGCAGAAACACAAAGTCTGTCTATTCTTTATCTATTCCTGCCAGTCCTACTCACCAGAGGTAATCATAGTTAACAGATTGCTATACTTTTAAAGTACTGTTTTGGGTATTATAAAAGTATATAAGAATAATGATAATATATTCTTTAATGTACTTAGAAATTTATGCTTAAAAATTCACTTCTCTATTATGAGAACATGCTTATTTTATAAATTAGTTTCAGGAACTTTTTAAAACCATAAAGACAACTTTCTTTAAGTTTGGATATCATGCTAATTTATCCAACAGCAGTCAGAGAAATTAGCATAGCTTTACAGAATTAGGAGTTTTCAAAAATTATACTTTGAAGCAGTGATATTATATTCTTTAGAACCATAGTACTTGGCACTCAATATTAACATAATTGCCAAGATGAATAGTGTGGTTCTTAGAATGTCTACATAATGCTGAATTTTTTGAAAAGTGATTTTTGTGGAGAACATCAGTATACATGGTATGTCAAGAATGGCATGTGAGTTTTAAAAAACAAATATCAGGCCAGGCATGGTGGCTCATGCCTTTAACTGCAACACTTTGGAAGACCAAGATGGGAGGATTTCTTGAGTTCAGGAGTTTGAGACCAGCCTGGGCAACATAGTGAGACACTACCTCTACAAGAAAATAAAATAATTAGCCAGGCATGGTCGTGTGTGCCTGTATCCCAGCTACCTGGGAGGCTGAGGATGGCTTGAGCCAGTGAGGTCAACTGCAGTGAGCCACAATTGAGCCACTGCACTCCAGCCTGGGTGATAGTAAGACCCTGTCTCAAAAAAAAAACCCAACATTTATTTATTTATTTATTTATTTATTATTTATTTATTTATTTATTTGAGACGGAGTCTGGCTCTTGTCACTCAGGCTGGAGTGCAGTGGCCTGCTCTCAGCTCGCTGCAACCTCTGCCTCCCAGGTTCCAGCAATTCTCCTGCCTCAGCCTCCTGAGTAGCTGGGATTACAGGCACCCGCCACCATGCCCGGCTAATTTGTGTACTTTTAGTAGAGACGGGATTTCTCCATGTTGGTCAGGCTAGTCTCGAAATCCTGACCTCAGGTGATCCGCCCACTTTGGCCTCCTAAAGTGCTGGGATTACAGGTGTGAGCCACTGCGCCTGGCGATTATTTGTTTTTTAAAGTAGTCCCTTTGATATATTAGATACTTACACAAACAGTGCTGCTATTGTGCAGAATATGTTGGAGCTCCTCTCTGGGAGTTGCCTTTTTTTAAATAGCTTTACTGGTGACAATTATAATCAGCATAATCAGAAAGCAGTTACACATTTTTCAGAAATAAATCCAGTGAATAAGGTGAGTAATGTTACTTCTGGTCACAAACAAGGAACATTTTTTTTTCCTGTAGAGGTGGGGTCTCACTATGTTGACCAGGCTGGTCTTGAACTCCTGGCCTCAAGTATTCTTCCCGCCCCGCCTCCCAAAGTGCTGAGATTACAGTCATGAGCTACCATGCCTGGCCACAAGAACAATCTTAAAATATTCTATAGAAGGGTTTCAGGAATGATGGGCAAAGAGATACATTGCATGGCATATCCATATGGATGAAGTTTCAGGGCATGTTTCTTTTTATAGCCTGACAAAGCTAGGCAGTTAGCAAAGTACAAGGTAATATAAACAGCTGAGAAACAAGTGAGCCAGACTCGGTACACAGTACAGAAAATGTGATATAAGTAATGAAAATGTCAAGTTACCTTCTGATTTTAGAATTATAAACTTACATTGAATTTTTTAGAGTAGAAGTTCTATGTATTTTTAAGGTCACAGGTACATTTGAAAATTTGATGAAAGTTGTATGCCCTCATCTCAGATATTATGCATATTTAAAACTTTGCAAAAGTGATCCTTGAAGTAGGTTCCTTGTCAGAAATTCATGCTAATGTATATAGATTGCTTTGGCCTCAGATGTTTTTGTGAATATGGGCCACTTTGTTCATCAGGGGATTTTTTGTTTTGTTTTGTTTTTGTTATTTTGAGACAGTCTTGCTCTGTTGCCCAGGCTGGAGTGCAGTATGGTGATCTTGGCTCACTGCAACCTCTGCCTCTCAAGTTAAGTGATTCTTCTGCCTCAGCCTTCTGAGTAGCTGGGATTACAGGCACCCACCACCATGCCCAGCCAATTTTTGTATTTTTAGTAGAGATGGGGTTTCACCATGTTAGCCAGGCTGGTCTCGAACTCCTGACCTCAAGTGATCTGCCCGCCTCAGCCTCCCAAAGTGCTGGGATTACAGGCATGAACCATCATGCCTGGTCTCATCAAGGGATTTTGATTTAAAATAATGATACCAGAAAAAGGTGTGTGCTTTTGAATGAATAAAAACCACACATTGTATTATCTGTTTTAAGACAACTTTACAGTAAGATGTTGGTCCCTAACAGTCGTTTTTCAAGCTTCAGAAATAGTATAGATTAGTGGCTTTCAAACTTTTTTGTATACAACTCATAGTAAGAAGCACATTTTATTTAGCAATTCAGAATATGTATATGTGTTTGTGTAAGCAGCTGAAACAAAAGTTTTGTCAAACACTATCTTACATCATGGGATGTAGTCTGGCACTTTCCATTATATTCTGTTTTTTTTTTTTTCTAGAGAAACTCTGGTCTACTAATACTTTAAATGCATTTAATTACAATATAATGGGTCCTGACCCACAGTTTTAGTAGTCCAAAGTGATGGACAATAGACTCTGAGCATTGGATAAAACACAGCACTCATCCATGAACAAAAATAAACCACAACAATAAAAAACTTTTAAGCTGATTAAAAACTGTTGTCAAACATCATGATTAATGGAGGTTTCAAAGGATTTCTATTGAAAAAATAAGGATGCCCACTATCAGTTTTTGTTTGGCTATGCTTACAGGTATTAATCATTACAATAAGTCAAGGGGGAATATGTGATTGTAAGAGATGGAAAGGAAGCACAACAAAACCTATTTCCTTATTTCCATATGATAGGATTGCCTCCAAAAAATACTGAAGAAAATCTTCAGATCAGTCATTAAAAATAATTCAGCAGGGTTGCCAGAAAGAAGAGAAACACACTAAAATTGCGTGTTTTTGTTTGTTTGTTTGTTTTTTGAGACGGAGTCTCGCTTTGTCACCCAGGCTGGAGTGCAGTGGCGCAACCTTGGCTCACTGCCACCTCCGCCTCCCGGGTTCAAACAATTCCCCTGTCTCAGCTTCCCAAGTAGTTGGGATTACAGGCACGTGCCACCACGCCCAGCTAATTTTTTGTATTTTTAGTAGAGACGGGGTTTCACCATGTTAGTCAACATGGTCTCGATCTCCTGGCCTCGTGATCCACCCACCTTGGCCCAAAGTGTTGGGATTACAGGCGTGAGCCACCGTGCCTGGCCATGTTCTTGTATCAATAATCAATTACAGGAAAATGCTGGGGTAAAAATTATTTCATTTGTAATATTTAACAAAGCTGTAAAATATTCAGTAATAAATCCAATGAAAGAGTTGCAAGAAATATGTAATGGATATAAAAGAATGCCTAAATGGGGAGGTATATCATGCACATGGATGGTTAAACTCTATTTAACACAAATGTAAATATGCCCCAAATTTCTCTAAATTCAATGCAGTGCCAGTTGAAAGTCCTGTAAGTTTTTTTTGAGGAATTTTATAATCTCATTATAAAATTAATAAGAGAGTATAAGGCCAGGAATAGCTAAGATAATTTTGAAGAACAAGGAAAGCTACTTCTACCAGTTACCAAGACTTATTATAAAGTTCTAGTTGTTACAGTAGTAGAATTGAAACGGGTGCATGAGGATATGAGTAGAACAGATTATAGGCCCTGGAAACATCCACAAACATGGAAACTTGACACAAGGCAGAGGTACATTACAAATGAATGAAAAAAATATAGTTCTTTCTTAGGACTTTATGTAGACTTTCTATAGACTACAGGCACGTGCCACTAAGTCTGGTTCGCTACAACTTTTAAAAGAAAATATATGAGAATTTTTTTTATCTTCAGATAGAAGAAATGTTCTTAAACACACGAAAAAACCCATAAAGATAGAGATAAGCCATAGGTTTAGAGATAAACTTGACCTCATTGAAATTTAAAATTCTTGTTCAAAAGAGACACAAAAAGCTAGATGTGGTATACACCTGTAATCGCAACTTCTCAGGAGGCTGAGGCAGGAGGATGGTTTGCACCCAGAAGTTCAAGACCAGTCTAGGCAACATAGTGAGACCCTGTCCTTTTTTTTTTTTTTTTTTTTTTTTGAGACAGGGCTTCACCGTGTTGCCCAGGCTGGAATTCAGTGGTGCAATCTTGGCACTCTGTAACCTCCTCCTCCTGGGCTCAAATGATCCTCCTACCCCAGCCTCCCAAGTAGCTGAGACTACACGTACACACTACCACACTCAGCTAATTATTTAATCTTTTGTAGAGATAGGGTCTCCCTATGTTGCCCAAGCTGGTCTCAAACTCCTAGGCTTAAGTGGTCCTCCTGCCTCAGCCTCCCAAAGTGCTAGGGTTACAGGCATGAACCATTGTGCCCAGCCTCTTAACTTCTCTAAGCCCCAGTTCCTTTCCACATCAGGTTGATGTCAATATTAACTGAGATTGTGCATGTGAAGCTCATAATAATGTTAAATAAATCATATTAATAGTATAATACCTGATTGGTAGCTGTGAAAGGACAGTAGGATTCTGAAAAAGTCCTTGCCTTGATTCCATATAGATTTTGGGATTTTTTTTTTCTATTTCTGTGAAGAATGTCATTGGTATTTTGATAGGGGTTGCATTGAATCTGTAGATAGCTTTGGATAGTATGGACATTTTAACAATATTAGTTCTTCCAGTCCATGAACACAGGGTATCTTTCCTTTTTGTGTATGCCCTCTTTAATTTCTCTCATTAGTATTTTATAGTTTTCATTGTAAAGATCTTTTACTTTTTTTTTTTTTCTTTTTTGAGATGGAGTCCCGCTCTTTCTCCCAGGCTGGAGTGCAGTGGCACCATCTCAGCTCACTGCAACCTCCACCTCCTGGGTTCAAGTAATTCTGCCTCAGCCTCCCAAGTAGATGGGATCACAGGCTTGCACCACAATGCCCAGCTGATTTTTATGTTTTTAGTAGAGATGAGGTTTCGCATGTTGGCCAGGCTGGTCCCAAACTCCTGAGCTTGAGTGATCCACCCACCTTGGCCTCCCAAAGTTCTGGGATTAGAGGTGTGAGCCACTGCACCCAGCCTGAGATCTTTTACTTTTTTGGTTCAATTTGTTATTAGAGGGTTTTTTTGTTGTTTGTTTTTTGTAGCTATTATAAATGGGATATCTTTCTTTTTTTTTGTTTGTTTGTTTTTTTCGGATTGTTCACTGTTGGCATATAGAAATGCTACTGATTTTGATATGCTGACTTTTGTATCCTGCAACTTTACTGAATTGATTTATCAGTTCTAACAGGTGTTTTTGGCAGAGTCTTTAGGTTTTTCTAAATATAAGATTATGTTGTCTACGAACAATGACAGTTTGACTTCTTTCTTTCCATTTTGGATGCCCTTTATGTCTTGTCTAATGGCTCTGGCTAGGACTTCCAGTAGTATGCTGTATAAAGTGGTAAAAGTGGGGATGCTTGTCTTCTTCAGATCTTAGAGCAAAGGCTTTCACTTTTTCGCTGTTCCATATGATGTTAGCTCTGAGTTTGTTTTGACATATGTTCCTTCCGTACCCAGTGTGTTGAGAATGTTTATCATGAAGGGATGTTGAATTTTATCGAATGCCTTTTTCAGCTTATGGTGTTTGTCCTTGATTCTGTTACTGTGATGTATCATGTTTTTGTTTTATTTTGTTTTGAGACAGTCTCACTCTGTTGCCCAGGCTGGAGGGCAATGGTGCAATCTCGGCTTACTGCAACCTCTGCCTCCCGGGTTTGAGTGATTCTCTTGCCTCAGCCTCCCCAGTAGCTGGGATTACAAGCACACGCCTGGCTAATTTTTGTATTTTTAGTAGAGACTGTGTTTTGCCATGTTGGCCAGGCTGGTCTTGAACTCCTGATCTCAAGTGATCCACCCACCTCGGGCTCCCAAAGTGCTGGGATTACAGACATGAGCCATTATACCTGGCCCTGTGATGTATCATGTTTATTGATTTGTATATATTTGTGTATATTTTTGTTTGTTTGTTTGAGATGAGTCTCACTCTTTCGCCCAGGCTGGAGTACAGTGGTGCCATCTCGGCTCACTGCAACCTCCACCTTCTGTGTTCAAGCGATTCTCCTGCCTCAGCCTTTCAAGAAGCTGGGATTGCAGCACCCACCACCACGTCTGGTTAATTTTTGTGTTTTTAGTAGAGACGGGGTTTTGCTATGTTGGCCAGGCTGATCTCAAACTTCTGACCTCAGGTGATCTACCCGCCTCAGCCTCTCAAAGTGCTGGGATTACAGGCGTGAGATTACTGTGCCCAGCCTGATTTGTTTATGTTGAACCATCTTTGCATCCCTGAGATGAATCCCGCTTGATCATGTTGAATGATATACATTTTATATACATATATATATATATATATTTTTTTTTTTTTTCTTTTTTGAGATAGAGTCTCACTCTGTCACCTAGGCTGGAGTGCAGTGGCACAATCTCAGCTTACCGCAACCTCCACCTCCCAGGTTCAAGCAGTTCTTCCTCAGCCTCCCAAGTAGCTGGGATTACATGCCCGCCACCATGCCCGGCTAATTTATGAACGATATTTTTAATATCTTATTGAATTCAGTTGGTATCCACTTTGGCTTTTTCTCATTATTCACATATGCCTTTAGTTTCATAGTTCCTGATAAACTGGAAACCATTTTTCTGCCCTATTTTGTTTTTTTGTTTGCCTCTCCATGGAATTAAAGTAGGAGCAGTTGAATGTTTACAAGTAGGTTTAGAATAGTAAAAAGAAAAACTTAGTTCTGGTTATTCCTTACTGATCTGTTTCTCCAAACATAACTCTACCGACACTGTGGGAGCAACTGGGTTTAGTCAGCTGGGAGGGAAATAAAAGAAGGAGGTCAGAGAGTGGGTGGGAGCAACGAAACAGGTACTCCTTCATGTATAGGTAGAATGAAAGGCAAAGTAGAAGACAAGAATATAGAGGGTGGAGCTGTATTTTAGGTGTGGGTGACTTTTTTTTTTTTTTTTTGACTGAGTCTTACTCTTTTCGCCCACGCTGGAGTGACATGGCATGATCTTGGCTCACTGCAACCTCTGCCTCCTAGGTTTAAGTGGTTATCGTGTCTCAGCCACCCAAGTTGCTGGGATTATAGGCACATACCACAATGCCCAGCTAATTTTTTTTTTTTTTAAAGTGGAGACGGGGGTTTCACCATGTTGGCCAGGCTGGTCTCGAACTCCTGACCTCAGGTGATTTGCCTGCCTTGGCCTCCCAAAGTGCCAGGATTTTGGTGTGAGCCACTGTGCCCAGCCAATGAAAAGAAAGAAAATTTCTTTCTTTTCTTTTTTCTTTCTTTGAGACAGAGTTTCCTTCTGTCATTCAGGCTGGAGTGCAGTCGCATGATCTCGGCTCACTGCAGCTTCCATCTCCTGGGTTCAAACGATTCTCCTACCTCAGCCTCTGAAGTAGCTGGGATTGAAGGCATGTACCATCACACCTGGCTAGTTTTTGTATTTTTAGTAGAGACAGGGTTTCACCATGTTACCCAGGCTGGTCTCGAACTCCTGAGCTCAAGTGATCTGCCTGACTCTGCTGCTATTTACTCTAGTATGCTTATTGCAACTTCATAGGATTATAAATATAAATGAGCCCGAATTTTCTCTCTCTCAGTTAACAAGTAATTTTTTTAGTCCCCCTACATGTAAAGTGCATTAGAAAATGCAAAGAAGTGTAACCAGTGTCATTGCACTCAAGGTGCTGGAAGTTTAGTTGGGGAAGCAAGGCAAACCCAGGATTTCATTGAGTGTAATTTTAGTTTTGATTTTCCAGGATCATCATCTCTCCATTTTCTTCCTCCTTTTTCTTGCTAATTTTTATTGAGTGCTATGCTAAGCACTTTACGTGGATTATTTAATTTCTAATAATTCTCACAGTAACCCCAGTAGGTAGATGCTCTTATTTCCATCTTACATATGAGTAGATTAAGACTTAAGATAATTAAATTGCCTCGGGTCCCTCAGCTTTTAAGTGCTGGAGTCAGGATCTGTGCCCAGATTTGGAGCTTTTAAACACTATTCTATTTTGCCTGTTTTAGTGTTGCCCAGAATTTAATTCTCCAGGATCTTAGCGGAGATGCAGTTTCACGTCTCCTGAAGTATAGATAAGATTTCCTTAAGCAGAAGGAAGAGCCATTCAAGGGGAAAAAGAAAAGGAACTAATATTTATTTTATTTGACTAATGTTTTAGTCTTGCAGGGAGTACAGAGAGGAGAGAGATAGGGTGGTAGTGGAACTATCTGTATAGGTTATGGAATTCAATTATCAAATCAGTCTGAACTCAAAGCCTATGTTCTTCATGATAATAATTAGGTTGACCCCCAAAACCATGACATGAAGAAAAGACCAAGGAGTGAGCCTGGTTTCTTTTGGAGAACATGAGTTAGGATAGTTTGAGTATAACAAAGGATGCTTTTGCATAGAGAAGTAGGAAGGAATAGAATAGAAAAATAGAACCCAATAAAATTGTAGAATATGAACCAGAGGGTAGTTCAGTGACTCCTTATCCTGTGGTAAAGATAATAACACACCAAATCAGGCTCTAATACAAGTTCAATTACTTTTTTCTCTCTTCCCTCCCACTCTTATTTCCTCTTTTCTTCCCTTCACCATTTTTTTCTTCATGAAGAATTTAAAACATACACAAAAGAACACAAAATACTATAATGACCCAATGTGTGCACCACCCTGCCCCTGGCCAATTCTGTACAATCCACATTTCCATTCACCGTTTTGTATTATTTTGAAGAGATTCTAGATACCATTTTGCTCATAAATATTTCAGTATATATCTCTAAAACATAATTCATTTTTAAAAACATAAAAATACCATTATTGTTACCATTATTATCAAATATCCAGTTAGTGTTCAAATTTCTAGTGTTCTTATAAAAATCATATTTTTTAAAGTTTATTTGAATCAGAGTCCAAATAAGGTTCAAGTATTAGTGATTGTTTGATATGTCTTTATTATTATTATTATTATTATTATTTTAATTTTTGTGGAGACAGGATCTCACTGTGTTGTCCAGGCTTGTCTTGAAATCCTAGCTTCAAGCGATTCTCACACCTTGACCATCCGAAGTGCTAGGACCCCAAAGTGAGCCACCCAAAGTGAGCCACCACACCAGTCTGATATGTCTTTTAAGTCTCTTTTTAGCTTCTAAGTTTATCCTTCATCTCTTCCTCTACTCCTTCCCCTCACTCCCCTCTTGGAATTTATTTATTGAATAATCAGGTTGTTTGTTTTATCAAACTTCTCATAGCCTAGATTTTTTTTTTACTGCACCCCTAACAATGTACTTTAACAAATTCCTCTGTCTTCTGTATTTCTACAAATTGGCAGTTGGATATAGAGGCTTGGTCAAATTTGTGTTTGACTTTTTGACAAGACATCTTCATAGGTGGTGATGTATTTTTCCATTGGGCACACAATGTCTGGCCATTTATTTATGACGTTGCAAATATTGATTTTCAGTGCATCACCTCCCTAATTTTGGTTTTTCTAATGCTAATTCTGTTATTCCATCTCTTTTGATTAACTTGAGTGCTGCCGTAAAATCTCCTTTTCTATTATTTGGCCAGTCAGTGGTACAGTTACTATGGGAAAGGCAGGATAAATGCTTTTATTCCATTCCATTTATTTACCAATTTTCAAAATAATGAATTGGTTTGTCAGCATCCTTCAGGGTGACTAATTTGTTTTTTGAGTATCACATAGACTCATGGATATAAAAACATTTCGTATATTTTAGTCCATGTAATCATTTATTGTTCCCTAAGCTTTTCCATGGATTTTGTTACTATCTTTTTTCCTGTTACTGGGATATGTGTCTGTGGAAAACTAGAAATTTACTGAAAACAAGAGCTGGACCAATCAAGTGTAGGAATGTTTTCTGATGGCATTTAAGAGGTTTTCGCTTAAAGTCCCCTCTTATAACTCATATCTTGTACTTGCATATACTTACTCAGCTGCAGAAGAATTGTCGGTTTAAATTTTGTGGGAAAATTCACATATATCAAAAGGCTTTAGTCTCTCACTTCCAGGATTTTTAGAAGATTGCTATAGCAAGAAGAAAGGGCTTTTAAAAAAGTTTATAATAATTCCAAGTAACTAGCTATAGGTATGTTAGCCTAACTTTCAGGATCTTGGGTTTTCAGAGAACATGTAAAATTATAATGGGTTATAACTATCAAGTTGACCTTTCCCTGAGAACATACTATTGGAGAAACCTCTGGTTTCTAAGACGTTTCTAAAACTTAAAACTCATTTCTTCCCAGTATAAGAAATATATTGCTGGCTTCAGAATTTTCCAGGAAAATAAATTTTATTCCCTTGAAAATCAGCATTCATATACATTAGTACTGAGTTTGTAAGCTTTATTTATTCTAAACAGAATTTAAAATAGTTGTTAAAATGAAAATATGAAGTAGCACTTACTGGATTTTAAAATTTACCAACCCCTCTTCACATCCATTATTACATTTCTTAGGCTTCACAAAACCCCATGTTAATACTGAGTAATTATTGTCTGATAGATGCTATGCTGAGCCTTAACATGGATTATTTATTTATTTATGAGATGGAGTCTTGCTCTGTCACCCAGGCTGGAGTGCAGTGGCTTGATTTCGGCTCACTGCAACCTCCACCTCCCGGGTTCAAGCGATTCTCCTGCCTTGGCCTCCCCGAGTAGCTGGGACTACAGGTGCCCGCCATCATGCCAGGCTAATTTTTGTATTTTTAGTAGGATGGGATTTCGCCATGTTGGCCAGGTTGGTCTCAAACTCCTGACCTCAGGTGATCCGCCTGCCTCAGCCTCCTAAAGTGTTGGGATTACAGGCGTCAGCCACTGCGCCTGGCAGATTATTTATATTTTAATTCTCACAGCAATCCTGTGAGGTTGGTTCTCTTATTATTCCCATTTATGAATAAGTAAACTGAGGTGTAAGAGAGGTTAAGAAACCTGCCTGTGTCTCACAGCTAGGAAATGAAGGAGAGTCAGGGATTGAGCCCTTCCTTGCTCTTACCAACTGGACATATATCCATATTATCCCCATTTTACAGATGAAATAAAGGACCCCTTGGAGATATTTGGAGACTTTTCCAAGGTTGCTTAATTAGCACATGATGGAGTCAGGACAAGAATCCCTGAATTCCTAAATGCCAAGGCAGTGTTCTCTCCTAGCAGGCCTAGAGTGGAAGGGCCACAGTAGGTGAGCAACCCTGATCCTCCATTCACTGCTGGAGCTCACCTGGGTGGCAACAGAGCCAGAAAGGTAGGATTCAAGATTTTAGTACAAGTAGCAGCATTTTAATTTGACATAAATGACCCAGCTGAATGAGCACAAAATTAGGACAGTATGTGTTTAGAGACTGAATTGGTATTTATTATCCCAGCCTTATTCACGTTGTTCTCCATACATGGATTCTTAGGTGTTGGGGGGGCAGTCATCTGGACCATTTACTCAGCTTCTAGCCATACTTTCTATTTTTTTCTTTGGGGAGTACATCTTTTTGTTTAATGATTCACTCAGAAGCCAAGAGTCCTTCCTACAATTCAAATTGTAACAGCAGTAGCTACTGTTTGTTGTGTATTTTCTGTTGTTTATTCATTAAGTATTATGTTAAATACTTCAGTATTTTTACAGATTTATGATGTAGTTGTCATACAAAGAGGTAGGTACACAGACATTTGCCAGATTATTCTCTGTCACACTGCTTAAAGAAAGAGAACGTTACAAATGCACTTTGAGCATCTGGTGTACACTTCAATTGCATTTTCCTCCCTGCTCCTGAGAGATAACCACTATCTTCTTTAATGATTATCATTTCCGTGTTTATAGTTTTATATGTTTTTAGGTTTCATGGAAATAGCATTTTATTGTGTGTAATCTCTGCCGCTTGTATTTTTTCATTCAACATTTTATTTTGTAAGAGTTGTCCATATTGATGAGTATTCCTCTGATAATTTTTGTATTTTATTGCTCTTTGAAAAATTCATTGAATGACTGTACCACTATTTATTCAATTTCCTGTTAATGAAACAGTGTTACTATGGAATTCTTGTACATGTCTCCTTGTACACAGACTTCTCAGGATACATATATCCAGGAGTGGAATTACCATGTAGTAGGATATGGACATCTTCAGATTGACTAGATTGTTTCCTGTAGCGGTTGATTCAAGATGCACTCCCTCAGGCAGTGTCTGAGTTCTCATTCTCTGCATACTAAATAACACTTGGTGTCATAAGACTTTAACATTTTTGTTAAGTAATAGTCTTACAATTTTTTTACGTGTATTTTTCTCATTATGTACTGTAAGTCCACTAATATCAGTTTAGGAGATTGAGCCACAGAGAAGTAAAGTAACTTGTTCAAGGCCATGCAGTCAGAAGATATCTGGTCCCAGGAGAATCAATTGAATCTTGGAGGTAGAGGTTGCAGTGAGCCGAGATGGCAAGGTAAAGCACTAAGGAGCTTAAGCAAAACTCCCTCTAGAACTGTGGCTTTTAGAATCTTCATTTAGTAGAAAAGAAAGGCATCATCAATACTCAAATTTCACCT
Organism: Hylobates moloch; assembly: GCF_009828535.3. NCBI lineage: Eukaryota > Metazoa > Chordata > Mammalia > Primates > Hylobatidae > Hylobates > Hylobates moloch. The sequence continues at coordinate 41,171,987 of NW_026652278.1, forward strand.
TGATATGAGAGAACCTCAAACATTCTCCAGCAAAAGGCCTTTTTTTTTTTTCCTAAGGAGTTAGGACTATGGGTATGCACCTAAGAGCATCTGGAACCCTCAGGTAGAGTGAGAGAATGTCTCAGGACCTTTCCGGGCAGTAAAGCAGAACTAGGTCTTATTTATTTATTTATATTATTTTATTTAATGATCTATCAATCAATCAGTCAATCAGACAGAGTCTCACTCTGTCACCCAGGCTAGAGTGCAGTGGTGTGATCTTGGCTCACTGCAGTCTCTGCCTCATGGTTTCAAGTGATTCTCATGCCTCAGCCTCCTGAGTAGCTGGGATGATGGCATGCCACTATGTTTGCCAGGCTGGTCTTGAACTCTTGGCCTCAAGTGATGCACCTGCCTTGGCCTCCCAAAGTGCTGGGATTACAGGCATGATCCACTGTGCCCAGCTTGAACTGGTCATTAGTGAGAAAATGAGAGGACTAATTAAGAACCTGGAACCAACCTGGGTAACATGGACCCTGGTTCTACCAAAAAAAAATAAAAATAATAAAAAAAAAATAGCTGGACGTGATGGTACATGCTTGTGGTCCCAGCTACTCTGGAGGCTGAGGTAGAAGGATTGCTTGAGCCCAGGAGGTCGAGGCTGCAGTAAGCTGTGGTTACACCACTGCAGTCTAGCCTGGGCAACAGAGTAAGACCCTATCTTAAACAAAAACAAGAACAACCTAGAAACTTGGGTGATAGTCTAGTGAGTACGAATGCATATGATTACCTTGTGACTAGGAAAAGGTTAATGAGTTAAGGTTAAGGTTACTTGCTAGGCTGTTTATTGCACATTTCGTCTTCACTGGATCTGTTAAGCATTCTGGGACATGAATCTTGACTCAGTGCTGTGCAGCACTACTGAGCTAAAGACTGAGTTTGAGAGCGCCATCTGGTGGCTTTCTGTAGACATCCAATTTCATGAAAGAGGGACTTTCCCAGTGCCCCTATATCAGATAGTATAAAAACACAAGAAAAAAAAATTAAACCGCATCAAGAACATACTCTACCATAGTTTTATCTCTGCAGAAGAAAGACAGGATCTCACTTAGTAGTGTAAGTAGAACCAATAATAAAAGTTTTTATGCCAGGATCTTAGGATATTTCCAGTCAAGATGCCATTTTGGAGAGACACCGATCATTGGAATTTCATCTCCCAGTCCCTAATTTGCAAGGTATTACTTAGAGAATTTGACTGTTTGTTTTTGACTTACATATTTTACCCTACTTGAATTAGTTATTAAGATTTCATGAGAGCTGTTAGTGGTACACTACATACATCACTGGAGAGTTATAAAAATAGCATTGCATCCTTTTTTTAACCAGTCTAGATCACATCTATGAGAATTCACATCACAAATTTAATGGTTTGGCCAAAAATAGTAAATTTCTTTCCACAAGTAACTTCGCAAGTTCTAAAAAAATCCCTCAGTGACTCTGTTCAATTAATTATGGAGTACATAGGGAATTGAAAATTAAAATAAGCATGAATGGAGGCCATGTGGATCTTATTTTGTCTTTTAAGTGCTCATAATACCTACTATCTCATAGGGATTTTAAGAAGTGGAGATATAGATACAGATATAGACATATTTTTTGAGACAGAGTCTCACTCTGTTGCCCAGGAGTGCAGTGGTGCGATCTTGGCTCAATGCAACCTCTGCCTCCCGGGTTCAAGTGATTCTCATCCCTCAGCCTCCCGAGTAGCTGAGACTACAGGCGCCCACCACCATGCCTGGCAAATTTTTGTATTTTTAATAGAGAGGAGTTTTCACCATGTTGGCCAGGCTGGTCTTGAACTCCTTACCTCAGGTGATCCACCCGTCTTGGCCTCCCAAAGTGCTGGGATTACAGGTGTGAGCCACTGAGCCCAGCCAAGAAGTATAATTTTTTTTTTTTTTTTTTGAGACGGAGTTTCCCTCTTGTTGCCCAGGCTGGAGTGCAATGGCACAATCTCGGCTTGGCGCGATCTCGGCTCACCGTAACTTCTGCCTCCTGGGTTCAAGTGATTCTCCTACCTCAACCTCCCAAGTAGCTGGGATTACAGGCATGTGCCACCACGCCTGGCTAATTTTGTATTTTTAGTAGAGACGGGGTTTATCCATGTTGGTCAGGCCAGTCTTGAACTCCTGACCTCAGGTGATCTGCCCGCCTCGGCCTCCCAAAGTGCTTGGATTATAGGTGTGAGCCACGCACCTGGCCAAAAGTATAATTTTTATAAGAAGCTTTTAGGCCAGGCTTAGTGGCTCAGGCCTGTAATCCCAGCATTTTGGGAGGCCGAGGCAGGCGCATCGCCTGAGGTTGGGAGTTCAAGACCAGCCTGACCAACATGGAGAAACCCCGTCTCTACTAAAAATACAAAATTAGCCGGGCGTGGTGGCACATGCCTGTAATCCAGCCACTAGAGAGGCAGAGGCAGGAGAATCACCTGAACCCGGGAGGTGGAGGTTGGGGTGAGCCAAGATCTCGCCATTGCACTCCAGCCTGGGCAATAAAAGCAAAATTCCGTCTTAAAAAAAAAAAAAAAAGGTTGGGTGCGCGGTGGCTCATGCCTGTAATCCCAGCACTTTGGGAGGCTGAGGCGGGCGGATCACGAAGTCAGGAGATCGAGACCAGCCTGGCTAACACAGTGAAACCCCATCTCTACTAAAAATACAAAAAATTAGCCAGGTGTGGTGGTGGGCGCCTGTAGTCCCATCTACTCGGGAGGCTGAGGCAGGAGAATGGCGTGAACCTGGGCGAGATCACACCACTGCACTCACCTGGCGACAGACAAACTCCATCACAAAAGAGGCCGGGCGCGGTGGCTCACGCCTGTAATCCCAGCACTTTGGGAGGCCGAGGTGGGCGGATCATGAGGTCAGGAGATCGAGACCATCCTGGCTAACACGGTGAAACCCCGTCTCTACTAAAGATACAAAAAATTAGCTGGGCACGGTGGCAGGCGCCTGTAGTCCCAGCTACGCGGGAGGCTGAGGCAGGAGAATGGCATGAACCCCGGGGGGTGGAGCCTGCAGTGAGCCGAGATCGCGCCACTGCACTCCAGCCTGGGTGAAAGAGCGAGACTCCGTCTCAACAAAAAAAAAAAAAAAAAAAAAAAAGACACTTTTAATTATGTAGAGACGACTATAGTTTAAAATGTTACTGGTTTGTACTCTATTATCCTGTTTATTCACTTAACATTCAAATAAATTTGAGTTATTATGGGTATTAGAACTCTATTTTTAAACTTCATCTTAAGCAATATCAGTGATAATTACAAAACTTTAAAAGTCCACATATTTTGCTTTTTCTAAGAAATGCCTTTTCTTCCCTTCCAGGTAACAAATATACTCTGGAGACTAGACCAAACCAAGAAGGCATTGATGTAAGACAAGAGCTACTGAAATTCCATTCTGCTTACTATTCATCCAATTTAATGGCTGTTTGTGTTTTAGGTCGAGGTAAGAACCCTTACAATTTTTTATAGAATTGGATAATGTAAGTTTTTCCTGTTGGCTTTTTCACAGTGTTAGAAGATGGATGTAAGATAGAGCTGCTTATTTGCTCAGTGTCTTTTGAAAATGATCTACTTGTTAGAGAATACATAGGTGGGGATTTTTATGTTTAAATCATTGTGTTCCCAAAAGAAGTTTAAGTGGAGATCTGAAAAAAAATACAAATTACTACAGTAATAGGTGCTGTAAGCATGTAAAAGCAAGTCAAGCCCAGCCTGGGCAGCATAGTAAGAGCCTGTCTCTACCAAAAAAAATTTTTTTTTAATTAATGGGATGTGGTAGTCTGCACCTGTAGTCCTAGCTGCTAGGGAGGCTGAAGGAGGAAGATCGCTTGAGCCCAGGAGTTAAAGGCTGCAGTGGGCTGTGATCACCACACCACTGCACTCCAGCCTGGGTGGCAGAGAGAGATCCCATATTAAAAAAAAACCACAAAAAGGACAAAGATTGGCAGATTTGACCTTATAACAATTCAAAAAACTGGAAAAAAAAAAAAAAAAGCAGATGATGATAAACTTGGGAAACCATTTGGAATGTAAACAACGGTTTGATTTTCAAAATGCAGATTAACTACTAACATTGTTTCCTGCCTTTAAATTATCACAGTTTTGTTTTTAATACCCACTGCCGATGGTGTTGCTTTTTTGTATTGGTAATGGTGGTATCAATTGCTCTAGTCTTTCTGGAGGGCAGTTTAACAATATCAGTCTTAAAAGTAAATATGCATTTTTACTTTTAAAAATGCAATCTCAGGAGATAATCAGAGTTCAAATAGGAGATACAAAAGGATGTTTCTGTCAGTATAGTATATATTAGCGAAAATTTAGAAATCTAAGTGTTAATAGGAGATTGGCTAAATACTGATTTTATAATTGCAAATAGAATATCTTATAGAAAAATAGCATTTCTTATTCTACTTTCCATCTTACCTGCTTTTTCTTTATAGTATTTATTAATACCTCAGGTATTAAATATTTGTGTGTTTTTGTTGTCCACCCTACCAAAGTGTAAATTACTTGAGAATAGAAACTTTGTCTTGTTCACTGCTTTATCCTCAGTACCTGGGCTCGTGCTTGGCACGTCATAGGTAAATATATATTGAATGAATAAACAGTTTTATGACAGCATTTTAATACCATGGGAAGATATTCTTAATATATTCTCATATATATATGAATATATATTCTTATATATGCATATATAATTAAAACATTTTTAATTATATATGTATATTATATATAAGAATATATTATAATTTTTTTAATGTTCTTAATATATTAAAGAGAAAACAAAAGCTGTTTACAAAAACATGTGCTATATGGTCCCATTTTGGGATTTATTAAAAATTCCAAGACATATCACTCCCACAAAATTTTTAAAAACTCTAATAGGGTCCAGGTGCAGTGGCTCACACCTGTAATTCCAGCACTTCGGAAGGCCGAGGCAGGTGGATCACTTGTGGTCAGGAGTTTGAGACCAGCCCAGCCAACATGGCGAAACCCCATCTCTACTAAAAATATAAAAATTAACCGGGCATGGCGGCGGGCACCTGTAATCCCAGCTACTTGGGAGGCTGAGGCAGGAGAATTGCTTGAACCTGGGAGGTGGAGGCTGCAATGAGCCAAGATTGTGCCACTGCACTCCAGCCTGGGCAACAGAGTGAGACTCCGTCTCAAAAAACAAACAAATAACAACAAAAAACACCAAAAACTCTAATATACCATATATGGTGTAGGTAAAAGACAAAATGGAAAAGCATGTACTAGAAATTTAATAATGTTGTATAGTAATTAAGAACTCACCTTCTACAGTCCAACAACCTGGCTTTTCATTCCAAATATACCACTTAGCTGTGTGGCTGTGAGCTGACAAACTTACTTAGGTTTTTCAAACTTCAGTTTTCACATTTGTAAAGTGGTGGGTGGTACTTTGTACCTGTTGTGAGGTTTAGTTGAGATAATACAAAGTGTTTAGCAAGGTGCATGGCACATAGCAAATGCTCCATAAATGGTAGTAGCTACTCTAGCATCTTTATAATCATGAAATTATGGTAACTTTTGTTACCATAATTTAGCTGTTGTTTCTAAGTTTTCTTCTATTGGTAAATGTTACTTTTATAGTTAGAAAATAAACTATTTTTTAAGTTGGTAGCAAGAACCAGGGTGTAAAATGGATTCAGGGAGACAGGACAATAAAAAAAAGCATACTCTGTAATGCTATGTGCTTGCTTCAGGTAGGTGGGTTTAGAATGTTAAAATGTCACTTGCTGTTTAGAACGCAGTCCTGGGAATAGGTGCCAAAGCTCGTCTTTTTTTTTTTTAATCTATGTTGTATTTGAGATTAAACACATGATTTCAGTAAACATTTAATGGGCAAGTAACAATGGCAATAGATGAATCAAACCTAATCCCTGTCCTCAGAATGTTCTTGGTTTAGTGGAAATGACAGAATAAGAACCTAAAAAATAAAGTGTTTCAGTTCCCTGATCCATACACATTACTCTCCCATTGTGACTGACTTCCTGTGCTGAACCCGAGAGAGATGTCTTTACAGTATAGAGGTATGAGGAGGAAACTGGATCTCTTGGAGGATTAAAAGATAATCTACTCCTTTTGACGGGAGGAGAGAGGAAGAGTAACCAAGTGGAAGGATCTCTGTCACAAGGGAACAAAAATTTTTCTGTTCTTGCCTGGAGCTGTCTCTCTGGTTGTGGAAGCGCTAATTGTCTGAACACTTGCCACATAGGTAATCATCAAGTACAGACACTGAGGTTGCCAAACCTTGATGATATGGAGGTGAGTGGGACTCAGTTCCCTGATCTCTGGGGAGCTCACAGTTTAGTGGGGTAGACAGACTGTGCAATGGTGTTTAGCTCCCTTACCTTTAAAAAGTGACACTGTGAATTTATGCTTTTAGGGTAGAAATATGCAAGAGGAAAGATACACCTGGTAGAACCTTGTTCAGGGTGTTACTGTCACCAGTACTGCAGGCCCACAAACCTTTATTGACTGCTCACCTTGTTTCAAGTCATATGTCCCATCTGCAAAAAGATGTCTCTGACATCTCTTGCTACAATATTCCCTCTCCATTCCTAAATTCACTTGTCATATAACAAGCAGCCACTGGCCTGCCTTTTATTTGGCTCTGGACATTTTGGAGTCCTTCATACATGTAAAAAAATTGAGCCAAAAGTAGGTATATTTTATAAATAAAATGCAAATGCCTACTCTTAAAGGCACAAAAGAGAGTTTTACACTATATAAAGGCAGCTCTCAAATAGTCATTTAGTACTCTCGAGAATTCATGGAAAAGTTCCAAATGGGTCATAGAATATCAAGGCAAGATTCTTATTTGATTCAAATGCTTACTGACAATAACAGGTTATGAATGTTTATACCATTTATAAATGACCTATTTTTGAGGAGACAGAATCAAGATGAGAGGTTATCTTGTTTATAAAAAGATAGGTTTTGGCCGGGCATGGTGGCTCACATCTGTAATTCCAGCACTTTGGGAGGCTGAGGTAGGCGGATCACTTGAGCTCAGGAGTTTGAGACCAGCCTGGGCAACATGGTGAAACCCTGTCTCTATTAAAAATACAAAAAACTAACAGGGTGTTGTGGCGCATGCCTATAATCCCAGCTACTGGGGAGGCTGAGGCATGAGAATCACTTGAACCTGGGAGGCAGAGGTTGCAGTTAGCTGGGATCGTGCCACTGCACTCCAGCCTGTGCAACAGAGCAATACCTTGCCTCAAAAAAAAAAAAAAAAGATAGGTTTTTTTTTTTTTTTTTTTTTTTTTTTGAGACGGAGTCTCGCTCTGTCACCCAGGCCGGAGTGCAGTGGCGCAATCTCGGCTCACTGCAAGCTCCGCCTCCCAGGTTCACGCCATTCTCCTGCCTCAGCCTCCGGAGTAGCTGGGACTACAGGCGCCTGCCACCTCGCCCAGCCAATTTTTTGTATTTTTAGTAGAGACGGGGTTTCACCGTGGTCTCGATCTCCTGACCTCGTGATCCGCCCGCCTCGGCCTCCCAAAGTGCTGGGATTACAAGCGTGAGCCACCGCGCCCGGCCTAGGTTTTTTTTTTTTCACACTGCTTTCTTTTTAGGATAATAGTAATTTGTACAAATGGAAAAAATTTAATTCCACACAGAAAGGTGTAAAATAAAAAGCAAGCTGTTCTTTATTCCATCCTATGACTGCTGTGCCCTCTTCTAAAGACCTAACTCATTTCTTGTTATACTTCCAAAAGTAGAATTTTGCTAATATCATATGTATATACACACATATATATATATACATACACACACACACATATAAAATGTGCATTTTGGAGTCCTTCATACATGTCAAAAAACTGAAGTAAAAATAGGCATATTTTATAAATAAAATGCAAATACTCACATTTAAAGGCACAAAAGATAATTTTATACCATAGAAGACAATTCTCTATCTGTGTATAAGGTGAATTGACTCTGTCTGCTAGTAGTTAAGTATATATGCCTGTTGGGAATCATAGTCATTTTTCCAAATGCAATTAATTATTATTGATTCTAATATTTGTTTTAATTTTATTATAATACTTGTGAAATAATATTTTGAATAATATTTGTGAATAATTTTTTAAAGTACAAAGAGATAGGTGTGAGGTGTAATCATTTTCACATTTTCCTTTCAGTAGTACTGAGACTTTTCAGGAGATCCTAAGATTTTAAACACTCCCTGTTGTATGTTGTGATTCGCTTAAGTTCTGTTTTCCTTGTCTGTTTTCTTGTAGAATCTTTAGATGACTTGACTAATCTGGTGGTAAAGTTATTTTCTGAAGTAGAGAACAAAAATGTTCCATTGCCAGAATTTCCTGAACACCCTTTCCAAGAAGAACATCTTAAAGTAAGTGCATAAATTTTGGTATTTTGTCTTCTTAATTTATGGACATAATATATACCTAGTTTACCATAGAATAGGTGAAAATTTTGGGAGGTTTCATTATTTATTTATTTTTTTTATTTTTTTTTGTGTGTGGAAACAGAGTCTTGCATTGTCACCCAGGCTGGAATGCAGTGGTACGATCATGGCTCACTGAAGCTTCAACCTCCCTGGCTCAATTGATCCTCCCACCTCAGCCTTCTGAGTAGTTGGGACTACAAGCACACACTACCACACCTGGCTAATTTTTGTATTTTTAGTAGAGACAGGGTTTCACCATGTTGCCTTGACTGATCTCAAACTCTTGATCTCAAGTGGCCCACCTGTCTCAGCCTCCCAAAATGCTGGGATTACAGGTGTGAGCCACTGCACCCAGCCCCTGTATAGTTTTTTCTGTTTGTTTCTGTTTTTGGTTTTTTTGACACGGAGTCTCACTCTGTTGCCCAGGCTGGAGTGCAGCGGCGGGATCTTGGCTCCCTGCAACCTCTGCTTCCCGGGTTCAAGCAATTCTTCTGCCTCAGCCTCCTGAGTAGCTGGAACTATAGGTGCATGCCACTGTGCCCAGCTAATTTTTGTATTTTTAATAGAAATGGGGTTTCACCATGTTGGCCAGGCTGAGGTCGAACTCCTGACCTCAGGTGATCTGTCTGCCTCAGCCTCCCAAAGTGCGAGGATTATAGGTGTGAGCCACCGCACCTGGCCCCCATGTGGTTTTAAATATTTGTCAGGATAATAAGATCAATCTCACATTTATTAGGATCCTGAATCACCAAAAACATATCAATATGTTCTGGTCTTTACATGCTAAAAGTAGTTTTGGTAGCTGTAGTCTTAATAGACTGTTGAAGCTGTTACCCTGTACCTGAAGATAAGCATTCAAAACCATTAATATTTAGCTGCATGGTTCAGGGGGTCAAACATGGACTATATACCAACTGTAATGAAATTCCACTAGGAGAGTGCTGAGTCATTTATTTCTTTGTGGTCAGTGTATCATTTTCTGTGGCAATTGATTTGCTCTTAAATTTGGGATTCTCCCATGAAAATCATTCTTCATAGTTTAGAAATATTTTCTTCAGTAGGAGTTGTATATAGCTAATGTCTGTGATTTGTTTTCTCCAGCAACTTTACAAAATAGTACCCATTAAAGATATTAGGAATCTCTATGTGACATTTCCCATACCTGACCTTCAGAAATACTACAAATCAAATCCTGGTCATTATCTTGGTCATCTCATTGGGCATGAAGGTCCTGGAAGTCTGTTATCAGAACTTAAATCAAAGGGTAAGTCTCCTGGGCAGCAGCTTCTGAGTGTCCACCACATCTTTTCACTCTGGCTCTCATTTTCTCCTGAATATTGTCCTATGAAGGAACATTCTTAGATGTGACCATTTTGGGTTAGTGAGTGAGGTGGTGGTTGTTGGCATGCTGTTGTCTTTTTTTTTTTTTCTTTTTTAGATAGAGATGCAGTTTCGCCATTTTGCCTAAGCTAGTCTCAAACTCCTGGTCTCAAGCGATCCGCCCATCTTGGCCTCCTAAAGTGCTGGGATTACAGGCATGAGCCACCGCGCCCAGCCAGTAGTCTACTCTTGACTGGGAATTCATTTGAGGAATCTTCAGGAAAGCCCCCACTTCTGCACCATCTCAAACTGCTTTTCTGAACTGATTTTTTTTTTTCCCAATCTTTTTGCGAGAGGTTCATTCTGATATCTTAGGAACATACAGTATGAATTTTTAAAATTTTTCTTATCTTCAAGGAAGCCACATATGCAATCAATCATGTTGATTTCCTTTGAATGTTGCAGGCTGGGTTAATACTCTTGTTGGTGGGCAGAAGGAAGGAGCCCGAGGTTTTATGTTTTTTATCATTAATGTGGACTTGACCGAGGAAGGATTATGTAAGTATTGATTCACCTTTTACTTTTGAATGAAAATTTACTTTCTATGATGTTTTTTAACTTCTTCATGCTGTGGATCTGTTTTATGTTGAAAGCTATAACACTTTAATTCATACAACTTATCCATTGTATTTTTCATATGTAACTTGGCCTTTGTTTCCTGGATGATTCTTCCCCCCTTGACAACTGATCATTATGTTGCACTTGTTAAATGTGGACTTGGCTTTTTATTTGCTCATTTACTGCCCCAATACCCTTTCTGTCACATATCCCTGAGCCCAGAGGGCCATGTATGTGGGACACCTAAAACCAGTCTCAGGGAGGTGAAGACTGCATTTTCTAAGAGGGACCGTCTTCCACTTACCTGACTTTACCTTAGGAGTGAGCTCACTGCTTTGAAGGATTCAAGGACTGAATGGTTTTTAAGTGTGCCCCTTTTTTCCAGTACATGTTGAAGATATAATTTTGCACATGTTTCAATACATTCAGAAGTTACGTGCAGAAGGACCTCAAGAATGGGTTTTCCAAGAGTGCAAGGTACTTTTGTTTCACCAAAATTTTTCTTAAGGAATCTATTTTTCAAGAACAAATACATGTGAATTAATTTAAATTTAGGCCCAGTTAAACTTTTAAAGTTTTTTTCCTAATTGAACTCTAAAATTTTGCAATGTATAATAGTATTAGTTAAGGCTTAGTTGTACTAGTCTGATTTGCTACTTGGGGCACAACTAAGGGGAAAGGCATCGTGTAGCCCTTTTTAGGATGGAAAGGGGAAAAAATCAAATGCTTTTCCATCGCTCAGAAGAAAATCAGCAGTTTCTTGAGCTGGAATCTGTCAGGGATTATGTTACTCCCTGCCTGAAGCTGCATGAGCTCTGTCATTTTCAGATCTTTAAATCTGTAGCAAACTCTCAAAGGAGTAATGAATTGCTTTATGTATGATTGTGTTATTAAAAGTGATTTTATTATTGTATGTATGGGAAGAGCCTGGCTTTTTTTTTTTTTTTTTTTTGCATAAAACAAATGGTGTTTGTCTTTCAAATTTTTAAAAGCTTTTTAAAACGGGTTTTTAAAAATATGTGCTTTAAAGCCTATCGAGATTCTCAAATGTATTTTAGTATGAGAAACATCCTTTTTAACTAGATAAAAGTTTAAAGGTATAATCTCTGCTTCTGAAAATTATGACAATAACTCCTAATCTGGGTGCTGTTCTCTGAATGAGTCACCAAAATCATCTATGGTGGAATTGTTGGATCTTACAAGGTTCTTTCACACGGTTTTTCTAAATTCTTTGGCTACTAGTTTCAACAACTTAGGCTATCGAGCCATATCCTGTATTTGTTATTTTCATTGAAAATTGTTTACCTATTTTGCTTTTGGTTTTAAGCCTAGATTGATGGATTAAATTTTATACACATTAAGAAATTTTTTAAATATTCTATACATTTCTAAATCAAGCATAGCCATTTTTTCAGAAAGTGTGATAAAGTTATATATGGAGTAGAAAGCTTATAGTGCAAGCCAAACACTAAAAAAAAAAAAAAAGTTTCTAAATAAGGGTGGACATATCTAATTGGATTAACTTTCTATTTTAGGACTTGAATGCTGTTGCTTTTAGGTTTAAAGACAAAGAAAGGCCACGGGGCTATACATCTAAGATTGCAGGAATATTGCATGTAAGTTTGTTGTTATTTTACTGTATACATTGCTGTGTAGAGTATTTCAGCAATCTTGCATATATTTTCAGTAATAAGTGAATGATTAAAATTGAAGCTGAGGTATAAAGCTTTCAACTTTGTAGCAACAGGGCAAATGTTGATGTCAGGATATGTTTAAAATCTTAATTTTCATCATCCTGAAATTTATTTTCTGTAATATTTTTATTAAATATGAATTTTGCTTATTGGCTTTAAATATATTTCAGTTCTACAGCATGTCAAGTGCTACTTATGTGAAAGCTATTGATCATTTACTTTTTTTTAATTTCCATTGCTACCATCCTAGTCTGAGCTATCATCATTTCTTGCTTGGGCTAACATGATAGTCTTTTACCTGTGATCCCTATTTTCCTCTTGGTCCCCATTGTAGTTTATTTTTCCAGCCTCGTGATCTTTTGAAAACTAAAATCTGAATGTTTCACTCCTCTGTTTAAATTCCTTCAGTGGTTTCCCAACAGAGTTGGCATAAAATGCAAAATTTTCCTTGGCCTACAAGGTGATGTGGCCCCAGCCTATCTGGCCATCTTCTATACCACTGTCCAGCCCACCTCTCCCATTTGCATTCCACTCCAACTGTACTGGCTCTCTAATTTTCAAGCATTAAGTTTATTCCTCCCCCATTGCTATTTTCTCTACATGAAACACTGTTCTATCTGATCTTTTCCTGGCTAGGTTCTTATCATTTGAGTCTCCACTCAGAGTTCTTCTCCTCAGACCTTCTCTGACCTCCCAATCTAAAATAATGCCCCTGCCCCTTTTTTTATTGTTTTCATAGCATCTCTCACTAGTATTACAATATTTGTTTATTGTCTGCCTCCCTCCCAATTACAATGTCTGTGTGCTTCTTGGAGGGCAAAGGATTTCATGTGTCTTACCTACTGTTGTATCCATAGTGTGTGGAACAGTGTCTGGCACAGAGTAGATGTTCATTAAATATTTATTGGATGAATGAATCAGTCAGTGTGTCTCAGTATATTGGAAGCTGCTCTTACCAAAAAGCATCTTCTGCATTGTTTTTCTACACTGGCCAAAAATATAAGCCATTTTTTTTTCCACAATGGCTTCCTAAATGCTTGTCTAATTTGTTTCACAGAAATTTAGGAGGAAATTCTGTTCATAAAAATGTGTGTACTTTATATTTTAAAAATCCTGTAGGTGTCAGCTTTTCATTATCAAATTTTCTTCATTAACAAGTACTCAATTTTTAACCAGAAATATTCATGGTTTTCCCTGAAAGAAATGTGATTTTGCTCTCTATAATGGAAGTATGTTTGGGGATTAACAGTATATTTGGCAGAATCATCAAACAATATGAAACTGCTTAACAATGTGGTAGGAAAGAGAAAACAATTTAGGGCTACAGAAAATTTTTCCAGTGGAGTAAAATTTAATTGAAGAGAGAAAGGGTATACAGTAGTGAATTTAATGTGTTACATATCTGCTTTAATAAACTATGTAGTAGCTTTGTATATTTTATTTATTTATACTTTCCTTTTTAAAAGTATTATCCCCTAGAAGAGGTGCTCACAGCGGAATATTTACTGGAAGAATTTAGACCTGACTTAATAGAGATGGTTCTCGATAAACTCAGACCAGAAAATGTCCGGTGAGTCACCATACAGATTTTACTATTATACACTAAATTTTCAGTAATGATTAGAATCTGAAAAGATTTGAAATTGTGAATAAAATGCTTTTAAACATTTTATCAAGCATTATAAAAGTAGACAATAGTATAATGAAGCAACACCAAGCTTCAACCATTGATACATGGCCAGTCTTTTTTATCTATACCCATCCCTCTTCAGTCATCCCCCTTCCACTCTAAATTATTTTGAGGCAATATCTCTAAAAGATGAGGACATTTTTAAAAACAAATATGATTTCATTATCATAAATAAAATAGAATAGTAACCTGTCTTAACCTGGCTTTATTCTAACTCAAACGCCCAAGTATCAGCCCACCTATCTGACTCATATAAGCAAGTGAAGGCACCCTCTTTTTCTTAAGCCACAGTAAAGATTACAATCTCAGAATCCTCCTGATTGACCAGTGGTTAACCAGGAAATCAAAAGTCCAAACTCTTATAGTAGCAGAGGTATTCTTGCTAGAGGAAAGTAGTCCTTAAAGTGCTTGTGAGCCACCACATGATATTCCTCCCTTAAAACTGAATTTCATCTATATTTTCTAAAGTCAAATGATAGAGGGAATATAATTGAATGACACGTTTTACATTTTTAATTTTTCTCTGTTAGGGAAGTATTTGTGAAATTCTACTGGCAATTTGGTTATTGAGTAAATAAGTTTTTTGGAACAGTTGTTTTATGAATAAGATCAACAATGTGATAGAACTTTTTGAAGAAAAAAATCTTTTTGGGCTGGGCGCGGTGGCTCCCGCCTGTAATCCCAGCACTTTGGGAGGCCAGGGCGGGCGGATCACCTGAGGTCGGGAGTTCGAGACCAGCCTGACCAACATGGAGAAACCCCGTCTCTACTAAAAATAGAAAATTAGCCAGGCATGGTGGCATGCAACTGTAATCCCAGCTACTCGGGAGGCTGTAGCAGGAGAATCACTTGAACCCAGGAGGTGGAGGTTGCTGTGAGCCAAGATCATGCCGTTGCACTCCAGCCTAGGCAACAAGAGTGAAACTCCGTCTCAAAAAAAAAAAAATTTTTTTTGACAGAACTATCCTATCAGAGTCTTTTCCTAGTTACCATTGTTCGAACTTTTCCAGACATATTATCAAAGATTCATTAGCAATAATTGTATATATATGACTTGCACTATACTGTTTAGGTTGAGAACAATAATTAATGTCTTCTAATGTTCAGGTGGGCTTGGCCTATCTATTGGCACTCCTAGGTGGTTGGTGGACTCGGGTGACTTTCTTCTAGAAAATACTATTAGCCAGATTTTACCTGACCTCATGCTACGATTCAGCTAAATATTCTATTTTTGGGGAAGCCAAGGCAGAGGAGGATCACTTGAGCCTAGGAGTTTAAGACCAGCCTGAGCAGCATAGTGAGACCCCATTTCTATTTTTAAAAGTTTTAATGATTTTTTATATTATGATACAGTGTTTGGATGAGTACAGATAATTATCTAGCTTCAGGAACAATTTTTTATAGAGATAGGGTTTCACTGTGTTGCCCAGGTGGATCTCAAACTCCTGGCCTCAAGCAATCCAGTTTAGCCCCCCAAAGTGCTGGGTTTACAGCCATGAGCCACTGTGCCCAGCCTAGAATTTTGTTTTCTTTTCTTTTTTCTTACTGAGCCTAGAATTTTTAAATTGGAATAAGATACCATGGTTTTGAGGTTTAAAAAATATATTAAGTGTCAAAATTTAGAAATCTTTTTCAATGAAAATAACATATGAAATTATTTAGAAATTAAATTTCTGGTTTGAGGTACCCAGTAGGTTACAATGTTTCCTACGCAGTTTCTTGCCAATATTTTAAGTTCTCATTTATTGCCTAATCCTTAATTACTCAAGAATTGATTATGATACAGAAAATCATACTGAAAAACTAGGTGAAGTTACTGACAGCTGTGAATTCATTAGAGATTGCTGAGTTGATCATTCTGCCTTTAACAGCAAATGCTCTTTTTCAACTCTAGATAATTTACTGAGGAATTGAAAAATGAAGAAATTGTTCCTTTTCCATTCAGTGAACAACAGAGAAAGTTGTAGATTAAATATTTGTATAACGCAATAGCTAAGTTATTCATGCCTGACGTAGTCTAGTGGGGGATGCCGAGATATAGTTCACATAATTTAAATGGTTTAAAGTGATATATGCACTGATACACATAATTGCGTATGTAGAAAATCCTAAGGAATCTACTTTCCCCTGCAAAAATCTGGAACTAATAAGTGAATTCAGCACAGTCACAGGTTGCAAGGTCAATATGCAAAAATCAATTGCATATCTATATACAGCAACAAAAAAATAGAAAATTAAAAGAAGTATTTACAATAGCAACAAAAGCATAATATTACTAGGAATGAGTTTAACCAAAGATAAGCAAGACTTATACATAAAAAACTAAAAACAGTAGAAGAGAGCAAATAGTAGCCAAGAAAAATGAAAGAAGACCTAAATAAATAGAGAAGCATACTATAGTCATACATTAGGAGACTTGATATTATTAATATGTTAGTTCTCTCCAATCTGATTCGTAGACTCAATGTAATCATAACCAAAATCCTGTTAGGCTGTTTTTCTTTTTCTTTTTTTTATTCATTTATTTAGGGACAGAGTCTTGCATTGTCACCCAGGCTGGACTGTAGTGGCGGGATCATAGCTCACTGCAGCCTTGACCTCTTGGGCTTAAGTGATCTCCTGCATCAGCTTCCTGAGTAGCTGGGACTGTGGGTGCAAGCCACTGTACCTGTTTATTTATTATTACTTTTTTTGAGATGGAGTTTCACTCTTGTCACCCAGGCTGGAAGTGCAATGGTGCGATCTCGGCTTACTGCAACCTCCGCCTCCCAGATTCAAGCAATTCTCCTACTTCAGCCTCTTGAGTAGCTGGGATTGCAGGCACCTGCCACCACACCTGGCTAATATTTTTTATTTTTAGTAGAGATGAGGTTTCACCATGTTGACCAGGCTGGTCTCGAACTCCTGACCTCAGGTGATCCGCCCACAGCCTCCCAAAGTGCTGGAATTACAGGCATGAGCCACCGTTCCTGGCCTTTTTTCTTCTTTTCTTTTTCTTTTTCTTTTTTTTTTTAGACGGAGTCTCGCTGTGTCACCAGGCTGGAGTACAGTGGTGCAATCTCGGCTCACTGCAACCTCTGCATCCCGGGATCAAGCGATTCTCCTGCCTCAGCCTCCCCAGTAGCTGTAACTACAGGCACATGCCACCACGCCCAGCTAATTTTTGTATTTTTAGTAGAGACGGGGTTTCACCATGTTGGCCAGGATGGTCTCGATCTCTTGACCTCATGATCTGCCTGCCTTGGCCTCCCAAAGTGCTGGGATTACAGGCGTGAGCCAATGCACCTGGCTTTTTTTTTTTTTTTTTAAAGACAGAGTCTTGCTCTGTTGCCCAGGCTGGAGTGATCTTGGCTCACTGCAACCTCCTCCTCCTGGGTTTAAGCAATTCTCATGCCTCAGCCTCCCAAGTAGCTGGGATTATAGGCATGTGCCACCAATGCCCAGCTAATTTTTTAATTTTTTTGTAGAGATAGAGTCTCACTATGTTGCCCAGATTAGTCTCAAACTCCTGAGCTCAAATGATCCTCCCACCTCAGCCTTCCAAAGTGCTGGGATTACAGGCATGTGCCACTGCACCTGGCCTTTTTTTTCTTTTTTCTTTCTTTCTTTTTTTTTTTTTTTCTGAGACATGGTCTCACTCTGTCGCCCAGGCTGGAGTGCAGTGGTGCGATCTCAGCTCACTGAAACCTCTGCCTCCCAGGTTCAAGCAATTCTCTTGCCTCAGCCTCCCAAGTAGCTGGGATTACAGATGTATGCCACCACGCCCGGCTAATCTTTGTATTTTCAGTAGACATATGGTTTCACCATGTTGGCCAGGCTCTTTTTTCTTTTTTTAGAAATTGGTAAACTGATTCCAAAATTTATATGGACATACAAAGGACCTAGATAAGTCAGAACACTCCTGAAAAAAAAATCACCAAATGTGGGAGGAATTAAACCACTAGATTTGAGCACATTAGTATAAAGCTTCAGTAATTAAGACACTGTAGTATTGACATCATATGGATGGACAAAGAAATCATTGGAACAGAACAGAGTCCAGATATAGTTCCACACATATATGGTCAGTTGATTTTTTTGTTGTGGTTAAAAAACAACTTCCCTTTTCTCTCTGCCCTCTGATAATCACTATTCTACATTCTGTTTCTGTGGGTTTAACTACTTTTGATACCTAATGTAAGTAGAATCATACAACATATCTTTCTGTGCCTGGTTTATTTCACTTACTATAATGTCTTCAAGGTTCATCCATGTTGTAGCATATGACAGGATTCCCTTTCTTTTTAAGGCTAAATAGTGTTCCATTATATGTATGCACCATATATTCTTTATGCATTCATCTATCAGTCAGTTGGTTTTTGAGATGGAGTTTCGCTCTTGTTGCTCAGGCTGGAATGCTATGGTGCGATCTCAGCTCACTGCAACCTCCATCTCCCAAGTTTAAGCGATTCTCTTGCCTCAGCCTCCCTAGTAGCTGGGATTACAGGCACGCACCACCATGCCCGGCTAATTTTGTATTTTTAGTAGAGATGGGGTTTCTCCATGTTGGTCAGGCTGGTCTCGAACTCATGACCTCAGGTGATCCGCCATTGTCGGCCTCCCAAAGTGCTGGAATTAACAGGCATGAGCCACCGCACCCAGCCAGTCAGTTGATTTTATTTTTGAGAAGAGCATCAACATAATTGAGAGTGGAAAATCTTTTCAACAAATGGTGCTGTTCTACCAGCTGCATATCTATATGCAGAATGATGAAACTTGACCTTTACCTCATACTATTTATAAAATTTGAGATAGATCATAGACCTAAATATAAACACTTAATCTATAAAACTTCCAGAAAAAATAGGAAAATATCTTCAAAACCTTGAGATAAGCAAAGATTTCTTGGATAGAACATGAAAAGCAGTAACCACTAACAAAAACACATTGGCCGTGCACAGTGGTTCACGCCTGTAATGCCATGACTTTGGGAGGCATAGAGGGAGGATTGCTTGAGCTCAGGAGTTCGAGACCAGCCTGGGCAACATGATGAAACCCCATCTCTAAAAAAATGTGCAAATTAGCAGGGTGTGGTGGTGCGTGCCTGTAGTCCCAGCTACTCAGGAGGCTGAGGTGGAAGGATCGCTCGAGCCCAGGAGGTGGAGGTTGCAGTGGCCATGATCATACCACTGCACTCCAGCCTGGGCAACAGGGTGAGACCCTGTCTTAAAGAAGGCTGGACGCAGTGGCTCATGCCTATAATCCTAGCACTTTGGGAGACCGAAGTGGGTGGATCACCTGAGGTCAGGCGTTCGAGACCAGCCTGGCCAACATGGCAAAACCTCGTCACTGCCGTAATTCCAGCTACTTGGGAGGCTGAGGCAGGAGAATCGCTTGAACCTGGGAGCCGGAGGTTGCAGTGAGCCAAGATCACGCCACTTTACTCCACCCTGGGCAAAAGAGTGAAACTCCATCTCAAAAAAAAAAAAAAAAAAAAACCACCGATAAAATGGACTTCATCAATATTAAAAACTGCTCATTACATGATATATGCATTTACTTACATCGTTAAAATACATTGAAGAAAAATACCCAGAACACACACTAATTTTTACTTTACTTGCCACACTAGTTTTAATTTACTTGCCTTATTTAGGCAAGTAAAACAGTTTAAATATTTGTATTTTGCTCAGTGTACCTGTATTTCCAGGGGGAAAAAATCAGCCTAAATCCGGTTGAATTTTATCATATACCGTCTGCAAATAAAACCTCTTAGCAACATGAGGAGAAAGAGCTATAGATTTACCAACAGAACTCTTTAGACAATCTGTTTTCCAGGTTCAAGCAATTCTCTTGCCGCAGCCTCCCAGTAGCTGGGATAACATGCATGCGCCACCATGCCTGACTAATTTTTGGTTTTTGTTTTTTGAGATGGAGTTTCACTCTTGTTGCCTAGGCTGGAGTGCAATGGCACGATCTTGGCTCACTGCACCTCCGCCTCCTGGGTTCAGACAGTTCTCCTGCCTCAGCCTCCCAAGTAGCTGGGATTACAGGCGCCTGTCACCACGCCCAGCTAACTTTTTGTATTTTTAGTAGAGACGGGGTTTTGCTATGTTGGCCAGGCTGGTCTCGAACTCTTGACCTCAGGTGATCCACCTGCCTCAGCCTCCCAAAGTGCTGGGATTAGAGGTGTGAGCCACCATGCCCGGCCTGTATTTTTTTTTAGTAGAGACAAGATTTCACCATGTTGGCCAGGCTGGTCTCAAACTCCTGACCTCAAGTGATCCACCCACCCTGTCCTCCCAAAGTGCTGGGATTATAGGCATGAGCCACCATACCCGGCCTCACTAGACGATCTTTAAGATTCCTTCCAGTTACTAATTTTGTGTGGTTTTGTCACCTACTACTAGTCATAAGATCTTAGATACATCATTTTTTTCTTTCAATGTTTATTGAATCACTTACATGAAACCTCAGAGTTCACAGTCCTGAGAGGGGGACTTGTGAAAAGTTAACTTTATATAATGTCATGAATACTGGCTCTCATTTAATTTCCTTGAACCCTGCTCATCTGCAAAATGGGGATAGTGCTTTATATGATGTAAAATGATTTAGCAAACTCAAAAAGTGTTCTACAAACACAAGCTAATGCTATATTAAAGTTATACCATATAATAAGGATGTGCTTTTTCCTTTTTGTAAGAAAAAACCATGATTTAAATTATAATTCTTGCTGCTCTAGAGCCAGTAATTGACCCAGCAACACTTTGTAGGAGTGCATTTGCTGGAGCATATGTTTTGCTTTTGAAATTGCATATTTCTAAATTTGATATCTTATGCAATTAGAGTTAAATACCTCTTTTTACTCTCACATTTAAAGAGAAAGCACTTTTCCTCTACAGGATTGGTCTCTGTGACTGTTACAGTTGTAACTGCAGTAGGTCAGTGATACATGGTGCAAAACAGCCTGGGATAATATTGCCAGCTGCTAGGCCAGACTAGGGTGGCTCAAGGGTAAGATTACCTTCTTTAATACCCTCTGAGACAAGTTTAACATTGCAACCAGGTAGGGAAATAAACAGGAAACTCTTAAGAATGAAAGGAACCTTAGAGGCCATTTAATCCAACTCCTGTTAGGTATACACTGGCCCTCCATATCCACAGGGGATTGGTTCCAAGACCCCCATGGATATCAATATCTAAGGTGCTCAAGTCCCTTATATAAAATGGTGTAGTATGGTACTGTGTATCTGTTCTGCAGTATCCCAGCTAAATAGTTACCAGCTTCAGTTTAACTTCTTCCAAGGGTGGCGAACTCATTAAATACCAAGGTAGCCAGTTTCATTTTTGCCAGTCCTAATTGCTAGAAAATTATTTTGAATTTTGAAACTTGATTACCTGTTCGAAGGTGTTTACCTATTATTACTCCATGATCATTGTCACCCACCTCCCCCGATTCTATCATTTGGTGCCTGTTTTACCATATTAAATCTACAAAGACAGCTATAGAGTCTTTGTCATGTGCCTTCCTTTAGTCATAAATAATTCCATTTATTTGGGAGAAGTTATTCTTAATTAGTCCATGAAAGTCCTAGTGATAACGACAGTCTTCTTGTCTAATGTTTGACAGTCTGACAGTTAACTGTAGAATTTTGTCAGGGATCAATTCCTAATTTACTGGCTTATGGTGTTCAGGCTTCACTCCTTTTTTCCTTTTTGAAAGTTACAGCATTTGCCCATCTCCATCTCCAGTTTTCTGCCTCATCTCGTGTTCTCCAGCATTTCTAAAAGATGATGGACAATGATTCTGTTAGGATTTGGTAGTCGCCTAAGCATTAGAAATTGTGACTCATCTATGTTTGGAGATGTGATTTCTCCTTTTTTATTTTTATTTTTTTTGAGACAGAGTCTTGCTGTGTTGCCCAGGCTGGAGTGCAATGGCACAATCTCGGCTCACTGCAACCTCTGCCTCCTGGGTTCAAAGGATTCTCCTGCCTCAGCCTCCCGAGTAGCTGGCATTACAGGCGCCTGCTACCATACCTGGCTAATTTTTGTATTTTTAGTAGAGATAGGGTTTCACCATATTGGCCAGGCTGGTCTTGAACTCCTGACCTCAAGTGATCCACTGGCCTCAGCCTCCCAAATTGTTGAGATTACAGGCGTGAGCCACCACAACTGGCTAGAGAGGTGGTTTCATACTTGGCTCATTCACCTATCTTCAACTCCTTTTTTCTGTGTTTGGTCCACCTGTACAGTTTAAAGACCCATGTTTATTTCAAAGACAAGGTAAATAAGAGAGGAGTAGTCCTGCCATCTGTTAACATGAGATTATCTGATTACATTTTGCTATAGGTCATGTGTCCTATTAAATTATGAGTTTCTTCTAAATAGGAACTATATTTTGTCCTTCCCAGAATTTGACCTGGTAAGAACTCAGTAAAAGTTGACTGAATTTTCTAAACTTTAAGCCTAATCTTTCATGACTTTTTTCTTACTTTAAGAAACACTTTAGGCCAGGCGTGGTGGCTCATGCCTGTAATCCCAGCACTTTGAGAGGCTGAGGCAGGTGGATCATCTGAGGTTGGGTGTTCAAGACCAGCCTGACCAACATGGTGAAACTCCATCTCTACTAAAAACACAAAAATTAGCTGGGCGTGGTGGCAGGCACCTGTAATCCCAGCTACTCAGAAGGCTGAGGCATGGAAATCACTTGAACCCAGGGGGCGGAGGTTGCAGTGAGCCAAAATCATGCCACTGCACTCCAGCCTGGGGGATAGAGCGAGACTCTGTCTCAAAAAAAAAAAAAAAACACTTAAAAAAATGGTTTTTAGCATTTTTCATGAGCCTCAAATCCTTTAGCACTTTAGCTTTCCTATCACTATTTAAGTAGATTTTTGAGTCTCATCAATAGATTTTTTTTTCAACTTTCTGTCTTTTCTGTGTATCCTTTAAAAATCTAATTTGATATCATGATAGTGTAGAATTTTACTAGTGGAAGGAGAGGGTTCATCTAATTTGAATCCCTATTTAAAAATTAATGAGGCCGGGTGTGGTGGCTCATGCCTGTAGTCCCAGCACTTTAGGAGGCCAAGGTGGGTGGATCACTTGAGGTCAGGAGTTGGAGACCAGCCTGGCCAACATGGCGAAACCCTGTCTCTATTAAACATACAAAAGACCCGGTGCAGTGGCTCATGCCTCTAATCCCAGCACTTTGGGAGGCCAAGGTGGGCGGATCACAAGGTCAGGAGTTTGAGACCAGCCTGGCCAAATAGTGAAACCCTGTCTCTACTAAAAATACAAAAATTAGCCAGGCATGGTGGTGTGTGCCTGTAGTCCCAGCTACTCGGGAGGCTGAGGCAGGAGAATCGCTTGAACCCAGGAGGTGGAGGTTGTGGTGAGCCAAGATCGCGCCACTGCACTCCAGCCTTGGCAACGGAGTGAGACTCCATCTTAAAAGAAAAAAAAAAAGCCGGGTGTGGTGTAATCCTAGCTACTGTGGAAGCTGAGGCGGGAGAATCACTTGAACTCAGGAGGTGGAGGTTCCAGGGAGCTGAGATCACACCACTGCACTCCAGCCTGGGCGACAGAGCAAGACTCCATCTCAAAAAAAAAAGAAAAATTAAAAATTAATGAAACTGAAGTTTAGAGAGGCTAAATGGCTTGTGCCTAACTTAGATCTGTGATTTTGGCAAGATTTCAAAGAAAGTGATTCAGAGTATCTGCCAGAATCCCAGTTTCTTATTGCCAGGTCTGTGCCCTTTCCTCTAATTGTTTGAATTAATCACAATTACCTATGAAGCCTCTTCTCATTCTTTGGATGTCTTTTCCCTATTCTGTGTCAGGGATCATTTGTAAAAATCTCAGGAGAATTTATTTTTTGGGAACCATATTGCCTTTTCATGTCTGTAGTCAGGAGACCTTTTGTTTCCAGATGAGTTCAATCCAGCTTCGACAGCTGCATTCCCCCCAAACATTTTTAAATGTACTTGAAGTCAACAGCATTCATTCTAGCCCACTGTTTCCTTTTCTTGCTGTTGTAAGTTTTAGTATGAAAAGATTGTGTTTTCTCATGTTTCATTTTTTAATTTCTTTCTTTTTCTTTAAATAGAGACAGGGTCTTACTGTATTGCCCAGGCTTGCCTTGAACTCCTGGGCTCAAGTGACCCACCCGCCTTGGCCTCCCAAAGTGTTGGGATTACAGGCTTGAGCCACTATGCCTGGCCTGTTCTCTTCATTTCTAAGGATCACATCATTACCATATTGGCAGCCTTTTCTTCCCCCACACTCTAGCCACATTAAAAAAAAAAAAAAAAAAAAACTGGGCTGGGCATGGTGGCTCGTGCCTGTAATCCTAGCACTCTGGGAGGCCAAGGTGGGAGGATTGTTTGAGCTCAGGAGTTTGAGACCAGCCTGGGCAACGTGGTGAGACCTCATTTCTACCAAAAAAAAAAAAAAAAAATTGGCTGGGTATGGTGGTATATGCCTGTAGTCCCAGCTACTTGAGAGACTGACGCAGGAGGATCACTTGAGCACAGGAGATCAAGGTATGATCACACCACTGTACAAGACCCTATCTCAAAAAAAGGAAACCCTATTTTTTGGTATAATTAGATTTTCAGCAGATGGTCTAAAATGCTACAATATTTGTACTAGTTTTTCTCAACTGTCTGCGGTTGTGTATACCGTGGGTATCTGTACTTCAATTATTGTGACCTCTTCTCCTAATTCAAGTGCTCTTCCCTGTACTTTCACACTCTGGTTCATAGGTATCTATATGGGTTTGATGTGTGTATACTCTGTCTCTACCGTTATTTTCTTCCCTGTCTTTATTTATTACCTCATACATACCCTTTCATTGTATATTTCAATCTGGAATTCCTTAATGATATACTAACTCTTGGTCTGCAAAGGTATCTCTTTTTGTTAGTCTGGTATTTGATCTGTGCCTAGTGTGAGGAACTGTGCTTGTCTGTTTCCTTATAATAACATTTCAAATGTTACCCATACACCTCACTTTGGTATATAGCTATCCAAATCCCTAAGGACTATACTTGATGAGTCTGCCTTTTTCCCCTCCTTTTTTTTAACCTGAGCATTACTGCACAGTCTCAGTGTCTGCTTTCTGTGTCAGATAGTCATCCTCCAGAGCATCTGGCTTGGCAGCTTGTTTACTTTCTCTCTCAGAACTGTGTTTAAGGTTTTCTTGTTTCAGAGGGCAAGTCCACTCCACTCCAGCCTGGGTGTCAGAGTGAGACCCTGTCTCTAAAAAAAAAAAAAAGAAATCAAGCGTTTCATGGAAGAGTAGATGGGAAGACCATCTACCAGATTCTTCTACTTAATATATTTTTTAGAAGTCTCCTTGAGAATCAATCCATTCATTGTCTGAGAAATCAACAAAAGTGGAAGCCCGAGTTCCTAGGCCTGAGTCTTCGTAGGCTCTGTCATGTATTGAATGCCCTTAAGAGATACCATACACCCTTCATATAGCTATATGATTTCTGTGAACTCTGTACACACCTCAAACGGGATTCTTGAACTACCAACATGCATCACTTCCTTCTGACGCAATAATAGAACTCTTTCATCTGTCAAACCCTCTGATTCCTCTGTATCTTTCTCTGGAACGTATTCTTATTTAGCATGTTTTCTAGAACTGGTAGTGGTTAATGACAGATAGGCCAGATCAGGAACACCTACAGCTGGAAGATTAGTGAGTCATACTGACAGGTGAGTCAGCTTGCTTTAGGATATCTACCGAAAAACAGATAACAAGACCAAGTCCAGTCAGCCAGGTAGAGTATTTTGTCTAGAATGAATAAAAAATAGACGGTAGTTCAGACTACTAAAGTTGAAGTTGGGGAGGTTCAACGAGGGGCAGGTATTTGCAACAGAGATTGGGATTCTCAAAATGGGTGAGTATCATCAGAGGGGAGTTTTGATTGCAAGTACTAAGCTTTCAGCTGTGAGGCCAACATTCAGAGGCTAGAATCAAACCTCTGGGGGGTAGGTGAGAACAAGCAGGAACGGATATGGACCTAATTATTTGAATTGGGAATTGGGACTTAAGGGAGAAGTGGAACCAATAGCAGGACTGACTTTACACCAAGTTGCCCAAGCTAATTGGCTAGAATTCCTTGACCCACAAGATTCAAAATAGGATTGGTCCCAGCCTGTGGTTGAGTCCACTGGTGGAGGTGTAATGATTCCAACTTCAATGATTAAAAGGCAGTAGAGGTGGAGTGTCCCTGATAGTGCTACACAGGGATGGCTTAGAGTTCCACTGGTTCAGAACTTCTTTTGCTCCTCTAGTCTTGTCATTTTTTGTTCACTTATCTTTTGACATCACTTTACCTCTGCCTTCCCTCCTTGAACACTTTTTCTTTTCTTTTTTTTTTTTTTTTTTTTGAGACGGAGTCTCGCTCTGTCGCCCAGGGGGCTGGAGTGCAGTGGCGCAATCTCGGCTCACTGCAAGCTCCGCCTCCCGGGTTCACGCCATTCTCCCGCCTCAGCCTCCCGAGTAGCTGGGACTACAGGCACCCGCCACCACGCCCGGCTAATTTTTTGTATTTTTAGTAGAGACAGAGTTTCACCATGGTCTCGATCTCCTGACCTCGTGATCCGCCCACCTCGGCCTCCCAAAGTGCTGGGATTACAAGCGTGAGCCACCGCACCCGGCCTCTTTTCTTTTTTTTTGAGACAGAGTCTCGCTCTGTCTCCCAGGCTGGAGTGTAGTGGCACAATCTCGGCTCACTGCAAGCTCCGCCTCCCGGGTTCACGCCATTCTCCTGCCTCAGCCTCCCAAGTAGCTGGGACTACAGGTACCCGCCACCACGCCCGGCTAATTTTTTGTATTTTTAGTAGAGACGGGATTTCACCGTGTTAGCCAGGATGGTCTCGATCCCTTGACCTCGTGATGCGCCCGCCTCGGCCTCCCAAAGTGCTGGGATTACAGGCGTGAGCCACCGTGCCCGTCCTTGAACACTTTTTTCCATCTGACTTCTCTTCTGGGCTGTTTCTACTGTCGCATCAAAAAAAGCTTTTAGGCTGGGCACAGTGGCTGACACCTGTAATTCCAGCACTTTGGGAGGCTGAGGCAGGCGGATCACCTGAGGTCAGGAGTTCAAGACCAGCCTGGCCAACATGGTGAAACCCTGTCTGTACTAACAATACAAAAATTAGCTGGGCAAGGTGGCAGGCACCTGTAATCGCAGCTACTTGGGAGGCTGAGGCCAGAGAATTGCTTGAACCTGGGAGGCAGATGTTGCAGTGAGCCAAGATCGCACCATTGTACTCCAGCCTGGGTGGCAAGAGCAAAACTCCGACTCAAAAAAAAAAAAACAAAAACAAAAATTAGCCAGGCGTGGTGGCAGGCGCCTGTAATCCCAGCTACTTGGGAGGCTGAGGCAGGAGAATTCTTGAACCCGGGAGGCAGAGGTTACAGTGGTAGACATGTTTTGGTCTTGTCCCTTTCTCCCCTAGTAGCAGGAAGGCCTGTGTATTTGTAGTAGATATATTTGATGCTAGTCTCTGGCAGGGAGAAAAACATAGAGCACAAATGTAGCAAGCAATAATAAAAGTTTCTTGGGTATGTGTGTCACGTTTTTAAAACCTCTGGATGAGCCAACAGGTTTTGTTAGTCATTCCTGTTAATTCTGCACCTGAGATACTCCTAGGAAGGAGTACTTTTTTGCCTTTTTTTTTTTTTTTAAACAAGGTTTTGATTTGTCACCCAGGCTAGAGTGCAGTGGTGTGATTCTAGCCTACTGCAGCCTGAAACTCCTGGGCTCAAGCAATCCTCCCACCTCAGTTTCGCAAGTAGCTGGGACTATAGGTGCGTGCCACCCCACCTGGTTAATTATTAAAATTTTTTGTAGAGAT
The DNA here is from genome assembly GCF_009828535.3 of Hylobates moloch. Lineage (NCBI taxonomy): Eukaryota > Metazoa > Chordata > Mammalia > Primates > Hylobatidae > Hylobates > Hylobates moloch. The sequence continues at coordinate 41,199,646 of NW_026652278.1, forward strand.
GGGTCCCACTATTTTGCCCAGATTGCTCTTGAACTCCTGGGCTCAAGTGATCTTCCTGCCTCAGCCTCCTAAAGTGCTGGGATTTCAGGCATAAGCCACCACATCCGCAACTTCTTTGCTTTTTTTAGGACTGTTTTTTAACTGACTGTTTTTAACTGACCTTGTTACATTTTTTTCCCTTAGCTACTCTTCTTTTTAAATTTTAGTCAGTAGCAACCTAGAGGAATCTCTCCTGTGAGCACTTTTTCATACTAAAAATAATGGACTGTAACTAAAGGATGACAGGGACTATGATCAGAAACCTCTATTCATATATTGCTTGTTTGGACTAAGCATTACAGGATTTGCTGGGTCTTAAGAGGCCCAGCACATTCTTAGATATTATTTATATTGTCCTGAGTCAGGTTCTTTAAATTCATATATACAGTATGAGTTTATAGAGTTTTTTTTGTTTGTTTTTTCTATCTCTAGGGTTGCAATAGTTTCTAAATCTTTTGAAGGAAAAACTGATCGCACAGAAGAGTGGTATGGAACCCAGTACAAACAAGAAGCTATACCAGATGAAGTCATCAAGGTAGGGTTAACTCATCTATGAATAAGCCTGACATGTGAGGAATCACAAGAACATTGCTCCCTAGATCCACCAACTAAGGCCCCAGAGTGTGGAAGACTGATGACCTAGTGTTGTCTGTACCATCCTAAGAGAAATCAACAAGTAGATAGGGAGCTGGAGTTTAGCCTTTTCATGAAGACATGGTACTTTAGCCACCTTCTCATGTGTCTATCAAACCACCAGGGTTGTGCCTCATGCCATAAAAGGTAACTAAAGTGCACAGTACACGGGAACAGGCACCAGAAAGGCAAGAAGCGATGGAAGTAGGAAGCATGAGAGACCAATGCAAGGGCTCCAAAGAGCTCACAGTCTTGCTGTGAACACAGGCTGAGAGCAGGCTCCATCTTCACTTCAGGAGATGCTATGTTTTATGCCTCATGTTATAGCACCGTTGTTTTTGTCAACATAGGGGAATTATGATTTTCAGAACAGGTATGTTAAAACAATATTTTGTCCCATTCATCAGTAGTCAGGATTTTGCTTGTGAATGTTACCTACTTAACTAGTACTTTTTCCTTCTTTCTCTTTTGGTTCTCATTGGCTATGTGCCTTTGAGACTGGGTCCGTTATTCCTGGGAAAAGACCAGAAAACTTTACTCTGACTAGATTCTAATTAAACTTGAGTAATGGACATTTTAAAAATGTACCTGTGTAATGACATACAAAAAAAAGGAATTAGTTTAAAAAAGAAAATCATCACTGGTACTTCAGAGATCTCTGACATATTCATGATACAGAAGGAGATCGTTGAAGCCCTCCAGTGTGTGAAAATGTCCACCTCTCTAAACTGTGAGGAAAGCTGATCTTCCCATGAATTAGTGCTGGGTCTGAAATAGTCCTAAAACAAGAAAGAATCCCGCTGCTCACCAGACTCTGACCATAACAAACCTGCCTTGAATGGAAATTTTTTTTTTTTTTTTTCTTTTTTGAGATGCGGTCTCGCTGTGTCGCCAGGCTGGAGTACAGTGGCATAATCTTGGCTCACTGCAACCTCTGCCTCCTGGGTTCAAGCGATTCTCCTAGCTCAGCCTCCCAAGTAGCTGGGACTATAGGCGCATGCCACCACGCCCAGCTAATTTTTGTATTTTTAGTAGAGACAGGATTTCACCATGTTGGCCAGGATGGTCTCGATCTCTTGACCTTGTGATCCACCCGCCTTGGCCTCCCAAAGCACTGCGATTACAGCCGTGAGCCACTGTGCCTGGCTGGGAATTTTTTAAGAACACATCTATCTGGGAACTCAGTAGTGAAATTACTAAGTGTTTCCTAGTCCCTACTATTCAGCTGTTCTGGAAACCTAAGATACCACTTAAGAAATATGGCCAACGTCCCCAGTGCCGAAAGACACAAATGCAGGAACTAAGATAGAACCGTAAAATCTGCAAGGCTGTGCCATACCAGCTAGAGATCAAATTACTGAATCCAGAAATCCAGAATTATTGACAATCGGTTTTTTTTTTTTTTTTAAATAGACAGGGTCTTGCTCTGTTGTCCAGGCTGGTTGCTTTTTACTCCTGGCCAGTTGCTTTTTTTTTTTAATAATGAAAAGCCTTATAAATTAGGTTCAACAATCAGTGGCCTGTGATCTGTCCCACTTAGCTTTTGGAACTAGGACAGGAAACAGATCCAGTCTACTACAGGTTGTGTGAATCTCAACCTAAATCTCAACTTTGTTTTTTTTTTTTTTTT
>NW_026652278.1:41202047-41246720 GCF_009828535.3 Hylobates moloch
TTTTTTTTTTTTTTTTTAGACGGAGTCTCATACTGTTGCCTGGGCTGGAGTGCAATGGCGCCATCTTGGCTCACTGCAACCTCTGCCTCCCAGGCTCACATGATTCTCCTGCCTCAGCCTCCCAAGTAGCTGGGATTACAGGTGCACACCACCACACCCGGCTAAGTTTTTGTATTTTCAATAGATATGAGGTTTCACTATGTTGGCCAGACTGGTCTCGAACTCCTGACCTTGTGATCCGCACATCTTGACCTCCCAAAGTGCTGGGATTACAGGCGTGAGCCACCGCGCCTGGCCTCAACTTTGTTCTTAACCTTGTGCTTGAACTACTGGTTCACTTAAAAGTTCACATGATCATCTGGGTGAAGTGTTGGCCAGTTCTTAAGAAGTACTGAAAGCCGAGCGTGGTGGCTCATGTCTGTAATCCTAGCACTTTAGGAGGCTGAGGTGGGCAGATTGAGGGGAGTTTGAGACCAGCATGGGCAATACAGTGAAACCCCATCTCTAATAAAACACAGAAATTCGCTGAGTGTGGTGGTACACACCTGTATTCCCAGCTACTCAGGAGGCTGAGGCACAAGAATTGTTTGAACCTGGGAGGTGGAGGATGCAGTGAGTGGAGATCACGCTGCTGCATTCCAGCCTGGGCAACAGAGTGAGATTCTGTCTGAAAAAGAAAAAAAGAAGTACTGAAGTGAGGCCGGGCATGGTGGCTCACACCTGTAATCCCAGCACTTTGGGAGGCTGCAGTGGGTGGATCAGTTGAGGCCAGGAGTTCAAGACCAGCCTGGGCAACAGTGAAACCCCATCTCTACTAAAAATACAAAAATTAGTCAGGTGTGGTGGGGCACACCTGTAGTCCCAGCTACTTGGGAGGCTGAGGCACAAGAATCACTTGAATGCAGGAGGCGGAGGTTGCAGTGAGTTGAGATCATGCCACTGCACTCCAGCCTGGGCGACAGAGCAAGACTGTCTCAGGAAGAAAAAAAAGAAGTACTAAAGTGAAAGACACCCCCTTTAGCCTGGCTTTCAGGCCATACATGGATATAACTTAGTATAGCTGAAAGTATGGCTCTTATATAAATGACCTATTGTCTAGCAGTTGTGGGAATATATTCCTGAGCAGATTATTCTCCATTCTTTAAAGAGCTAGAATAAACATGATCTGCATATGGACCAGTCAGCTTTTCTGTGTTCCATAGTCTCAACTGTTCCTCAGCTGGTCATTTTGGAGATGTGGAGAGGAAGGATAGATATATGAGTGTAAAATCTTTGCTAGTACTAGAAAGACTAACTCAAGTTTCATGAAAACCCATCAATAGATTTGGTAGTACCTCCTTTATATATGATGGAAAACACTGCTGTGTGACAATTGTGCACTTAATATTTGCCCATATATTGAGCAGAGATACTATTTTAAACTCTTAAATCAGACTCTTAACTGCATTTGTGTGTTTCATTATTAATCCAGAAATGGCAAAATGCTGACCTGAATGGGAAATTTAAACTTCCTACAAAGAATGAATTTATTCCTACGAATTTTGAGATTTTACCTTTAGAAAAAGAGGCGACACCATACCCTGCTCTTATTAAGGTAATGTGTTTGAATCAGTGATTTTAAATTTGGGGGACAGACCTAATACATGGGGGACTAGGTAAATGATTTCTTACATTTGGTACTATGTTGATTTGGGGAGGCTCACATCCTAATAGGTGACAAAAAAGCTGCAGAAAGAATAACTACAAGAAATATTACAAGGTTAAAAATATTAAAGCAAGCAGACAAAACTAAGAGTCTAGGGAATCGCTTTCTTTGTAGGAGAAAAAAGTAAGTCTGAGCTGTAACCACAAGTCTGTGGAAAGGTCTGTGCCTCTTTTCCATGTCTGCTGAAGACCCAATAAGGAAGTAGGTTTATGCTGCATCATGGACATTAAAGATAAGAAAGGATCTCTAAAGCCTGAAAGAGAGCAAGTCCAGGGGGAGCTGTTGGATTTCCTGCCCTTAAAAACATTCATTATGACATAGTGACTATATCAAATTAATGCAATGATAAACTAGTGCGAAGGGCTGGTGAGAAGTAGGGTTCCCTCCCCGTCTTTTTCAGAATGTCCTTTTCATGCTATTATTTCAGAACTTGAGTAGAGTGTGTAAAAAATTGTATCAAATTATTACAGCACATTCTCCCTTCTAAACGTATTTCTTCTCCCTTCTAAACTGTTTCTAAACTCATGACTGTAGGCACACACACACAGATCTTTCTGTCTTCTTCAAATGACCTAACATTTGGAAGAATTTAGATGAGTTCAGTGAGATAACAGTTAGTGTTTAGGAACATTAAAATTTGTCCTAAGCAACTAGATTATTAATGAGGCAACCATTTTTCTTTTTTTTCTTTTCTTTTTTGAGACAGAGTCTTGTTCTTGTTGCCCAGGCTAGAGTGTAATGGCATGATCTCGGCTCACTGTAACTTCCACCTCCCAAGTTCAAGTGATTCTCCTGCCTTAGCCTCCCAAGTAGCTGGGATTACAGGCACCTGCCACCACATCCAGCTAATTTTTTGTAATTTTAGTAGAGACAGGGTTTCACCATGTTAGCCAGGCTGGCCTCGAACTCCTGACCTCAGGGGAGCCAGCTGCCTCGGCCTCCCAAAGTGCTGGGTTTAGAGGCATGAGCCACCACACCCGGCCCGTTTTTCTTTAAAAATGACATTTTAAAGAGTTTTATATTAGCTTATGCAAAGAGAAAGTTCATTTACCTCAGCTGTTTTTTATGTATTGTCTTTATTTATTTATTTATTTATTTATTTATTTATTTATTTATTTATGGAGACAGGGTCCCTCTGTTGCCCAGGCTGGAGTGCAGTGGTGGGATCATAGCTCACTGCAACCTCAAACTCCTGGGTTCAAACCATCTTCTGGCCTCAGCCTCCTAAATAGCTGGATTTCAGATGCACACCACACCCAGCTAGTTTGTTTTTCATTTTTTGTAGAGATGGCATCTTGCTATGTTGCCTGGGCTGGTCTGGAACTCCTGGCCTCAAGTGATCCTCCCCCTTCAGCCTCTCAAGTAGCTGGAATTAGAGGTGTGAGCTACCATATCCGACTTTTGCTGTTTGTTTTAAATAGGCCTTCCCAGGGCAAACTAACGAGAACATTAAACCATTTATATCTCTTCCCACAGTTTCAAGGTAGTTTCAAGTGACTAAAGCCATTCTTAGTATAGCATGAGTGAAGTGGAGAGGCAAGATAAGTAGCTTATTTGTTCATCCTTGGCCATGTTGGTTATCCATGGTTGCATATTAAATTATTCCAAAATTTAGCAGCTTAAAACCACAACATTTAAGTTAGGCCAGACGCAGTGGTCACACCTGTAATCCCAGCACTTTGGGAGGCCGAGGCGGGTCGATCATGAGGTCAGGAGTTCGAGACCAGCCTGACCAAAATGGTGAAACCCCGTCTCTACTAAAAAAAATTAGCTGGGCATGGTGGCACGTGTCTTATCCCAGCTACTCAGGAGGCTGAGGCAGGAGAATCGCTTGAACTCAGGAGGTAGAGATTGTGGTGAGCCAAGATCATGCCATTGCACTCCAGCCTGGGTAACAAGAGCGAAACTCTGTCACAAAAAAAAAAAGAAAAAAAAACAACCCACAACATTTATTATCTCACACAGGTTTTTTAAAAGACTCGCATTCCATTGCCCAGGCTGGGGTGAAGTGGTGCGGTCATGGCTCACTGTAGCCTCGGCCTCCTGGGCTGAAGTGATCGACCCACCTCAGCCTCTTGTGTACCTAGGACTACAAGCACACACCACCACGCCCAGCTAATGGTTCAATATTTTTGTAGAGGCGGGATATCACTATGTTGCCCAGGCCGATCTCAAACTGCTAGGCTCAAGCGATCCTCCTGCCTCAGCCTTCCAAATTTCTGGGATTACAGGCATGAACCATCATGCCTGGTCTCTCACACACAGTTTCTTTTTTTCTTTCTTTCTTTTTTTTTTTGAGACAGAGTCTCTCTCCGTTGCCCAGGCTGGAATGCAGTGGTGCAATCTCAGCTCACTGCAACCTCTGCCTCCCAGGTTCAAGCAATTCTCATGCCTCAGCCTCCTAAGTAACTGGGATTATAGGCATGTGCCACCATGCCCAACTAATTTTTGTATTTTTAATAGAGACAGGGTTTTGCTATTTTGGCCAGGCTGATCTCGAACTCCTGGCCTCAGGTGATCTGCCTGCCTTGGCCTCCCAAAGTGCTGGGATTACAGGTGTGAGCTGCTGCACCATATCTCACACACAGTTTCTTTGTTTTGTTTTGTTTTTTGAGATGGAGTCTCGCTTTGTCGCCCAGGCTGGAGTGCAGTGGCACGATCTCGGCTCGCTGCAACCTCCGCCTCCCGAGTCCTGGTTCAAGCTGTTCTGCCTCAGCCTCCTGAGTAGCTGGGACTACAGGCACGAGCCACCACACCCTGCTCATTTTTGTATTGTTAGTAGAGACGGGGTTTCACCATGTTGGCCAGGATGGTCTCGAACTCCTGGCCTCATGATCCGCCCACCTCGGCGTCCCAAAGTGCTGGGATTACAGGAATGAAGCCACCGCGCCTGGCCCTCACACAGTTTCTGAGGAGGGTCAGGAATCCAGCAGTGACTTAGTTGGGTAGTTCTGGCTCAGGGCTTGTCGTGAGGTTATAGTCAAGCTGTTGGCCGAGGCTTCAGTCATCTGAAGGTTCAACCAGGGCCGGAGGATTCTCTTCCAAGTTCAGTTATGTGGTTGTTGGCCAGCCTTAATTTTTCACCACATGGACCTCTCTGTAGAGTTGCTTGACATGGCAGCAGGCCTCCCCCAAAGTGAATGATCCAAGAGGGAAAGTGAGTGATCAGGATGCAAGCCGCAGTGTCTTTTATAATGTAGTCTCAGAGGTATACCATTAATTCTGTCATATTTTGTTAGTAAGGCAGACCAACCCTGGTCTAGTGTGGGAGGGGACCACCCAAAGCTGTGAATCTCAGCAGGCAGGGGTTGTTGTGGGCCACCCTGGAAACTGGCTGCTATACGCTCGCAAGGGACTTCTGCCTCTGCCTTCCTCCCAGTGTCCAGAAAGATGAAGACAGGACAGTTGGTATTGGCTTCTCTGATCTGTCTCTTCCTTCACTGTACCCCCATCTCCCTAATACAGGGGAAATAGAAGGCAGATTTCACTCTGCTACAGGAGTCTGCAGTCTTTGTCTCCAGCTTCCTACCTGCTGACTTTTGAGTATGCTTCAAGGCCATGGGACAGCAGCTCCAGAACAAAACTCTAACTATTGCTTCTGTCCTCGTCCTCTTGAAGAGTGATTTGATTGAACATTTTTACTGAATGCACCTCTGTTTCCCTAACCAAATTGTTTCTCCATCACAGGATACAGCTATGAGCAAACTCTGGTTCAAACAAGATGATAAGTTTTTTTTGCCAAAGGCTTGTCTCAACTTTGAATTTTTCAGGTATGTAAGATGAATCCAGCTTATAAAGCTTATAAAAATCAACAATTACGTTTCCAAAAGTTGTCTGTTCTTCTTAAACATCCATGTCTAGAAATAAAAGGAATTAGAGTTATTTCACCTAGAAAAGGAGAGGCTGAAAAAATAAATAAATAGAAATAAAGAAAAGGAGAGGCTGGTCGGGCACGGTGGCTCATGCCTGTAATCCCAGCACTTTGGGAGGCCGAGGTGGACGGATCACAAGGTCAGGAGATTGAGACCATCCTGGCTAACACGGTGAAACCCCATCTCTACTAAAAATACAAAAAATTGGCTGGGCATGGTGGTGGGAGCCTGTAGTCCCAGCTACTCGGGAGGCTGAGGCAGGAGGATGCAGTCAGCTGAGATCGCACCACTGTACTCCAGCCTGGGCGACAGAGCCAGACTCTGTCTCAAAAAAAAAAAAAAAGAAAAGAAAAAGAAAGAAAAGGAGAGCTGTTGCTGTTAAGAGGTATTTTAAAAACCAATGTCGTTAATTTTTTTTTCTTTCCCCGTTAATGAGTATACCCTTTAGCTGAAATGATTTATGTTAGCTATTGTTAGGACGACCTTCTTAGCCTTCAGGGTTTTGGATTCTGAGGAGGCCATAGATTTACCCAGAAGAAGACTCACTGAAGAAAGAATAAATAATTTGAGGTGTTTTTATTGCTTTGGTTTTGTATTCCTGGAACTTGTCTAGAAGAAGAGGTACTAGTTACTAAACGATCCTGAGTCTTGTTTCGTCCTTTGTCTGGAACCCTTAGATACTGCTTCCTCTATTTCTGGCTTGATTACTTAAACATTACTAATTAAAAGGGAGAAGATGTTTAGTGAAATTTATGAATAATGCTATTGCAGTTATTTCTCAGTGCACCTTCAATTCATCTTTGTCTTCCTTTACTTATTTGTGTGTTAATCACCTGGTTCAGATTTTACTTTGTGAGTTTATACTTTATACTTTTGTATTTCTAAAATTCAGTGGTTTATAAGATAAGCCTATCATGGTTTATTTGTTCAGTAATGTTCAATATGGTAATCAACTTTTTCATTAATTTTTATTCAGTTGGCTTGACATGAAATTAAAGGTAGCTATGGTTTAAATGCTTTGGAAAGAGGGAAAAGAATCTGATTTTCCATCAACAAATATGTTGAGATTATAGTGATTATAAATATTGTGGTTTTATAGCATGAGATTCACAGATTATCTAGAACTGTGCAGAGATTTTTTATTGTTTACACCAAACATGGGCTGTCAGGTTGTGGTTTATTATTGGTAAAGGGCATTACAAAGCTGCTTTTTATTTTTTGATATTTGAGAGTAATATTAACACTCTAAGCAGCTTGTCACCACTTTTCCATTTGGCCTCTGTGATGATGAATTTCTTTAGATACCCTTTGAGAGACCATTTTACATTTTTGTGTTCTCTAAACTGCCTAGCACATTTCCTAGAACTCAAAATGTCTGCCTCCCACACAAATCCCTCCCTCTGGTCTGTCTTCCTAGAGGTAACCACTGTTCTGTTTCTTGTACATTTTAATTGAAATTTTCACGTGTGTGTCTATATCCTTTCCATCTTTTCAGAAATAAGATTATATTATGTGTAGTTAGCTATGATTTTTAAAACCCTGTGATCCATATTTAAGCATGTAGTATCTGGTTACAAAATAACGTATTTTTAAAATTAACACATGAACCAGAATTTAGGTATCCCAGTTGAATCCTATTCTCTTTTAAAAGTTAGTTTAGGGTCTTCTCCACTTCACCAGCACAGCTGCTGTGGATACAGCTGTTTTTGTTGTTGTTCTTTTTTTTTAGGAGACAGAGTCTTACTCTGTCACCCGGGGCTGGAGTGCAGTTACTGCAGCCTCAAACTCTTGGGCTCAAGTGATCCTCCCACCTCAGCCTCCTGAGTAGCTGGGACTACAGGCGCATGCCACCTTGCCAGGCTGAGTGTAGGACACTCCTTGAAATTATTTTCTGAGCCTGAGCCATAGTGCTTTGAGACCCAAAACTTGGATTTTCTGGCTTTTCACTTCCACCTGAGAAAGGTGCATAGTTGCCTGTGGGGCCGACCTCTGTGATAGCCTCTCTTTTGTTTTGATGATTTTGTTTTTGTGAATTGTGCCTTCAGTTTTTGAGCTGCTATTTGCCCAAAGAAGGAAATCTGTCATCATGTATCATACTTTAAAAAATTTAATGGCAGAACATTTATTCAGATTTTCCAGTTGGAGAATATTTGGATAGCTGTAGAACTTTGTCTTTGATTTTAATTTTCTAAGTGACTACACATTTTATCCCTATTTTTGCTTTTTTATCAGCTTTGATAAAATTGTTGGCTTTTGGCTGGGTGCAATAGCTCACACCTGTAATCCTAACATTTTGGGAAGCCGAGGCAGGAAGATCGCTTGAGCCTAGGAGTTCGAGACCAGCCTGGACAACACAGTGAGACCTTGACTCAACGTTAAAAAACAAAATGTTGGCTTTGTTATCAGTACATTAGTTATATTTACTGTGCTACAAGTAGAGTGAAACTTTTAATTTGCTGCCAAACAAGCCAAGCAGGCACCTGCCTCAGGCCTTTAGCACTAGCTATTTCTTCAGCCTGGGAAGTTCCCCACTCCACCCCTTAGATATCCCCAGGGCTCACTCCCTTGCCTCCTTCAGGTCTGGGTCCAGATGTCACATTGTAAGAGTGGCCTTGACTGGCCATCTTATGTAAAGCAGCAGTCTTTCTTCCCTGCTGCCATCACCCCATCATTACCTATTCCCCTTACCCTGCTTAATTTTACCCCATAGCACTGTCACCAACTAATATGTCAAATTTAAATTTATGATTATGTGTCCCCTCTAGCTAGATTATCAACTCTGAGGTCAGGGACTTCGCCTGATTTGTTCACTCTTTATTTCCAGTGCCTAGAGAAGAGCCTGGCACTGTAGTAAGCATATAATACGTATTTGTTGAATGAGTGAAACTTTTACTTTCTTCTGATAAAAGGTAAGCAAGGTTGTATAGTCAAAGGAGCAGGTCATTTAACTTGCATTTGAATCCCAGCTCTGTTGCCATGAACTCAGGGGACCTGAAGAAAATTATATTTCTTATCTGGGAAATGAAGTTTAGTTGATCACTGTGGTTGTTTAGTTCTTGTACTCTATAATTCTTTCTTCTTTGTTCTTCCTCATTAAAATATTTTTCTATTTTATTTTTCCCTAGTTTTGGCTGCTGTTATATGATAGAAATTATCAATTATTTTACTGACAGTTCTCTAGCTTTACTGTTTTGGGGAAAACTCAAGGATAAGCTAACATTTTCACAGGTCTCAATTTTTCTAAGTTCATGTAATTACCACAGGCATATTTCCCAGTCTTTTACTCCTGTCCACCAAGGGTGTGACTTTATTGGAGAGAGAGGGAAGACATGCAAATGCTGTATCTGTTCTGTCGGCCGTGCTCCTCCCGTTAGCCTAAGCACAGCCATGCATTTTGGCCCGTTCCCACTCCTCACATACCCTGCATTTCTAACTTGTCAGTTCTGCCACACCATCTGGGGTAGGCAGTTCCTTCTCCTTCACTACCACCAGTGCACACACACACACACACACACACACACACACACACACTCTTCAGGCTTCTTTTTCAGACATCTTGTTTTTTTCCTCATGAGAAGAAATAGCCTCAAGAATTCAATCATATCCTCAGGAAATCATATTAACCGGTGTTCAATATCTTGATCCATCTCAAAAGGCCATATCACATTGAGAAGTAATAAAATCAGCTATTTTACTGTCAACATTTTCTTCCAGCCCATTTGCTTATGTGGACCCCTTGCACTGTAACATGGCCTATTTGTACCTTGAGCTCCTCAAAGACTCACTCAACGAGTATGCATATGCAGCAGAGCTAGCAGGCTTGAGCTATGATCTCCAAAATACCATCTATGGGATGTATGTAAGTACCCACGCCTTAGAGCCTTCCACTCATCAACATTTTTTATATTGATTTGATGGAAGCATTTTTTGATTGAGGATATGAGTTTAATTTTTTTTAATCTTTATGGCTAATCATATTTTCTCATTTAATTTTTAAGTTAGCTCTTATTCTAAGTGTTCAACTACATACCATTCATATTATGCAAATTGTCCTTGATTTCTTTTTTTTTTAAATGTCTTTCGTCAGAATGTCATATTTTTCTACTCAAACAAAATTGGACCCTGATTAAGGTTTAGATGTTACCCATTCTGTATTTGAAATCTTGGTCTTTGGCAAAGGAAAATGAAGTCTTCCTTCTTTTGTAAAACCTAAGGTTGGCATATACTATTTCCCTAGAAATCCAGATCATGAGGCTGCATATCCATACTCTTCGGTCATGTTTCTTCATTACCATGCCACTGCTTGAGGTATCAAAGCATTTCTTTTGTTTTTCTTTTTGTTAGTCGCTACATTTATGCTGATCCTCTCCATTGCAACATGACATACCTGTTTATCAGGTTATTGAAGGATGATTTAAAAGAGTATACATATGCAGCACGCCTCTCAGGTTTGAGCTATGGCATTGCATCAGGAATGAATGCAATACTTGTAAGTAAAATGAAAACCAAAGAAAAGGCACCACCCCGTTTAAGCATTATGTTGAGCTTGGGAAAACTATTAACTTCTGCATTTTTAAACAAGAAAGTTGATGGTTTTTTTCCTTGCACCTTTTTGATGATCGAAGAACTCAAATTAGTGTTAGTTCCACTAATGAATGATTTAATTAAATTTAGTGCATCTTGTGAACATGTACGTGTGCTACATTTATTTGCATGTTCTTCTGCCTGAGATGTTTAACATATTAATCCTGAAAGCATGTTGTTCTTTCTATATAATTGAGTATATTAACATCTGTAAGTAGAAGATATCCATAGTTGTTGTGGTGATTGAATTTTACTTATAAATAGGCTCCCTTTATTTCTGCAGACAGTAGTATAAAGTTTCTATGTTCAGATACACCTGACATTTTAATTTAAAACTTATTTCGTAACATGCACCATTACCTACTTTATGTGTGTTTTAAAATAAGCATTATTAAATCCATCTAAGAAATAACTAGATCCTTTCTTTGGAATGTGTTTCCAAGCTTGCTTATATCTCAATTCCAGATTAACATCCCTTTTATGGCACACATTCATCTTCACTTTTCTTGAAAATATATTGCATATTTTAGTAAAAATGAAAACGAGAGCATTTTGGGGTACTTGTTATTTAAATTCTTACACAAAAGATTGTAGGAGTTTTAAATTTTATTTATTTTCCAGTGAGTTTTTTTTCTTCACATAAATAAATTCTGTGGTAGCTTTTGTTTAATGTATAAGAATGTATATTAATCTAACCATTTTCAGAGTCCACAGAAGTTTGAAGCTCAGAGATCAAAATTAGCTCCAAATAGAAAAGTAATCATCTGTTTTCTCTTTTTTCTTTTGATTTTTAGTAACATATTACCATCAAAACACATAATTTTTATTTATGACAAAATGGGTTTTCTGCTAATTGTCAGTCTAGTTCCTACAATAGGAAACATGATGTGCTTGCCATGGCCAGTGGCCTTCCCTCCTGCTGAGGTTCTTGCCTATCATCCTGTACAGCGTAGAGACTTTCATGATATTCTAGCTGCAGTATATCCCCTACTGCTTTGGGTGCCACCATGTGGAAATATCATGATAGAAATTCTCCATTCCCCACTTTTCAAAATGTTAGGCATTTAGAGACAAAGTAAATTGTGCTAAGTTGGCTGGGCACAGTGGCTCACGCCTGTAATCCCAGCACTTTGGGAGGCCAAGGCAGGCAGATTGCTTTGAGCTCAGGAGTTCAAGACCAACCTCCTGGGCAACATGGCAAGACCCCATCTCTACAAAAAATACAAAACATTAGCCAGACATGGTGATGTGTACCTGTAGTCCAGCTACTCCAGAGGCTGAGGTAGGAGGACCACTCGAGCCTGCGGAGCAGAAGTTGCAGTCAGCAGAGATTGTACCACTGCACTTCAGGCTTTGTGGCAGAGCCAGACCCTGTCTCAGAAAAAAAAAAAAAAATGTGCTAAGCCAAGGTCCTGATGATACATACAGTGTATCCTTTTTACACATTTGTTTTGCCATTAGCTTTTGGGACACCAACAGAACTTATCAAATAAGCACGTGGTTAGAATTGTGGATCCTGCCTGGCACGGTGGCTCGTGCCTGTAATCCCAGCACTTTGGGAGGCCGAGGCAGGTGGATCACCTGAGGTCAGGAGTCTAACTATGTTGCCCAGGTTGGTCTTATACTCTTGGGCTAAAGCAAGCCTTCCGTCTCAGCTTTCCAAGTAGCTGGGACGACTTGAACATGCCACTATGCCCTGTGATTTTTATCTTCTTACCTCACCTGTAAAAACCTTAAGTCTGCCGTTCATTAGATATTCTTTTTGAAGGAAAAACTTAGCCACATTCTACAATTAATTTTATAATAAGAACTTGAATTTTGATGATATAGTATATGCCACCATAGTTCGGTGTCAGGTGAGTTTACTTACTGTTGGTTTTGTTTCAGAAAAGTAAAATTATGCTTTTGGGTATAGAGATTGTTAATGGCCAGGCACTGTGGCTCACACATATAGTTCCAGCTACTTGGGAGACTGAGGCAGGAGGATCGCTTGAGCTCAGGAGTTTGAGTCTAGCCTGGGTACCCTAGCAAGACCCTGTCTCAAATAAATAAATAAATATATTTTTTAAAAAAGATGGTTAAGGCTGGGCATGGTGGCTCACACCTGTAATCCCAGCATTTTGGAAGGCCGAGGCGGATGGATCACCTGAGGTCAGGAGTTCAAGACCAGCCTGACTACTATGGTGAAACGCCATCTCTACTGAAAATACAAAATATTAGCCGGGCGTGGTGGTGCACGTCTATAATCCCACCTACTCTGGAGGCTGAGACAGGAGAATTGCCTGAACCTGGGAGGCTGAGGTTGCAGTGAACCGAAATCGTGCCGTTGCACTCCAGCCTGGGCAACAAGAGCGAAACTCTGTCTCAAAAAAAAGATGGTTAATGTTATCTTCCTAAGTGTTACACTATATTTATATATTTATGAGACATTAAATTGAATTTGTTTCATTTTTTATATGTCTGTTTTGGGATTTTCTACATGTTTAAAAATCAAGTCAAGTTGTTTATTTGGAAGTTGTTTTGTGATATTTTTAGACATTTAATACCCTGAATTCTTTCTGTAGCTTTCAGTGAAAGGTTACAATGACAAGCAGCCAATTTTACTAAAGAAGATTATTGAGAAAATGGCTACCTTTGAGATTGATGAAAAAAGATTTGAAATTATCAAAGAAGCAGTAAGTTTTCTGAACCCTGTTTTTTTATTCATAAGGTAATATTGCTATATTATAAAAAGTTTTCATAATAGTTTTTATAATATAAAAGAAGCAAGGAGGAAAAGAAGAATTCATAACCCTGTTGGATTCATCTCACCTTGTCGTTGCAAAATCCTATACTCCATCCAGAAAGAAATCCTAGTAGACTCTGGGGACACCTGGCCTCTTCTCTGTGGTTGCCAAGAGCTCACTGCAATTCAGAGTTGCAGCTCTGAATTTCAAAGAGAAGCACTTAGTGGCTGTCAGGGCCTCCTTGAATGTTCCATCCCAACCTCTAGTTCAGAAGAACACACAACTCAGCAGACTGAGGTCTACTTTACCGCAAGACCTTGTCACATTAGAGCACACTATTTGGGTTTGACATATCTTCCACTTAAATTCAATTCATGTTTGGCCCAGTAACGGAAGTATGGGATGAACAGCTGCTTCTGAAGCTAAACTATGACCTTTCCTTGTATACCAGAAGAAACTACCATCAGTTTTCAAATAAAGATCCCATATTTTATATGGCTACCTATTTATGTTGCTTGCTTATGGAGACTTTGGGGATGGCTTTATAGCGTAGAACCTAAAGATTCCAAAAGACTTTCCTGAAAACTAGGGATAACTTTCTGAGGGACTAAAGATATCCCATAGTGAAGGCACTTATAGTCCATGTCAGATGCTGAACAAATGTAGCTTGGACAAAGAAAAAGCATGCACTTTTATGTAAAGATCGGAGAGGAATAAACCCCATTCTTAATTATATAACTTCAGAAAGGGGAAAGAAGTGAATATCCTAGTAACACATAGTTTATAGAGAATTGAAATTTGATTATAACTGGACTTTTGAAATGATTTTTAAAAGATTTATAAAATTAATGAACTCATGTCTCCTTCACTAGTATATGCGATCTCTTAACAATTTCCGGGCTGAACAGCCTCACCAGCATGCCATGTACTACCTCCGCTTGCTGATGACTGAAGTGGCCTGGACTAAAGATGAGTTAAAAGAAGCTCTGGATGGTGAGACTTTCTACTTAAAGCTTAATGCTTTCTTCATTTTTTTCCTAAATTCATTTTGGTTTATTCTGATATTGACTGTTTATACTTTTAATAACTTGTAGTTCTATTAAAGCTGGCTGTGCATATGTTTTACAAAAACAGTGGTGGGCAGGATGGCTATAGTTAACAGTAACATATACTTTTAAATAGGTAGGAGGATATTGAACATTCCCAACCCAAACAAATGATAAATAAACTTGAGATGATGGATATGCTTAGTACCCTGATGTGATCACTATACATTGTATGTATATATAATAACATTATTATATACTCTATGAATATTTACAATTATTATTTGTCAATTAAAAATAAAATAAAAAAAACGGTGGTGGCTTTGAAGTGGTTTTTGCATTCAGGCAGGTTAGCCACATTTACTGTTTTCAATATGGACCTACGCCAGTTAATTATTACTATTTTTAGATTTCTGCAGAAGAGCTGGGTGCGATGACACATACCTGTAATCCTAGTACTTTTGGGAGGCGGAGAAAGGAGGATCACTTGATCCCAGGCGTTTGAGACCACCCTGGGCAATATAGTGAGACTCTGTCTCTACAAAAAATAATAAAAATATTAGCTGGATATGGCGGCATACACCTGTGGTCCCACTTACTCAAGAGGCTGTGGTTGAGAGGATTGCTTGCGCCCGGAAAGTTGAGGCTGCAGTGAGCCATGATTACACCACTGCGCTCCAGCTTGGATGACAGAGCAAGACTGTCTCTGCCTCCAAAAAAAAAAAATTTTTCTGCGCATTAAATGCTCTGACCCAAGTACTAACCTTGTTAATATTGAAGGTTTTTTGTTTGTTTGTTTGTTTTTAAAGACAGAGTCTGCCCTGTTGCCCAGGCTGGAGTGCAGTGGTGCAATCTCAGCTCATTGCAACCTCCATCTCCCGGGTTTAAGCAATTTTCCTGCCTCAGCCTCCTGAGTAGCTGGGATTACAGGTATATACCACCATGCCCGGCAAATTTTTTGTATTTTTAGTAGGGATATGGTTTCACCATGTTGGCCAGGCTGGTCTTGAACTCCTGACCTCCGGTGATCCGCCCGCCTTGGCCTCCCAGTGTGCTGGGATTACAGGCATGAGCCACCGCGACCAGCCAATACTGAAGTTTTAAGAAAAGAAAAAGTTAGCTGAACTTCAAAGTCTTAACACACAATGTTCAGGCTTTTTTTTTTTTCCCTTCCTGCTTTAGCATCCTTAGATCAGTTCAGTTAAAAATTGGAAAATGTGAAAGCCTAAAGAGTCATCTTTTGTTGTTTTTTTTTCTAGAATCTTAAGTCTAATTTTCAGGAGTTTGGCTTGAAAATCCAAAATTCTTTGAGAGCAGTGATTATACCTTCCTTCTATACCCCTTTACTTAGTATCTAGTATAATATTATGCCCTCAGTGTGTATATAATGAATGCCTGTTGAATGCAAAGAAATTACTTTCAGGATTTCTTTATTGGAAAAAAATGTAGATTGGTGTCACCCTTCATTATTGTTTTAGATTTTTTACTTCTCAACATTACCTCACCAATTAATCTTTCTTCCTACATGCTCAGCCATAAGCATTAAAATGCAATAAAAAGAATTCTGGGCCGGGCGCCGTGGCTCACACCTGAAATCCCAGCACTCTGGGAAGCTGAGGCAGGCAGATCACGAGGTCAGGAGGTGGAGACCACGGTGAAACCCCATCTCTACTAAAAATACAAAAAATTAGCCAGGCACGGTGGCAGGCACCTGTAGTCCCAGCTACTTGGGAGGCTGAGGCAGGAGAATGGCGTGAACCTGGGAGGCGGGGCTTACAGTGAGCCAAGATCACACCACTGCACTCCAGCCTGGGCAACAGAGCGAGACTCCGTCTCAAAAAAAAAAAAAATTCTGGGCCGGGCACGGTGGCTCATGCTTGTAATCTCAGCAACTTTGGGAGGCTGAGGCGGGTGGATCACGAGGTCAAGAGATGGAGACCGTTCTGGCCAACATGGTGAAACCCATCTGTACTAAAAATACAAAAATTAGCTGGGCGTGGTGGCACATGCCTGTAGTCCCAACTACTTGGTAGGCTGAGGCAGGAGAATCGCTTGAACCTGGAAGGCAGAGGTTGCAGTGAGCCGAGATCATGCCACTGCACTCCAGCCTGGCAACAGAGAGAGATTCCATCTCAAAAAGAAAAAAAAGAATTCTGTTGAATGTTTTAATAACCTTTTATGACAAGTTCTTATACTTATGTAACACTGTGCTTTTGATGTCTTCAGTGACACAAATCGAGCAAAGTACCGAAAGTCATTATTTTGTTGATTGCCTCAGGCATTGGATAGGAGGCTAGATTATAAAAATCATTTACTAGAACAGGTACATTTTTTATCAGGACAGTTAATATGCTTTTCTTTGCAAAATGATTATGGTCATATGCAATTAATAGCAAGAATTATACCTTTTAAAAATACCACACAATTGGCCGGACTCGGTGGCTCACACCTGTAATCCCAGCACTTTGGGAGGCCGAGGCAGGCGGATCACAAGGTCAGGAGATCGAGACCATCCTGGCTAACATGATGAAGCCCCGTCTCTACTAAAACAAAAAACAAAAAATTAGCCAGGCGTGGTGGTGGGCACCTGTAGTCCCAGCTACTCGGGAGGCTGAGGCAGGAGAATGGTGTGAACCTGGGAGGTGGAGCTTGCAGTAAGCCAAGATCGCACCACTATACTCCTGGGCAACAGAGCAAGACTCTGTCTCAAAAAAAAGAAAAAAAAATAGCACACAATTAATTTTAAATGTTTTCCAAAACGAAGCCTACTTTTATAATGATCAAAAAGCAAAGGTTTGAGGGTTTTATTCACCCTTCGTTAGAATCTAGGTCAGATGGCATGTTACTTTTAAGCAAAATAAGCTCTATAGTATCTCAGAGGGATATGAAGGCTTCCTAAAATGGATTTTATAAAGAGAAAAGTCAGTACTTTTTTGGTTTAAATTTTCTGCTCAATTAAATAATTATTCCATTTTGATATATACACTTCTACAATAATCCAAAATGCCAGAATGGCTTAATTTGGAAACAACTCAGTGTGAGAGGCTGCCTTTTGACTCTAAATCATAGAGTCACTCAGTGACTCTAAATCATTCAGCTATCCAGGTGCCAGGGTACGAAGAACTTCAGGGTTCAGTGTGGTCCAGCAGCATTTACTGACTGCCTACCATGCACCCAGCCCAAGACTGCAGGTGCTTGAGATTAAAAAATGATCAATTAAACATGGCAAAACCCCATCTCTACAAAAAATACACAAACTAGCCAGGCGTGATGGTGCATGCCTGTATTCCTAGCTACTCAAGAGGCTAAGGCAGGAGAATCGCTTGAACCCAGGAGGCGGAGGTTGCACCACTGCACTTCAGCCTCGGTGACAGAGCAAGACTCTGTCTCAAAAATAAATAAATAAAAATTAAAAATGATCAATTAGATGGAGTTTCTTTGATCAAGGAGCTCCAGTCTGGTGGTGAAGCATAAATGTAAGTAGATCATTTTAATAGAGAGAGACAAGGGGGTAAGTATTGTGGTGGAAAGCTGCAGAGAGTGCCGAGGGAGCCTAGTGAAGAGGACCCCTAAGGCAGTACAGTGGAGTAGAGTGAACATCCACTTTGGAATTGACCAAGGATCAAATCCCAGCTCTGCAATTTACTAGCTTAATGACTTTGAACAACAAACTTAAATTTTCTTAACTTCATTTTCCTATCTTTAAAGTGGGGATAATAGTACCTACTTTACAGTGTGAAAGATAACATCTGTAAAATTCCTGATCTGTGGTAAGCACTGGTTATTTGCATTCCCATGTTTCTCCTTAAATGTCTGTCACTGATTTTAGCATCCATTGGTAGATCTTGCATGTAGCAGTTATTACTATGGTGTCCTAATGGAGAAGGGACAGCTCTTCCTTACAGAAGGATTACATCAATATATGTAAAAAGAACGAGGGAAATAGAAAAATTGCCATTAGAACTCCATAGTAGTAATTGCTACAGGCAATAACCACCAATGGATGCTAAAATTAGTGGGTCAGATTTAAAGAAAAAGAAAATATTTGTATAATCTCATTTACTTTTCCCAAAATAAATATTTAGTAATTACAAAGGGAAAAATAGGTATAGATGGGCAAGTGGGCTTTTCCAAATTGCATATAGAGCACATATGAGTTATTAGATTATAAACAAAAGAATAAAATAACACATTTACAGTGAGGACATCTGGCAGACACCACCTTAACCAAGTGATCAGTGTTAACATCACTAGTACTACAACATATCAACTTCATGAGTGCCCTGATAGGATGCAGTGAGAAAGGTGCATTACCTTTGTGGTATTCTTTGTAGTAATACAGACATGAAATCTAATCGTGAGAAAACACCAGACAAACCCAATGTGGGACTTCTATAAAATAACTGAACAGTACTCTTCAAAAGTCTTGAGGTCATGAAATACATGGAAAGACGGAGAAACTGTCAGAGATTAGAGGGAACTAAAGACATATGACAGCTAAATGTAATGGAGGGTTGTGGATCAAATCCTGGAATAAAAAAAAGACAAAAATGGGAAAAATCCAAATAAAGTCTGTACTTTAGTTAATAGTATTATACCAATGTTAATTTCTTAGTTTTGATGGTTATGAAAGATGTTAACATTAGGGAAAACTAGGTGAAGTGTTTACAGGAACTCTGTGTACTATTTTTGCAAGTCTTCTGTAAGTCTCAAATTATCTCAAAAAAAAAACCCTCATAGGTAGCGCTCACTATGTCTTCTTACACCTTTGCAGATGTAACCCTTCCTCGCCTTAAGGCCTTCATACCTCAGCTCCTGTCACGGCTGCACATTGAAGCCCTTCTCCATGGAAACATAACAAAGCAGGTGGGTGGTTGAGGTTTTAGCAATCTTTTGTGGATCATTGCAAGATATTTTTTCCCTCTAGTCTTTCTCAAGATTGTTAACCAGCATGGTATGATAAGAAACACATTAGAGTTTACTCAACCCTCTCGCTCTGTGGAGGAAGGTAGAGGGCACAGGGAAAGTAGAATGATGGTGATTAACTGAGGGCCTACTTTCATGGCTGCCTCCTCTGCTGTTTTCTACCTTCTGCAATCATAGGAGGAAATGGGAGTAATTATCCCTACTCTGTATAGGGTGGCATGATTGTATAGTAGATAAGAGCACGTGCTGTAGAATCAGACAGCCTGGATTCAAATCCTGGCTCTGCTATATACATATATATATGTAATCTTTTGAAAATGTCTTAACTCTGTGCTTATCTGTTTTCTGTAAAATTAGAGTTATAATAGCACCTGCATCATGTGTGGTAAGGATTAAATAGTACATGCTAAGTACTTAGCACATGGAAAGCACTACAAAATTTCTGTGGCAGTCTGTCTCAAGATCCCTCAGTCTCTGCTGGGTGCAGTGGCTCACGCCTGTCATCTCAGTAGTTTGGAGGCTGAGGCAAGAGGATTGCTTGAACCCAAGAGTTCGAGAGCAGCCTGGGCAACATAACTCTACAAAAAATTGAAAAACAGCCAGGTGTGGTAGTGCATGCCTGTAGTCCTTGCTACTCAGGAGGCTGAGGCAAGAGGAGCCTAGGAGGTTGAGGCTGCAGTGAGTTATGATTGTGTCACTGCACTCCAGCCTGGGTAACAGAATGAAACCCTGTCTCAAAAAAAAAAAAGAAAAGATCCCTTGATCTCTACCACTCTGCTATACCCCCTCCAGAACAATATGCCCAAGGTCAGATGCTAATAAGTGGCAGAAGCAAGATTCTTACCAAGGTCATTTTACCTACCATAAAGCCTATATTTGCCTCCCTTGCTTTTCTGTGACCCCAGGTGTCTGTAGTCAGGATCATTTCACTTGAGACTATCTTTGGCCGTGCCTTTTTTCCAGCATCAGCATCAGTGTTGATGATTGTTTGGGTGTCTGTTTCTTTCACCACTACCATATTGACTCTATTGCAAAATGACCATACTGACAAATTCAATTTTTATCCATTTGAATAGGATCAAATGTATTTAAGATTTTAGAATCCACTTTTATGATAAACAAAGTTAGTTTATTTCACAAACAAGATATGTTTATGTTTTTGTAATATGCTGGGACATGTTTTTTCCATAGGCTGCATTAGGAATTATGCAGATGGTTGAAGACACCCTCATTGAACATGCTCATACCAAACCTCTCCTTCCAAGTCAGCTGGTTCGGTATAGAGAAGTTCAGCTCCCTGACAGTAAGTAGAGATGTTGTAACTTTGGGAATGGACTGTTTTGACATAACAGTGTGGGTGATTACAGGTGGGCTGAATTTGGTATAGTTTTATGTCAGAGATTTACTTGGGAACCTCTACTGTTTACAGAAGTATGATTAGAGATAGGTAATTCTGCCAAAAAAATTTTTGGTAGGAGGGCCAAAGAAGTAAAATTGGAGATAAGCAATAATTTTGAAGAGAATGATACTGGAATTGGTGGGTACTTGAATGAAGGGGAATTAGGAAGTAAAAATATCACAAAGCTATTGACTACGAGTCATGAAATAAAATACATTTATAAAAATGGAAACTGGAATTATAATATTTAATTGGAAACCCATAGGATTCTTTGGCAGAAATAGTTTTAGGAAACCCACAGGTGCAGATAACATGTAATCATTACAAGTATATTTTTATAAGGGATTAACAAAGACTTTTATTGAATTTATATATTGGGGTTTATAATGTTGGGTTACTTTTACATTAACAGTGGCTTCTTCTGATAAAAACTCATTAAGCATTATTGTCAATATTGCTCAAAACTGTGTAATAGAAGGTATATTAAATGAAGAAAGAGAAGCTTTTTTTGGCCAAGCTTGATTGGCTGTTCCCTATGCATGAACCATCTGTGCTGCCTTTCCCCCCCAGCTATTTTATCCTCCCAAAATGGTGTTTTCCTTTCCCCCTTCTTCCCATGGGCCAGTGCCTACATCCTACTCCTTCCAGGCCTATTTTTATAAGCTACTTATTCCACCAAACTTTTTCTAAAACTCCCAGTTAGAAATAATCACATCTACCTCTGGACTTGCAGCACAATTTTTCTGAACCTCCCTATTCAAGCTACTTAGCACTTCTCTTGTGTTGGGATTGAAGTGCATCTCCATCTTCTTGTTAGACTGTACATTCCTTAAAGCCAAAGTCTGTGTCTGGTTCATTTGAGTAGCTTCTAAAGCAACTAGAACATATTATTACTTCAGGATACCTTTGTTGAATGCTTAGAGATACGTTGAGCCCAGCTCTGCTGTTGTGCATGACCAGTCATCACAGATCTGGTAGTGGTTTATTTCCAACTTTTGCTAGTTTATTCCTCAGTCACTACAACCAGGACAAGACTCTGTATGTGCTGATTCCACTACAATTAGAGAAAGACTCAGGATATTCTGTGCAAGAGCCATAGCAGTTGACTTCAAAGTGAGGCCAGTCTAGAAACAGTATTTCAAAGTGAAATTCATCCTTCTTACTTCTTTTGACTCTACTTCCCTCTTTGTCTCCTTTCCTAGGATCTTAATCTCTTTTGCCTCCTAAGTACCCTCCCAAATTTCTCCATGTTCAAAAATAGCCCAGTTCACATCTCATTCTCAAAATGCTAGGTGGTAGGAAATCATTCTGAATTAGCCAACTGATCAGATGTGAATCTTTAAATAGTTCTTCACTTAACTCTCCATGGAAAGGCACTTACTATTTAAAAATAAAATATTCAGGCCAGGGTGGTGGCTCATGCCTATAATCCCAGCACTTTGGGAGGCCAAGGTAAAAAGATTGCTTGAAGCCAGGAATTTGAGATTAGGCTGGGTAAAATAGTGAGAACTTGTTTCTACAAAAAATTTAAAATAAAAAAAATTAGCTGGGCGTAGAGGCGCACACCTGTAGCTACTTAGGAGGCTGAGGTGGGATGATCGCTTGAGCCCAGGAGGTTGAGGCTGCAATGAGCCATGATTGTGCCACTCCACTCCAGTCTGGGTGCCAGAGTGAGAGACTATCTCAAGTGAAAAGGAAAATTTTCAGGCATTATAAAGGAGATGTTTTATTTATCTTTATTTTTATTATTTTTTGAGACAGAGTCTTACTCTGTCACCCAGGCTGGAGTATAGTGGCGCAATGTCAGCTCACTGCAACCAAGGAGATGTTTTAGAATATATATGAAAAGGGCCAGGCAGCCGGGTGCGGTGGCTCACACCTGTAATCCCAGCACTTTGGGAGGCTGAGGTGGGCGGATCACCTGAGGTCAAGAGTTTGAGACCAGCCTGGCCAACGTGGTGAAACCCCGTCTCTACTAAAAATACAAAAATTAGCTGGGCATAGTGGCAGGCACCTGTAATCCCGGCTACTCAGGAGGCTGAGGTAGGAGAGTTGCTTGAACCCAGGAGATGGAGGTTGCAGTGAGCCGAGATTGCACCACTGCACTCCAGCCTGGGTGACAGAGCGAGACTCTGTCTCAAAAAAAAAGAAAAGAAAAGGACCAGGCGTGGTGGCCCATGTCTGTAATCCCAGCATTTTGGGAGGCCAAAGCAGGCGGATCACCTGAGGTCAGGAGTTCAAGACCAGCCTGGCCAACATGGCAAAACCCCGTATCTACCAAAAATAGAAAAATTAGCCAGGTGTGGTGGTACATGCCTATAGTCCCAGCTACTCAGGAGGCTGAGGCAGGAGAATTGCTTGAACCCAGTAGGCGGAGGTTGCAGTGAGCTGAGATGGCACCACTTCACTCCAGCCTGGGTGACAGAGCAAGACTTTGTCTCAAAAAAAAAAAAAAAAAAAGTGTGAAAAGGCTTAGAAGGATGTGAGGTGGGTAAGGGAGAGAGGCGTACAGGCCACATTCCTCTCTCTCTGCTTTTTTTTTTTTTTTTTTTTTTTGAGACAGGGTCTCACTCTGTGTCTTGGTTTGGAGTGCAGTGGTATAGTCACAGCTCACTGCAGCCTCAAACTCCTGGGGTCAAGTGATCCTCCCGCCTCAGCCTCCCAAGTAGCTGGGACTATAAATGTGAGCCATGGCGCTGGCTCCCCTCCTTCTGATGAGAGGGAACTTAGCACTGCCAATTTATAATCAGTAAGTTTGACTGTTGGTCAAAGTTGGACATGATCAGAAAAGTGAAATCAATGAAATACAACTCCAGGCTTCTCTACCTCCCTTTTCTATTAATGTCTAAATTATCATCTGTAAGTGTGGGCAGACATAGCATTGACTTTATTAAACCCCAAATAAGTTTTTGAACTTGCTGCTGTCTTTTTGAAACTTCCTAGGAGGATGGTTTGTTTATCAGCAGAGAAATGAAGTTCACAATAACTGTGGCATCGAGATATACTACCAAACAGACATGCAAAGCACCTCAGAGAATATGTTTCTGGAGCTCTTCTGTCAGATTATCTCGGAACCTTGCTTCAACACCCTGCGCACCAAGGAGCAGCTGGGTGAGAAGAAAGTGGGGAAATAGCAGGATACTGTAGACTTCGATGAATTATATTCCCTGTAAAACATTTTCCACATTTTCACCTGACACTGTGTATCAGGCATGCTCTACTTAGAGAGACTTGAGAAAACCTTATTACAGAGAATCCACTTCTAAAAGATAAGCAATCACTATCTTATGGACATTAAAGCAATTCTTTATGAGATGATATTGTATATTACATACATGTCAGTAAAGAGGGCATTTTAGGTGGGGGAAAAGGTATAACTAAGGACAAGTTTATGGGTAGCAAGATGAGAAACAAGCCATCCAGAGGAGCTTAGATTCACTAAAGCTTGAGTTCCTTGAGGGCAGGTATTATCTCCATTCATCTTTATATCCCAAGCCTGGGACATACAGAAGGCACTCAGCAAGTGTTTGCAGTTTTAGATACTGTTAAAAATCTTGAGGTACTGGCAGATTTGATCAATGAGGAAAGAAGCTCAAAGAAGCCCCGGTAATGACAGAAAGGAACCAGTGAAAAAAGGATGAGTCTGTCCAAGTACCCATCATTGTTTAAATACTCATTGTGCTAGGTGCTGGACATGGAAAATGGATGCTCTGGATGGTCCTTCCTTTCAAGGAGCTCACAGTCAAATCAGGCAGGCCTGTAAGGGAATAATTTTAGTACAGCATGGTAAATGTTATTATAAGAGCTCAAACTGTTGGCCGGGCACGGTGGCTCATGCCTGTAATCCCAGCACTTTGGGAGGCTGAGGCGGGTGGATCACCTGAGGTCAGGAGTTCAAGACCAGACTGGCCAACATGGTGAGACACCATCTCTACTAAAAATACAAAAATTAGCTGGGCGTGTTGGTGCATGCCTGTAATCCCAGCTACTCGGGAGGCCGAGGCAGAGAATCACTTGAACCCGGGAGGCAGAGTTTGCAGTGAGCAGAGATCGCGCCACTGCGCTCCAGCTTGGGTGACAGAGCGAGACTCCATCTCAAAGAAAATCGAACTATGAATGGCTATGTTGAAGATAAAAACTTCCTCAGAAGTGAGACCCAGAGGCACCACAGCTGTTGGAGGTGGTGGATCAAGGCAGGGCAGCTGAAGGAGATAAGCCAAGAGCTTGGTTTTGAAAAGGTGTTGAAGGGAGGTAGTGCACGGCCTCATGAGATAACATGGAAGTATGACTTTTAGTTAGCTTGATCTCTAGAGAGTTGCATTCTGAATTAATTGGTTCAGGAATAGATTATCTAACAAGAAATACAGTAGGAGAGCCAGGTTCATAGGCGGAACTTGGATGTTAAAGGAAACACAGCTAGGACTGTGACTAAGGGATGAAAAGGAGTCCAGCATTTTATAGTCTGGAAGTAACTTTAGCATAGATTGAAGAGGATTAACTAGCAGAGAGTGAGGAGTGACAAGATGGGAGTTTGAATAATGAATAGGACTTTTTTCCTAAGAAGAAGAAAAAGTCATCTCCAACTCTGTAATTCTTCAGAGAGCTCTTCTACTCTGTCCTTAGGAACTGAAACCATCTTAAGTGCTCATATTTCTTTAAGAGGTGAATAATCTAAAACCTTAAACTAGATTTTATTTGCTTAGACAGGTTAGTTTTTGAAGGATTAAAAATGACCCAGGTTTCAAATGCCAAGGTCATGACTGGCTGATGTCTGTGTTTCAGGCTATATCGTCTTCAGCGGGCCACGTCGAGCCAATGGCATACAGGGCTTGAGATTCATCATCCAGTCAGAAAAGCCACCTCACTACCTAGAAAGCAGAGTGGAAGCTTTCTTAATTACCATGGAAAAGTCCATAGAGGACATGACAGAAGAGGCCTTCCAAAAACACATTCAAGCATTAGCAATTCGTCGACTAGACAAACCAAAGAAGCTGTCTGCTGAGTGTGCTAAATATTGGGGAGAAATCATCTCCCAGCAATATAATTTTGACAGAGGTAAGGTAAAATTAGGGCCCCAACATTTATGGCATTCAAGTAACATTTGATTAAGGCCATTCTACAAAATGGTATTCATTTTGTAGGTGATATTCCATTACTTATTTGGGGAGTTGGGGTGGGGGGATGGCTGGCACTTCTAAAGAACTGTTACTTAATTTAACTCCAATTTTCTATTAGAAACCTTATCTCTTTTTTTTCCTCCAAACCTAGACCTGGATCTACCCATATCTCACAATAAAGTATTAATAATAATTCAATTTCACATTTTTGTTTCATCAGTGTATCCTGAGATTCCGATCACAGATACCTAAGTATCTATTTCCCATAATATTAAAAAAATGAGATAATACCAGATTGAACCTCTTTGAGGCAAATGCTGCCCTTGAGGCACAGGAGTTTAAACATTTGCGTGTAGGGAATCTCCAAAGGTTTTTCACTCCTTTCAGATTTGGGAGAGCTGTGATTCTTGAAGTCTCCTGTCTTGAATCAGCTTCCTTTCACCTTGCTTCTAGAGCATCAATTAACAATGGATTGTGCTAAGCTGTACTAGAGGTTAGGGGATGTGGGTTGTGTTCTTATTCTGACACCAACAAGCTAAAAATCTTGGTCAAGACACCTTTTTTGGACCTCAGTTTCCTTACCCATAATTTTTCTTTTTGTTTTGTTCTTTCAGACAGTATCTCATTCTGTCAGCCAGGCTTGAGTACAGTGTGTCATCATAGCTCACCGGAGCCTTGAATTCCTAGGCTCAAGCGATTCTCCTGCCTCAGACTCCCAAAGTGCTGGGATTGCAGGCATGAGCCACCACGTCCAGCCTACCTATAATTTATCTAGCAGTTGGATTCACTATTAATGATAATACTCTCTCTCATTTATTGAGCATTTACCATGTACCTAGCAGTGTTATTGTCATATATCTTTTTCCTAATTCTCACTGCAGCCCTTATTAAGTAGTTATTATCCCCAATTTCCAGATGAGGAAACTGAGGCTCAGAAAAGTTGAGATGACTGGCCAAGATCGAAAAGCTCATAACCAGAGAGCCAGGATATGAATCTAGGCTGGCCTGGCTCCTGAGCCAAGGCTCTTTCCCATTGCACTACATCCACTTATTATTATTATTATTTTTAAGATTGAGTTTCGCTCTTGTTGCCCAGGCTGGAGTGCAACGGCACAATCTTCGGCTCACTGCAACCTCCGCCTCCCGGGTTCAAGCGATTCTCCTGCCTCAGCCTCCCAAGTAGCTGGGATTACAGGCATGTGCCACCATTTTGTATTTTTAGTAGAGACGAGGTTTCTCCATGTCGGTCAGGGTGATCTCGAACTCTCAACCTTAGGTAATCCCCCCGCCTCAGCCTCCCAAAATGCTGGGATTACAGGTGTGAGCCACCATACCTGGCCTTTTTTTTTTAGAGAGTTTTGCTCTGTCGCCCGGGCTGTAGTGCAGTGATGTGATCTTGGCTCACTGCAACCTCTGCTTCCCAGGTTCAGGTGATTCTCATGTCTCAGCCTCTCCCGAGTAGCTAGGTCTACAGGCACACTCCACTATGCCTGGCTAATTTTTATATTTTTAGTAGAGATGGGGTTTCACCATGTTGGCCAGGCTGTTCTCAAACTCCTGGCCTTGAGTGATCCACCCACCTTGGCCTCCCAAAGTGCTGGGATTACAGGCATGAGCCACTGTGCCCAGCCAGCATCCACTTACTTTTACTTAAAATCAAAGCAAATGGTCACGTAAAAATGTGGATGCTTGGCCAGGTGCAATGGCTCACGCCTGTAATCCCAACACTTTGGGAGTGCAAGGCGGGCAGATCACGAGTTAGGAGATCAAGACCATCCTGGCTAACACAGTGAAACCCCTTATCTACTAAAAATACAAAAAAAAAAAAAAAAAAAAAAGCTGGGCATGGTAGCAGGCGCCTGTAGTCCCAGCTACTTGAGAGGCTGAGGCAGGAGAATGGAGAATGGCGTGAACCCGGGAGGCGGAGCTTACAGTGAGCCGAGATCGCGCCACTGCACAACAGCCTGGGTGACAGAGCAAGACTCCGTCTCAAAAAAGAAAAAAAAATGTGGATACTTGGCCAGACGCAATGGCTCATGCCTATAATCCCAGCACTTTGGGAGGCTGAGGTAGACAGATCACTTGAGGTCAGGAATTCAAGACCAGCCTAGCCAATATGGCGAAACCCCATCTCTACTGAAAATATAAAAATTACCCGGACGTGTTGGCTTGCGCCTGTAATCCCAACTACTCAGGAGGCTTAAGGCAGGAGAATCACTTGAACCCAGGAGGCAGAGGTTGCAGTGAGCCGAGATCGAGCCACTGCACTCCAGCGTGGGTGACAGA
The DNA here is from genome assembly GCF_009828535.3 of Hylobates moloch. NCBI lineage: Eukaryota > Metazoa > Chordata > Mammalia > Primates > Hylobatidae > Hylobates > Hylobates moloch. Next base: position 41,229,709 of record NW_026652278.1, read on the forward strand.
GTGAAACTCTGTCTCAAAAAAAAATATATGGATACTTAAGAGTCTTGGAGTGAAGTATATTGTCATTTAGTGTACTGTTCTGGGCTGCTTCATATGGAAATGTTAGTAAAATATTGTTTGATTACTTTTTCAGATAACACTGAAGTTGCATATTTAAAGACACTTACCAAGGAAGATATCATCAAATTCTACAAGGTAAGTCAAATTCATATATTTAGATTTTGACCGATAAGAAAGTATTATAGGGCTGGGTATGGAGGCCTACACCTGTAATCCCAGCACTTTGGGAGGCCAAGGCGGAAGGATCACTTGAGGTCAGGAGTTAAAGACCAGCCTGGCCAACATGGTGAAACCCCATTTATACTAAAAATACAAAAATTAGCTGGGTGTAGTGGCATACGCCTGTAATCCCAGCTACTCAGGAGGCTGAAGCATGAGAATCGCTTGAACCTGGGAGGCAGAGGTTGCAGTGAGTGGAGATCGTGCCACTGCACTCCAGTCTGGGTGACAGAGTGAAACTATGCCTCAAAAAAACCAAAACACCTATTGTATGTGCTATATTGTGTGTTGCTGCTTTGAAGCCATTCAGGCTGGATTTATGTTTTTGTGGATTCAAGTTTTTTGACACAAACACTTAATGACTTTTAGAATAAAGATAGTTTTTATTGAACCAAGTACTGTTTTCCTCTCCCTCTAAACCAAGTTTGCCGGACCTGCAGCCTGCGGGCCACACGCAGCCCACATTATGAGATATTTTGCAAATTTTTTTTTCTCTTAGCTTGTCAGCTGTTGTTAGTGTATTTTATGTGTGGCCCATGACAATTCTTTTTCCAGTGTGGCCCAAGGAAGCCAAAATATTGACCCATGCTCTAAACCAAGGACTGTGACAGCCCTTCCTGACTTCCAGATCTACCTTTTTAGGCCCCTTTCAGTTTCTTCTCTCTGTTCTCCACCCTACTCTGCAAAGAATATTGCTGAGCTTGTTTGGTGGGAAGGAAGAACAAAGAAAACAAAAGAACTTGAGAATCAGATTATTTTCCAAGCTCTGACAACTATAAATTGTCTTCGCCCATTTAGGTGCCACTGTGGCTGCTTTTTAAAATAAATGATTACTCACCTTTGAATTGTGGTCAGAGATATTATAAGTTTTACATGCTTGTGCTCATTTAGGAAGTTTATCAAAAGGAAAGGGAGGCACCACCATTAAAGTCTTCCCAGCAAGCTTTAAGAGATTCACACTGGCTGGGCGTGGTGGCTCACGTCTGTAATCCCAGCACTTTGGGAGGCCAAAGTGAGTGAATCATGAGGTTAGGAGTTCAAGACCAGCCTGGCCAATATAGTGAAACCCTGTCTCTACTAAAAAAAATTAGCCGGGCGTGGTGGCGGGTGCCTGTAATCCCAGCTACTTGGGAGACTGAGGCAGGAGAATCACTTGAACCCGGGAGGCGGAGGTTGCAGCGAGCTGAGATCGCACCACTGCACACCAGCCCGGGCGACAGTGCGAGACTCCATCTCAAAAAAGGGTGCACACCATCTAAATCTTCCCCTCTATAAAAATTCTAAGAAGGATAGCAAAATTTCCATTAAGTAGATATATTAATGTGTAATAAGTATGCTAAATGCAAAAACTCAAAATTTATGCTGCAATGGAATTGCACCTAAAGTGTTACATATGTTTTTTGTAATATATTGGGGCCTCTAGTTTGTGTAAAATACTTTTATGCCTATTTTTCAAAATAAGGGGCAAAATTATACTCTGTGATTACCATGGTACCCTAGAATTGTCCCTTATTGTTCTAGCCATTTCTGGTTTGTATCTGTCATTAGGTTGTTTGGTCGGGGACTCAGTCCTGCCCTGTGCCCACATCCTTTTAGAGAGATACTCTACTTTACAGTATTTTTTTCTAGGGATGTATTATAGCTACCAGCACAGGAGTCAGTGTTTACAGTTCTCATTAGAATTACTTTGTGAAGTTAGTGGTACAATGAGGCCTGATCACATTTTTTCCTGTACTAGGGTTTCTAATGTTTATTTAATTCACCACTCCTAGTGCTGAGTGAGAGGGTAAGGAAATAGTAACAGTCTTTGACCCAAAGGTGCTGATAGTTTCTTTGAGGAAAATGGTGATTTTGTGTCATCCATGAGTTGCCTACACCTCTCCCCGCAACTCTTCTGCAAAATTATTAAGGCTGTATGCAAACAAGTATTAATATAATATAGCTGGTATCACCTTAACAATAAGAAAAGGAGACTATAGTTTCAGAATTGAGCAGCAAAAGCCAGTATTTTGAATGCACCTTTTTCAGCAATGAGATTTGACCCATTTTGGCTACAAAAATGGATGGCTGGACAAATGATTTTCTTTACCTCATGGCTTCCTTTGCATTGTATAGAGAAAGAAAAGAGTCTCATCTAAATTACTCTTGCTCTTTTGCAATAATAGCCTATAGTCCCAGCTGCTGGGGAGGCTGAGACAGGAAGATCGCTAGAGCCCAGGAGTTCAAGACCAACCTTGGAAACATAGCTCGACCCTGTTTGAAAAAAGAGAGGGGCTGGGCGTGGTGGCTCATGCCTGTAATCCCAGCACTTTGGGAGGCTGAGGTGGGCAGATCACGAGGTCAGGAGTTCGAGACCAGCTTGACCAACTTGGTGAAACCCCGTCTCTACTAAAAATACAAAAATTAGCCAGGCGTGGTGACGCACGCCTGTAATCCCAGCTACTCAGGAGGCTGAGGCAGGAGAATCACTTGAACCCAGAAGGCGGAGGTTGCAGTGAGCCGAGATTGCACCACTGCACTCCAGCCTGGGCGACAGAGCGAGACTCGATCTCAAAAAAAAAAAAAAAAAAAAAAGAAACCAGAGAAAGTATTTATAACCAGGCTTAGGCTAAGTCTAGAACAGCATTTCCCTAGCTGTGTTCCGTGGTATGCAAGATATTAATAGGGGTACCTAGGAAAAGGGTTTCATGACCATACAAGTTTGAGAAAGACTATTCCCATTCTTAGAGAATCAGAGTGTACTGGTATTTTAGAAATTATAAGAAGGCCGTCAGAGAAATGCAAATCAAAACCACAGTGAGATACCATCTCACACCAGTTAGAATGGCCATCATTAAAAAGTCAGGAAACAACAGGTGCTGGAGAGGATGTGGAGAAATAGGAACACTTTTACACTGTTGGTGGGACTGTAAACTAGTTCAACCGTTGTGGAAGTCAGTGTGGCGATTCCTCAGGGATCTAGAACTAGAAATACCATTTGACCCAGCCATCCCATTACTGGGTATATACCCAAAGGACTATATATCATGCTGCTATAAAGACACATGCACACATATGTTTATTGCGGCACTATTCACAATAGCAAAGAGTTGGAACCAACCCAAATGTCCAACAACGATAGACTGGATTAAGAAAATGTGGCACATATACACCATGGAATACTATGCAGCCATAAAAAATGATGAGTTCATGTCCTTTGTAGGGACATGGATGAAACTGGAAAACATCATTCTCAGTAAACTGTTGAAAGGACAAAAAACCAAACACCGCATGTTCTCACTCATAGGTGGGAATTGAACAATGAGAACTCATGGACACAGGAAGGGGAACATCACACTCCGGGGACTGTTGTGGGGTGGGGGGAGCGGGGAGGGACAGCATTAGGAGATATACCTAATGCTAAATGACGAGTTGATGGGTGCAGCAAAACAACATGGCACATGGATACATATGTAACGGACCTGCACGTTGTGCACATGTACCCTAAAACCTAAAGTACAATAAAAAAAAAAAAAGTCCCACAATAAAGACTTTAGCCTGCATTTATTGAATTTTGACTAACATTTTCTAAACTGATTTCACCATGCATCCTTTTTTACACAGAATACCTATAAATATCTCCCAGGACTGTAGTGTTCCTTAGAACATATTAATAGTTTGCAAGAAGGTACAGTCGTTTGTTTTTAGAAAAATGAGGATTGTCCAGAGTTGGTCAGAAAATTGGGAACAATCTGAAACTGGAGAGGGTGTTCTGCTCTCTGCTGATGTGGGTAGAAAAGGGGGTAATGAAGGTTTGGGTGACAAGAGATGGAGAAGAGATCTTTGGAAGCAAACTTTTTACTCCAGTAAGATGAAGTTCTTAGAAGAGGTACTACATGTTAATAGAGGCAGACCTGGGCTGAGCTCCTGGAAAGAGGCTGGAGAGATCAGAGCAGGCCTGTGAGAATCTGGGCTGTTTTGCCTGCTGGCGGAGAGTAGAGTGGGGAGCCACGGGCAGGTTTGCTGTGCAACATCAGCAGGGCTTCCTTGCAGTCACACAGGACTAGGCTTATTAGTAACTGCCCAGCTACTAATAACTAGTAACTGCCCAGCTACTAATAACTAGTAACTGCCCAGCTAATAACTAGTAACTGCCCAGCTACTAATAACTAGTAACTGCCCAGTTAATAATAACTAATGACAGTTATTAGTAAATAACTGTTGAGTGGATTTGGTTTGGCTGATGATTTCTCTCCTCTAAGGATATGAAACGTTGCTTGTGGCTAAGGCATCAGAGGAACTTTGTCACAATTTTGCACCCCTTTAGAAAAGACAGTAGGCCGGGCGCGGTGGCTCATGCTTGTAATCCCAGCACTTTGGGAGGCTGAGGCGGGTGGATCACGAGGTCAGGAGATCGAGACCACGGTGAAACCCCGTCTCTACTAAAAATACAAAAAATTAGCCGGGCGTGGTGGTGGGCGCCTGTAGTCCCAGCTACTCGGAGAGGCTGAGGCAGGAGAATGGCGTGAACCTGGGAGGTGGAGCTAGCAGTGAGCCGAGATCGCGCCACTGCACTCTAGCCTGGGTGACAGAGCGAGACTCCATCTCAAGAAAAAAAAAAAGAAAAGACAGTAAAAGTCTGCTGTTAAGGGAAAGGTTGGGACATACTTCCCCACCTGCCAACCTAGCACTGCTGGCATTCATAGTAGTAACTAAGGGGAATCCCTCCAAGCAGCATGGTGGAATGGAGAGAGCAAGCAGACTCTAGTTTCTGACACCATCACCTATGAACTGTGTGACCCATGTAATTCATGTAAGCTGCTGTGTCTTAGAGTCCATGCCTCTAAAGTAAGAATCATCATGACGCTTAGTTCACAGAGAATTAAGTGAGCTGGCATAGGAGAGTGCCTGATACAACGCGGGACTCAGTAATTGTTAGTTTCCTTTCTCTTTTGGTAGATGAACCACAGTGTACAAGCAGAGTCTGAGAAGGTTCTTAGAGGAGCAGGTGTTGTGCTTGTCCCTGACTAAGCTCAGACCATTGTCTCTGTAGACACTAAAGATCACCAAGTGCAGCCCTGCACAGCCTATCCCAGTGAGTACTAGGCTAGGTTTTTAATCCTAGCTCAGGCACTTATTAGCTGTAGGAGTTTGAGCAGTTTTTTAATCTCCTTGGATTCAGTTTTCTCATCTGTAAAATTGGGTTAAGAATAATTCTTTCCTTAGAGTAAGAAAAGGAAAGGGAAAAAAAAAGAATAATTCTTGCCTGCCTTGCTAAATCTTTGTGGAGCTTAAATAAAATAATGTGAGGGGAAAGAAAGGGAAGTATCTTTTCTTTTTCTTTTTCTTTTCTTTCTTTTCTTTTCTTTTTTTTTTTTTGAGACAGAGTGTTGCTCTGTCACCCAGGCTAGAGTGCAGTGGCGTGATCTCGGCTCACGGCACATGGCATACTTGCTTCCTCGTGTCAGGCAATCCTCCCACCTCAGCCTCCCAAGTATCTGGGATTACAAGCATGTGCCACCACATTTGGCTAATTGTTGTATTTTTGGTAAAGACAGGGTTTCACTATGTTGGCCAAACTGGTCTGGAACTCCTGACCTCAAGTGATCCACCTGCCTCGGCCTCCCAAAGTGCTGGGATTACAGGCATGAGCCACTGCACCCGGCCAGAAAGGGAAGCATCTTTTCTATATCTGACTGTGTGATAGCTGATTCTTCATAGTCATCAGAGAACACCTCATTGTAAGTTCTTCAGTGGAGCAAAAGGGTGACCCTGCTCTTCTTTCTGCCTAGGAAATGTTGGCAGTAGATGCCCCAAGGAGACATAAGGTATCCGTCCATGTTCTTGCCAGGGAAATGGATTCTTGTAAGTATTAAATGTTGCCTTTTTAGGCTCATGTTGAGCCATCTGATGGTTGGCCTTTGTCATAGCTACATGCCTTATAGAACACCAGAAAGAGGGAGAGAATGGAAACTGGAGATAAGGTCTGCAGATATAAGGGGAAAAGAGAAATGAGGCAATGAAGGAGAGAGGCAATACCAGGTGATAGATTGCTGAAGTAGCCACAGCATCACAGGAAAACACAGCTGCTTGCTGTTGGGCGTCTCCAAAGAGGCTGCATGAACCACTGCATGTGGGGAGTATGGGTAAGCAAGTTAACTTCCCAGTCCTTCTTGTTTCCTGGCTTTTACTGGCCAAAGTTTGTCCTGTGGCCATTAACTCCCCTTTCTGGGCGGTTTTACTAGGTCCTTCTGGGTGGCCAGAAAGTCACATTAGACCTGGCCCCTAAAACTGCTGTGGCCAAAGTTTTATGACCTCAGGAATATCATGAGCCATCACTGGGTGGCTCTGGATAGAAGGCAGGACAAGTACTTAAGGCCTTGGGTAGCAGGCAACCTTGAGAGGATCTGAGAAGTATATGAACGGGGCTGGTGCAGTGTTTTTAATTAACTGAGTCTGGTTTAGTTTTTTTTAATTGTTCTTTTGTGATAGTATCAGTAAGTACAAAGTATTAAACCTTTTATTTTCTTATAGGTCCTGTTGTTGGAGAGTTCCCATGTCAAAATGACATAAATTTGTCACAAGCACCAGCCTTGCCACAAGTAAGAAATATAATGTTATGTTAGATTGCACTGACAGAAGACTTTCTATTTAGAAGAAGCAGCTTGTTTTTTGTTTGTTTGTTTGTTTGTTGGTTTGTTTGTTTTGAGATAGAATCTCACTCTGTCGCCCAGGCTGGAGTGTAGTGACGCAATCTCGGCTCACTGCAAGCTCCGCCTCCCGGGTTCACGCCATTCTCCTGCCTCAGCCTCCCGAGTAGCTGGGACTACAGGTGCCCGCCACCACGCCCAGTTAATTTTTTGTATTTTTAGTAGAGACAGGGTTTCACTGTGTTAGCCAGGATGGTCTCGATCTCCTGACCTCGTGATCTGCCCGCCTCGGCCTCCCAAAGTGCTGGGATTACAGGCGTGAGCCACCGTGCCCGGCTTGTTTTTTTTTTTTTTTTGAAATGGAGTCTCACTCAGTCACCCAGGCTGGAGTGCAGTGGTGTGATCTCAGCTTACTACAACCTCCACCTCTTGGGTTCAAGCGATTATCCTGCCTCAGCCTCTTGAGTAGCTGGGATTACAGGCACACGCCACCACGCCCAGCTAGTTTTTGTATTTTTAGTGGAGATGGGGTTTCACCATGTTGGCCAGGCTGGTCTCAAACTACTGACCTCAAGTGATCCACCCGCCTCGGCCTCCCAGAGTGCTGGGATTACAGGCATGAGACACCGTGCCCAGCCAGAAGAAGCTTGTTCATTGGGAACTAAAAGTGATGAACTAAAAGTTTCAGGTCACCAGGTGTTGGAGCTTCTACTTTAGTTCTTCCCTGAACATCTAGTCACTCAGCCTCTACCCTTGTCTGCCTTTGCCTCCTGTTTGAACAGTTGTGTTATTTTGCAATGAATCATTTCTGGCCACATCTGTTCCCAGCACTGAATATTGGAGAGAGACTTCTTAGTCTCTCCCATGTTACCTGCGTATTTTAATCATCTAGAAGGATTGACATTCACTTGCAAGAGGAGGAAACTGGCAGTGTAACTAGGCTTTTTGTGGGTGGGCACACCAGCCTCTGCTACTCTGCTGAAGCCTTGATGCAAAGCCTCTAAGTCCCTGGTGAGCCAGCCCTTGTTTGCCCAGAGGAAAACCAAAAGGACTAAGGACACTTACCATAGGTTTTTACAGACCAATTCATGACCCTCCAGACCTACTGATCCAGAAGAAAGGTCAGCAGATCATGATACATGGGTTATTAGGTAGAGCGGCCTCAGGCCAAAACAAAAAACCAGTACATTGAGTAGAACTGAGGTGTGCTCCCAGTGTCTCCCAAAAAAAGTCGATGTCCTTATTCTGATGTTTAGGTTAAATACACTAAAAGGAAACTTTTTTCTTTGCAGCCTGAAGTGATTCAGAACATGACCGAATTCAAGCGTGGTCTGCCACTGTTTCCCCTTGTGAAACCTCATATTAACTTCATGGCTGCAAAACTCTGAAGATTCCCCACGCATGGGAAAGTGCAAGTGGATGCATTCCTGAGTCTTCCAGAGCCTAGGAAAATCATCTTGGCCACTTTAATAGTTTCTGATTCACTATTAGAGAAACAAAAAAAGTTGTCAAATGTCATTATGTAGAAATATTATAAATCCAAAGTAATTAAATTACAAAATCTTATAGATGTAGAATATTTTTTAAATACATGCCTCTTAAATATTTTAAAATTTTTCTTTGGATTACTGAGAGAAATTTCCCCAATATAACAATGCTTAAAATGAATGATATTCCTATAGAATCTTCCTTCCCTATTCTGTAAAATAGTCACTTGTCCGAAGAAAGTAAAAGTTAGCTCTTTTCTAAAAGCCTCCTAGGTTGACATAGAAGGCTTCACAACATTTAGAAAGGTAATAACTTTTTAAAAATTGATCCTCAAATTTGCTTTCTACTTGATCATGTAACTCAGTGGAAAACATTACATTTGGCAGATGATAAAGCAATGTAATCTTCTTTTATTAGTGAAATTGCTGGTTATATAAGGCATGGTTTTAATCTTTTTATAAAATTTGAACATTTTTTTATTCCAACTAGTAAAATGCTAGAAAACCCTACTTATTTACAATGCTAGAAATACAGACTTACCTTACATCAATTTTGTCCTAAACCGAATTTCTCAGGATTACTGTGGTTTCTTCCATTCTGATTGAATTATATTGACCTACTTCTTCATAGTTGGTTTGCAATGTTCCATGAGTTTTACTTTTCCTCATCAACATATTGCTTTAACACAACATATTTATTTAACACGTACAAATAGGGTCAACTTCAGATCCTACTGAGTGTGTGACATGCTTTTCCAACATCAGCTTTTTGTAACCACCTATATAAATTTTTATTACAGTGAGATTGCAGTCAGTATGTGAACCAAAATATCTTGCCCCTTTATGAATTTAAAAGGCAGCAAATACAAAGCCACCTTTTTGGAAATATAAAGTAAAGCCTTGCATTCTTATATAGCAGGTCTTCATAAAACTCTAAAATCCCTTATTGCTACCAGTCTAATCTTGCCTTAAATGTTGTTATTTTTTGAATATATAAATATAAGCATATGAACACAGATGATGACTGGAGTGGACTTTTAAAAAAATATTTTTTTCATGAGATACTATTTTAGGTGAAATTGTTACTATAGATTTAACAGCTGTTTTGAAATATTTACTGTTATTAAAACTTGCTTCAAGAGAAATTGTGAATATATTTCCATATACAAGCGCTAGTAACGGTAAGTGGCCCTGTCATCCACTAACTCAGGCAAAGTAAAGAATGGCATTTTTGAAGGACATTTTACCTCCCCATATGATTTGATTGGCTAGGACTTTCTTCTGTAGAGTCATACCTTTTCACATCTTAAGTTTTTACATTTGCCATTTTCCAAATCTCAGTTTGGGGCAAGAACAATATAGTCACAACTATGGGGCTGCTTTCAAAACTGGGGCTCCATTTCTACTGTCAGATCAATGTGGTGCTGTAACCATCTTTTTATCCCTACCTTCAAGAACTTCCTTATATGAAGCCTGTCTTTATCCATCAGAAGGTGTGTGAAATCATCACTTCCTTCTGGTTTTATGCATTTGTAGACTATGCAGCTTTTCATTAAACTGCAAGTATATACAAGACAGATCTAAAATTAGGCCTGAGTGTTCCGATCCACCACTGTACTAGTAAATAAGAATCCACCTACCTTTTATGTGGAAAATTATATGCTATTGAGTAACTTTTAGCTCTTTTTAAAAAAATGGGTGAAATTTAAGAGTCTTTTTTTATGAGAATGACACATGAAGAGATCTGAGAGCAATCTCATGTAGTCTTCCATGAACCTGCAATTGTTGTTTAGTATGCGTCAGCATTTTCCAATTTTCAGGTTGGATCTAGAGCTGCTGTTGATCACTCAGGCATACTAATGGATTCATTTAGATGAGTCCAAGCTGCAGTCCATGAGCAATAACAGACTACCCCAGATACTGCAGTTTACTCAGTGCTTAGTAAATGAGATTTGTGGAACTAAGTTATTAGTTACCTGAGGCTTCTTGAGAAAGTCTTCTTTTTTGACCAGTTGATGTGAAAGAGGGAGCATGTGACACAGCCAGTATGGTGGAGTGCTAGGGTTATCCTGTTTACAATAAATCGCCTGAATTTCACCTCTGGAGTCTGCATTTGTATTATTTTTCCAGTTTTAGTGAAATAGTACAGTGGCCAGTCCTCAGCCTACCTCTCAACATCCCAGTTTGACCAGATTTCTTGCTTTCATTGTTCCTAATGCAGAAAGCAATGAATTATATTAACATTTTAAAAGTATTTCTGGGTAACAATGATTTTTGTCAAATAGAAGACTCAATTTCACAACCTTAAGAATAGATCACTTTTGTAAAACAAGAATCTCAGTATTTGATGTTGGACTCTTTGCTGTAAGTATTGTCACTGACTCCAAACCCAGAAAGATTTGTTCCTGCCCTTACAGGGACGAAAATAAAAAGGATAGAAAAAATATTTCTCTCCTCTACAGTGAGTCCTTACATCTTCTTGCCACATCTCCAGCTGCAGTTTAGGCAGATATCTTGTTCAATCTCTGTCTTCTTGATCCCTGTCAAAATAATTGTTCTACTCATGTAGTGGCCAGCTGGCTCAGGCAGGCATTTCAAGAGGAATCTGCTTGTTCCTCACTTTTCCAGCATAGGACAGTGGTCCAGCCCGCGCAGTCAGCATTGTTCTCAGGGACGATATGGCAGCCCCACACAGAGGCCAAAAGCAACAGAGCAACTCCAGGATTTATGAGTTGGGACAGTCGTCCTCTCATTCATGATACATGGAGGGACTCGGGACTCAGCAGGTTCCCCTATTGTTTTTTTGGGTTTTTGATTTTGTTTTTGTTTTTTTTGAGACAGAGTCTCGCTCTGTCAGCCAGGCTAGAGTGCAGTGGTGCGATCTCGGCTCACTGCAACCCCCGCCTCCTGGGTTCCAGCGATTCTCCTGCCTCAGCCTCTGGAGTAGCTAGGATTACCTGTGCGTGCCACTGCACTCCATTAATTTTTTGTATTTTTAGTAGAGATGGAGTTTTGCCATATTGGCCAGGCTGGTCTCAAACTCCTGACCTCAGGTGATCCGCCCGCCTTGGCCTCCTAAAGTGCTGGGATTACAGGCATGAGCCACTGCACCCACCCCACAGTCTTTCAACAGGGAGGATAATGATAAAAAATTCCATCATCCCAGATTTTCAGAGGTGGAAATAGGCTCAGAAAGGCTGAATAGTTTGCCCAGGATCATCTAGGAAGCAGATTCAAACCTCCACTCAGCTCTTTAGACTTTAGATCTCATTGTACCATGTGGATTTCCTGTAGTAATAGCTTCCAAGCCGATGTTCGTCCTTGCGAAACAAATAGACCGTTGCTTTTTACATGTGTATGTAACTTTACCTTTTTCCCATGTACTGTCTTACTTGATCTCTTAACCTTGCCTATTTTGGAGGGCATGAGACCAGATTTCACAGTCTTACCCAGTCCACTTCGCCAGGCTACTTTGAGACCAGTTATCACCACTGCCTGCAGAATCTCCTTCCCTTCCTTTTGGGGGTAATCCAGGTCTTAAACCAGTGTAAGCTCTTTTTCCTATTGCACTGGAGTGATAGAGAGTTTCTGGGATCTTTCAAGAAGTTTGGAAGAGGCCAGGTGTGGTGGCTCACACTTGTAATCCCAGCACTTTGGGAGGCTGAGGTGGGTGGATCACTTGAGGTCAGGAGTTCAAGACCAGCCTGGCCAACATGGTGAAACCCCATCTCTACTAAAAATACAAAGTTAGCCGGGCGTGGTGGCAGGCTACTCGGGAGGCTGAGGCAAGAGAATCGCTTGAACTTGGGAGGCGGAGGTTGCAGAGAGCGGAGGTTGCAGTGAGCCGAGATCGTGGCACTGCACTCCAGCCTGGGCGACAGAGTGAGACTCTGTCTAAAAAAAAAAAAAAAAAGAAAAGTTTGGAAGAGGGGTATGAGGAAGAGTCATTTTCACCTGTGACACCACTACAGAGACAGCCACTGCTTGCATGGTGTTTCTCTGCAGTCTTCTTGCTGTGCGTATAGGAAGGGGTCACGTACTCAGTGTTGGAACTCTTCCCCTCAGTAGCCTATTTATACTGAGCATTTTCCACATGGATACCCTTGAAAAAAGTATGTCTTTTGTTGTTGCTGTTGTTGTTGTTGTTGTTGTTGTGTTGTCGTCATCGGCTCTTTGGTATCATATTGTATTCTTTGTTTATTGAATCCTCTGTGGGGGTTTTATGGTGTTTTCAAGTTCTGATCTGTGATAAACTTTCTTGTGCAGAGTATGTGTGTGATTTTCTGATTATTCCCTTAAATTGCCAGGTTATGGAATATGAATATATTATTTAACTTTATATGTTGAAAAATGTTTAATCTACAGAAAAGTTGTTGAAATAGTCCAGTGAATTCCCATATACCCTTCACCCTGTATTGACCAATGTTGTTTGTTTCATGTGCTGTCCATTCTCTCTCTTATGTGTGTATGTGTGCGTGCGCACCTATGTGTTTTGCCAAATCATTTGAGAGTAAGTTGCAGATGTTATGACTCCTTACCCCTAAATACTGCATCAAGTGTCATCTAATAACAAGGTCAGTATGTGATAAGGAATTTTCCATCACTCAGAGGGAAGTCTGGCCTTTGTCTTCTTTCTCTTTGTTATAGACAATTATATACCAGTAAATCTGACAACTTAGATGAGATGGACACGTTCCTTGAAAGACACAAATTGTCAAAAGAGACATGAAAAGAAATAGAAGATTTGAATATTCCCTTACCTGTTAAAGAAATTGAGTCATAATTGAAACCCTTCCCATAAAGAAACTTCCAGGCCCACATGACTTCACTAATGAATTCTATTCAACATTTAAGGAAGGAATTATACCAATCTTACATAACATTTTAGAAAACAGGGAAGCCCTTCCCAACTGACTTCACGAGGCTAGTATTACCCCTCTACCAAGTCAAAGATATTTCAAGAAAAAGCTCCAAGCCCTTAAAAACAATTCCAAAAGTCCTTAACAAAATACTAGCAATTCGAATCCAGCGATATATAAAAATGAATTTTTTATATAATTGATTTTCAAATATTATACCAACCTTACATGATGACCAAGTGGAATTTTCCCAGGGATTCAAGATTGATATATTATTTGAAAATCAGGGCTGGGTGCAGTGGCTCATGCCTGTAATCTCAGCACTTTGGGAGGCTGAGGTGGGCGGATCACAAGGTCAGGAGTTCAAGACTAGCCTGGCCAACATGGTGAAACCCTGTCTCTACTAAAAAAAATAACAAAAATTAGCCGGGCATGGTGGTGCATGCCTGTAATCCCAGCTGCTTGGGAGGCCGAGGTGAGAGAATTGCTTGAACCTGGGAGGCAGAGGTTGCAGTGAGCCAAGATGGCGCCACTGCACTCCAGCCTGGATGACAGAGCAAGACTCCATCTCAAAAAAAAAAAAAAAAAAAATCAGGCAGGGTCCGGTAGCTCACACCTGTCCAGCACTTTGGGAAGCCGAGGCCAGCGGCTCGGCTAATTTTTGTATTTTTAGTAGAGACAGGGTTTCGCCATGTTGGCCAGGCTGGACTCGAACTCTTGACCTCAGGTGATCCACCCCACCTCAGCTTCCCAAAGTGCTGGGATTACAGGCGTCAGCCACTGCGCCCAGCCTACAGGTAACATTTAATGATAAAATATTGAACACTTTCCCCCTTAGATCTGCACCAAGACACCACTTCTCCTCAAACTTGTATTTGAGATCCTAGTCAGTGTAGTAAGGCATAAACATTGGAAAGGATGAAGTAAAACTGTTCACGGACTACATGATCACATACATAGAGAATACTAAAAATGCTACCACTAATGACAATTAACAAGGTGCAGGATATAACTCAACATTAACAATTCAATTGTCTGTGTACTAGCAACAAAATTAAAATAGAATTTTTGATCACAGCAAAATATAAGGAATTTAGGGGTAAAGTTCTAAAAATGTGTAAAACCTGTACACTGAAAACTTCAAAGCATTGCTAAGAGAAAAATTTAAAGATCCGAAAGGATGTTTTCTCACATTTATGGATTGGAAGGTGATGGATGGGAGGAAAAATATTTCTCACTTGTGTTGGGATCATAACTGAGGTCCTGTGATGCTGTAATGTAATAAGATATGCCAGGCACAGTGGCTCATGCCTTTAATCCTAGCACTTTGAGAGGCTGAGGTGGGAGGATCATTTGAAGCCAGGAATTTGAGACCAGCCTGGGCAACATAGTGAGACCCCCACTGCCATCACTACAAAAACATAAAATAAAATTTAGCCAGGCCTGGTGGTGCAAACCTGTAGTCCTAGCTAATTGGGAGGCTGAGGCAGGAGGATCCCTTGAGCCCAGGAATTCAAGGTTGAAGTGAGCTGTGATCACACCACTGCACTCTAGCTTGGAAGACAGACTGAGACCCTGTCTCAAAAAAAATCAACTGGGCACGTTGGTTCATGCCTGTAATCTCAACACTGGGAGGCTAAGGTGGTTGAATTGCTTGAGCCCAGGAGTTTGAGACCAGCCTGGGCAACATTGTGAAACCCCATCTCTACAAAAAATACAAAAATTAGCCAGGCGTGGTGTGCGTGCTTGTAGTCCCATCTACTTGGGAGGCTGAGGTGGGAGAATTGCTTGAGCCCAGGAGGTCAAGGCTACAGTGAGCCATGATTGTACCACTGCACTCCAGCCTGGGCGATAGAGCAAGACCCTGTCTCAAAAATAAATAAAATGTACATGGACATGAAAAGAATCCTGAATAGCTAAGTTAATTTTGAAAAAAAGGGACAAAGTTATCCATCCTGATAGCAAAGCTTATAGAAAACTGTAGTAATCAAGACAGTGTGGTATTGCCCCAAGGGCAGGCATATAGATAAAGGAAATAGAATTGAGAGTCTAGAAATAGATCCACACATTGATTTCAGTTGTTTTTGACAAGAGTGTCATTGTAATTCAATGAATGAAAAATAGTCTTTCAACAAATCATTCAAGAATAACTGGATGGGCTGGGTGCAGTGGCTCACGCCTGTAATCCCAGCACTTTGGGAGGCCAATGTGGGCGGATCACCTGAAGTCAGGAGTTTGAGACCAGCCTGGCCAACATGGCAAAACCCCATCTCTACTAAAAAATACAAAAATTAGCCGGGTGTGGTGGGGGCACCTGTAATCCCAGCGACTTGGGAGGCTGAGACAGGAGAATCACTTGAACTGGGGAGATGGAGGTTGCAGTGAGCTGAGATTGTGCCACTGCACTCCATCCTGGGCCACAGAGTGAGACTCTGTCACAGTAAATAAATAAATAAATAACTGGATGTCCTTTGGGTAAACAATTTAACCTTAACCCTTACTTCACAGTATATATAAAATTAACACAAAAAGGGCCAGGCTCAGTGGCTCACGTCTATAATCCTAGCACTTTGGGAGGCCAAGGTGGGTGAATCACCTGAGGTCAGGAGTTTGAGACCAGCCTGGCCAACATGGTGAAACCCCGTCACTACTAAAAATACAAAAAATCTTAGCCAGGCATGGTGGCATGCGCCTGTAGTCCCAGCTACTCGGGAGGCTGAGGCAGGAGAATCACTTGAATCTGGGAGGCGGAGGTTGCAGTGAGCCGAGATTGTGCCACTGACTCCAGCCTGGGCCACAGAGCAAGACTTTGTGTCAAAAAAAAAAAAGTAGCCAGGTGTGGTGGTGTGCACCTGTAATCTCAGCTATGTGGGAAGTCTGAGGCAGGAAAATCACTTGAACCCAGGAGGCAGAGATTGCAGTGTGCCAAGATCACTCCATTGCATTCCATCCTGGATAACAGAGCAAGACTCCATCTCCAAATAATAAACTATTAGAAAATAAATAATAAAAAAATTAACACAAAAAGGACTACAGCCAGGCTCAGCAACTTACACCTATAATCCCAGTACTTTGGGAGGCTAAGGTGGGAGGATTGCTTGAGCCAGCCTGGGCAACATAATGTGACCCCACCTCTATAAAAAATTAGGCAGATGTGGTGGTGCATGTCTGAGGTCCCAGTTACTGGAGAGGCTGAGGTGGATCCCTTGAGCCCAGGTTGTACTCCAACCTGGGTGACAGAGCAAGACCGTCTCAAAAAATAAGTAAATAATACTACAGATTTAAACAAAAACTAAAACCATGAAACTACAAGGAAATGGGGGGAAATCTTTTTGGAAAAGATTGACAAATTGAAGTTTTTTAATTTTAAAAATGTCTTCTCTCTTTTATATGTTTTTTTGTTGTTGTTTGTTTGTAAATAGAGATGGTCTTGCTCTGTCACCCACGCTGGAATGCAGTGGTGCAATCATAGCTCACTGCAGCCTCACACTCCTGGACTCAAGAGCTAGGCGCAGCTCAGCATTCCTGAGTAGCTGGAACTACAGGTGCACACCACCACACCTGGCTAATTTTTAAAAATATATATTTTTTAGGCTGGGCGCAGTGGCTCACACCTGTAATCCCAGCACTTTGGGAGACCGAGGCGAATGGATCACCTGAGGTCAGGAGTTCAAGACCACCCTGGCCAACATGGCAAAACCCCGTCTCTACTAAAAACAACAAAAATTAGCTGGGTGTGGTGGTGGGCGCCTGTAATC
>NW_026652278.1:41247120-41334613 GCF_009828535.3 Hylobates moloch
CCGGCCCATGCCCGGCTAATTTTGTATTTTTAGTAGAGACGGGGTTTCTCCATGTTGGTCAGGCTGGTCTGGAACTCCTGACTTGAGGTGATCGACCCGCCTTGGCCTTCCAAAGTGCTGGGATTACATGAGTGAGCCACCGCACCCAGACAGAAATGTTCTGTAGCAACTAAAAAGCTGGGGGAAAAGTTGTTTGGTATAAATTGATTATTTTGCTATTTATTTTCTATTTTTTAAATCTATTTTTATTATTTTTAAATGTTTTCTTTTGGTTTGAGTTTTTTAAATGATTTTATTTTGTCTCCTTTGCTGGTGAAAAAAGTATTTTTTGAAAAACAAAATGAGATACCATTCCATGCAGACTGGCATAGCTAAAATTAGATGTACTGATAATGCCAAGTGAAAGCTTCTAGCACGTATTTAGAAAAACAGTTTTCAAAGTTTCTATTTCTGCTATAGAGTAGACACACTTGTTCTTTTTCCTTTTTTTTTTCTCGCTCTGTCGCCCAGGCTGGAGTGCAGTGGCGTGATCTCGGCTCACTGCAAGCTCCGCCCCCCGGGGTTCACGCCATTCCCCCGCCTTCGCCTCCCGAGTAGCTGGGACTACAGGCACCTGTCACCATGCCCGGCTAATTTTTTTGTATTTTTAGTAGAGACGGGGTTTCATTGTGTTAGCCAGGATGGTCTTGATCTCCTGACCTCGTGATCCGCCCATCTCGGCCTCCCAAAGTGCTGGGATTTCAGGCGTGAGCCACCGCACCCGGCCTCTTTTTCCTTTTCTTTCTTTTATTTTTTTGTATTTTTTAGAGCTGGGGTCTCACTCCAGGATGGAGTGCAGTAGCACCATCATAGCTCATTGGCAGCCTCGGACTCCCAGGCTCAGGCAATCCCCCTGCCTCAGCCTCCAAGTAGCTGGGACTACAGGTGCATGCCACCACAGCTAGCTAATTTTTTGTGGAGACAGGAATATCGCCATTTTGCCCAGGCTGGTCTCAAACTCTCCTGGGCTCAAGCAATCGTCCCTCCCTGGCCTCCCAAAGTGCTAGGATTACATGCATGAGCCCCAGTGCCCAGCCACACTTGTTCTTTATTATAGCAAAAGATATTTTGGGAAGTGTTTCAGAGGAATCTTTACACAACTATAAGGTAGGGTGAGTTAGAAATATAAAATTAGGCCGGGTGCATTGGCTGCCGCCTGTAATCCTAGCACTTTGGGAGGCCAAGGCAGGCAGATCACCTGAGGTCAGGAGTTCGAGACCAGCCTGGCCAACATGGTGAAACCACATCTCTACTAAAAATACAAAAGTTAGCCAGGCATGGTGGTGTGCGCCTGTAGTCCCAACTACTCGGGAGGCTGAGACAGGAGAATCGCTTGAACCTGGGAGGCGGCTGTTGCAGTGAGCCAAGATCACACCACTGCACTCCAGCCTGGGCAACAGAATGAGACTCCGTCTCAAGAAAAAAAAAAATTAAGATGTAATTATGAGGACAGTGCTTCTGTCTCCCAGTCTCTGTGGGAGGATAGAATCCTAACTTCTATAATTGCCAGCTTGGTGTGGCCGGGCATGGTGGCTCACGCCTGTAATCCCAGCACTTTGGGAGGCCAAGGCGGGGGGCGGGGGATTGCTTGAGCTCAGGAGTTCAAGACCAGCCTGGGCAACATGGCAAGACCCTGTCTCTACTAAAAATACAAAAAATTAGCCAGACAATCCTCCCACCTCAGCCTCCAGCTACTCGGAAGGCTGAGGTGGGAAGATCACTTGAGCCTAGGGTGCAGTGAGCCGAGATCATGCCACTATACTCCAGCCTGGGTGACAGAGTGACACCCTGTCTCAAAACAAACAAAAAACATAATTCCTAGCTGGCAGACACAGTCTATTCACATTTACACCGACCAACCCTTTGTAATGTTTCGCTTGCGTTCCCTGTCGCTCCCCCTTCCTACACCCTCATTCTCCCTTTAAAACACCCAGGCACCTCGTGTAAATTAGAATGGAGTTCAGCTGTTTCAACTACTGTCAATAGTTACTGAATAACATCAGTTGTCACCACTTCAATTAAAGTCCAGCTTTGTTTATCTTTGACAGCCTGGGTTAAATTTATAGGAGGCCATTATTTTGGAGTGAGCTCCTACACTAGCCCCAACGGACCAAACCGAAATGGAATCACTCATGCTAAAGTGCCAGACAATCAAATTGAAACTTTTTTTGTTTTTTTGAGATGGAGTTTCGCTCTTGTTGCCGCAATCTCGGCTCGCCGCAATCTCGGCTCACGGCAACCTCTGCCTCCCGGGTTCAAGCGATTCTCCTGCCTCAGCCTCCCAAGTAGCTGGGATTACAGGCATGAATCACCACACCTGGCTAATTTTATATTTTTAGTAGAGATGGGGTTTCTCCATGTTAGTCAGGCTGGTCTCAAACTCCTGACCTCAGGTGATCTGCTTGCCTCGGCCTCCCAAAGTGCTGAGATTACAGGCGTAAGCCACCGCACCCAACCTAAACTTTTTTCTTTTTTTTTTTTTTTGAGACAGAATCTCACTCTGTCACCCAGGCTGCAGTGCAGTGGTGCAATCTCAAATTGCTGCAGCCTCTGTCTCCTGGATTCAAGCAATTCTCCTGCCTCAGCCTCCTGAGTAGCTGGGACTACAGATGTGCACCACCACACCCAGCTAATTTTTTGTATTTTTAGTAGAGATGGGGTTTTGCCTTGTTGCCCAGGCTGGTCTCAAACTCCTGAGCTCAGGCAATCCGCCCACCTCAGCTTCTCAAAAGTGCTAGGATTACAGGGGTGAGCCACCACGCCCAGCCTCCAACTGAAACTTTAAGGAAGGAGGAAAACCCCAAGTAGACCATTTTTCCTATAAACATGTGATTGCAGCAACCAATCAGAAGGAGCCCAGTCAGGCCGGGCACGGTGGCTCACACCTGTAATCCCAGCACTTTGGGAGGCCAAGGTGAGTGGATCACCTGAGATCAGGAGTTTGAGACCAGCCTGACCAACATGATGAAACACCGTCTCTACTAAAAATACAAAAATTAGCCAGGCGTGGTGGTGAGTGCCTGTAATCCCAACTACTCAGGTGGCTGAGGCAGAAGAATCGCTTGAACCCAGGAGGCGGAGGTAGCAGTGAGCTGAGATTGTGCCACTGCACTCCAGCCTGGGAGACAGAGCGAGACTCTGTCTTAAAAAAAAAAAAAAAAACAAAAAAACTATAGGCCAGGTGCAGTGGCTCATGTCTGTAATCCCAGCACTTTGGGAGGCCAAGGTGGGCAGATCACCTGAGGTCAGGAGTTCAAGACCAGCCTGGCCAACATGGTAAAACCCTGTCTCTACTAAAAATACAAAAATCAGCCAGGCATGGTGGTGCATGCCTGTAATCCTAGCTACTCCAGAGGCTGAGAGAGGAGAATCACCTGAACCCAGTGGTAGAGGCTGCAGTGAGCCAGGATCACACCACTGCACTGCAGCCTGGGCAACAAACAGAGTGAGACTCCAGCAGAAAAAATACGAAAGAAGAAAGAAAGAAAAGAAAAGAAAGAAAGAGAGAGAGAAGGAAAGGAAGGAAGGAAGGAAGGAAAAAAGGAAGGAAGGAAAGAGAGAGAGAGAAAGAAAAAGAGAGAAACCAAACTATAGATTTTTTTTTTCTCGATCTGTCGCCAGGTGAGTGCAATGGGCAATCTCGGTCATGCAAGTCCGCCTCCGGTTCAGGCTTCTCCTGCCTCAGCCTCCATCCCAAAGTGCTGGGATTACAAGCGTGAGCAAACTATAGATTTTAAAACATTTTCTCAGGTAAAATATATGCAAATTTTAAAACAAGACACATATCATTGACTAAAGATTCAATAGGCCAAAGGTTGGAAACTATGGCCTTCCACGTTTTTTGTCAATGAAGTTTTTTGGACCACAGTTATGCTCATTCTTTTACATATTTATGCTTTCATGCTATAATGGCACAGCTGAGCAGTTATGATAGACCCTATGATCTGTGTAGGGGTGAAAAGGGTGTGATACCTTTTCTTCCCATCATAAGGGTCGCAGCAGACACTTCTATAACAAAAGAGACGGTTAACAAGAGAAGAGTGTAACAAGTTTATTTAATCATGGTTTTA
The DNA here is from genome assembly GCF_009828535.3 of Hylobates moloch. NCBI lineage: Eukaryota > Metazoa > Chordata > Mammalia > Primates > Hylobatidae > Hylobates > Hylobates moloch. Next base: position 41,251,230 of record NW_026652278.1, read on the forward strand.
CATGACATGGGAGCCTTCAAAATGAAGACCCACAGATACAGGAAAAACTGTCCATTTGTATGCTTAGATGCAATGAAGAGTGGACAGTCATGTACAACTGTGGCAAAGGGTGTGATCTAATGTAGTAGACCGAGAGAAGGAAGCCAGCAAGACCTGTCTGTTGAGGTTCTTCTTGGCGTCTCTGTTGCAGCATTTCTTCCTCTTAGGTATGGAACAGGATCCTGGAATGGGGGTCTTATGACCTACTGTCAAGCCAGATAGGTCAGGGAATTTCTTTATGACCATCTCTAGACAGAAAGGTGGGGAGAAGTTAGAATAATGTTTTTAGGCTTTATAACCCACCGTGGAGAAGAAGGATTCTAGTTTCTATGGCTTGCCCCGGGGGAGAAAGCAGGGAAGAGACAGGAGGGCAGGAGGAGGTCAGAGAGAGCTGCGTCTGAGGCTTTCGCTTTGAGGTAGCATTTCCTGAGTCTCAATATCCAGAAAGCCTAAATATTTACCACCTAGTGTTTTACAGAAGTTTTCCAGCCCCATCAATAGACAGTCCGTCACAGAAATGCCAATTGCTAAGTGCTGCTTTTCCAGCGAAGTGTCAGAGAGCTCATGTTCATCATGGGGTGACCTTTCCTGCCACTTCCAGGCATATTCTTCTGGATTAAATTAGGTAGTGTCACAGTACCTGGCACATAGCTGTTTACTGAGCTTTATGTTTATGAGGTTATTATTCTCAGGTATGGCACAGTGACTTTTAAAAGCAAATTATTACAAAATAAGAGTAACCTGAAAATTATATATATATATACACACACACACACACATATATATATAGTGTGTGTGTGTGTGTGTGTGTGCGCGCGCGTTTGAGACAGAGTCTGGCTCTGTTGCCCAGGCTGGAGTGCAGTGACGTGATCTTGGCTCCCTGCAACCTTTGCCTCCCAGGCTTAAGTCAGCCTCCCACCTCAGTCTCTCCAGTAGCTGGGACTACAGGCATGCACCACCATATCCAGCTAATTTTTGTATTTTTTGTAGAGATGGGGTCTCACTTTGTTGCCCAGGCTGGTCTCAAACTCCTGAGTTCAAGTGATCCTCCTGCCTCGGCCTCCCAAAGTATGGGGATTATAGGCATGAGCCACTGTGCCCAGCCAGTATTGTTTTTAAAGTAAATTTTTATTATGTTTTAGTAATTTAATAATGTTAACAATTTGCAAAACATTACTGTTGGTGGAACATAGTTTGGGAAGTGCCCTAGGTCCTTGCTAGTCAAAGCATGCTCAGTGGACCAGTATGGGCATCAACTGGAGCTTGCCGCAGACCACTGGATAAAATCTACCTTTTAACAAGATCTCCAGGTGAGTCAAACATACAGTAAAGTTTGAAGAGCACTTCCAGGTACATCTCAAGAATTTTATTTTATTTTATTTTATTTTTATTTTTTAGACAGAGTCTCGCTGTGTCACCCAGGCTGGAGTGCAGTGGCGCCATCTCAGCCTGCGCCCGGCCTTTTTTAAAACATTTTAAAACATGTCTTTGATGCCAGGCACAGTGGTTTATGCCTGTAATCCCAGCACTTTGGGAGGCCAAGGTGGGCGGATCACCTGAGGTCGCGAGTTTGAAACCAGCCTGACCAACATGGAGAAATCCCATCTCTACTAAAAATGCAAAATTAGCTGGGCATGGTGGTGCATGCCTGTAATCCCAGCTACTCGGGAGGCTGAGGCAGGAGAATCGCTTAAACCTGGGTGGCGGAGTTTGTGGTGAGCCCAGATCCCACCATTGCACTTCAGACTGGGCAACAAAAGCGAAATTCTGTCTCAAAAACAACAACAAAAACATGTCTTTGGTACCTATCTGCATCTATTTCTGCAAAAGGTGAAATTGCAAGGTCATAGGATATGTTCAACTTTAGCAGATACCACTAACCAGTTTTCCAAAGTGACTATGCCAATTTACACTCTCACGGTGGGGTATGAGAGTTTCAGCTGTTTACCATCACTTGGTATTGTTAGTATTTTTATTTATTATTTATTATTTATTTATTTATTTTTATTTATTTATTCTTTTTTTGAGACACAGTCTTGCTCTGTCCCCCAGGCTGGAGTGCAGTGGCGCAATCTCAGCTCACTACAAGCTCTGCCTCCCGAGTTCACGCCATTCTCCTGCCTCAGCCTCCAATGTAGCTGGGACTACAGGCGCCCGCCACCACGCCCGGCTAATTTTTTGTATTTTCAGTAGAGACGGGGTTTCACTGTGTTAGCCAGCATGGTCTCAATCTCCTGACCTTGTGATCCGCCTGCCTCGGCCTCCCAAAGTGCTGGGATTACAGGCGTGAGCCACTGCACCCGGCCAGTATTTTTATTTTTTATTTTCTTTATTTTTTGGAGTCAAGCATGGTTGTAGAGGGAGACAATATTAATCAGCTTAACAACCCACAACTCTTGGACCAACTGTTAGTCTTTTAAATTTTGGTCATTCTCATGGGTGTAGTAGGGATATACACTGCGGTTTTAATTAGCATTTCTTTGCATATAATGAGCTTAAGAAACTTTTCATGTGTACTGACTTTTCAGTGTTCCCTTTTGTGAAGTCTTTCACCTATTTTTTTTTTTTTTTTTTTTTGAGACAGAGTCTCATTCTGTAACCCAGGCTAGAGTGCAGTGATGCAGTCATAGCTCACTGCAGCCTCAAAATCCTAGGCTAAAACAATCCTCCCACCTCAGCCTTCCAAGTAGCTAGGACTACAGGTGTGTGCCATCATGCCCAGCTCATTTTATTTTATTTTATTTATTTTTTAAGATGGAGTTTCACTCTTATTGCCCAGGCTGGAGTGCAATGGCACGATCTCGGCTCACTGCAACCTCCGCCTCCCGGGTTCAAGCAATTCTCCTGCCTCAAACTCCCGAATACTTGGGATTACAGGTATGCGCCACCACGCCTGGTGAACTTTGTATTTTTAGTAGAGATGAGGTTTCTCCGTGTTGGTCAGGCTGGTCTCGAACTCCTGACCTCAGGTGATCCACCCACCTTGGCCTCCCAAAGTGCTGGGATTACACATGAGCCACTGTACCTGGCCTTTTTCTTTTCTTTTCTTTTTTCTTTTTCTTTTTTTTTTTTTTTTTTTGAGACAGAGTTTTGCTCTGTCGCCCAGGCTAGAGTGCAGTGGTGCGATTTCGGCTCACTGCAACCTCCGCCTTCCGGGTTCAAATGATTCTCCTGCCTCAGCGTCCCAAGGCAATTTCTGTAGGTAAATTATATAATCTTCCAAAGGCCCTCTTACAACTTGCAGAGAGGAAATCAAGGAGTTGCTAGCAATATGAGAAAAGTTAATACCTTGTCAACTTTTTGTATTTTTAGTAGAGACAGGGTTTCACCATGTTGGTCAGGCTGGCCTTGAACTCCTGACCTCAGATGATCTGCCCGCCTCAGCCCCACAAAGTGCTGGGATTATAAACGTGAGCCACCGTGCCCAACCATGCGCAGCTGATTTTTTAATTTTTTTGTAGAGACAGGGGTCTTGCTATGTTTCCCAGTCTAATTTCGAACTCCTGGCCTCAAGTGATTTTGCTTGGCCTCCCAAAACGCTGGGATTACAGGCGTGAGGCACCATGCCTGGCCTCTCAGCCATTTTTTAATTGTGTTGTCAATCCTTAGTGATTTGTAGGAGCCCTATATATTTTGGGTCTGAGCTCTTTTGTTACTTTTATTATTTATCACTCTTTGGCTTGTCTTTTCACTCTTAATGGTATATATTGTACCTCTTTTCTAGTTTGTTTTCAGTGAGAGGTTTCAGCACCATCTAGTCAACCACTGCCAGAGCAGAACTTGGTCTCCTATTTTAATGACTAAATTTTATTCCAGGCCGGGCATGGTGGCTTACGTCTGTAATCACAGCACTTTGGGAGACTGAGGCAGGCGGATCACCTGAGGTCAGGAGTTCGAGACCAGCCTGACCACCATGGTGAAACCCCATTTCTACTTTTAAAAATACAAAATTTAGCCGGGCGTGATAGCAGGCGCCTGTGATCCCAGCTACTCAGGAGGCTGAGGCAGGAGAATCACTTGAACAGGGAGGCAAAAGATTACAGTGAGCATAGATTGCACCACTGCATTCCAGCCTGGGCAACAGAGGGAGACTTCATCTCAAAAAAAAAAAAAAAAATTATTCCAGTAATGCGTGCATCATGATGAAGACTGACCCATCGTCAGTGGGAATTAGTTTGAGAAGCTTTTTAAAAAGATAATGAGCTGAGAAAGAATCAGATCCCAGCAAGGTTAGTTTTAATAAATGAAAAGATGGAGGGAAAAGCAAGATCTGGGTGGGCACCTGAGGCCCTCCAGGGCCCCGTGCTCTCAGGCAAATATTGGCATTCATGAGAAGAACCAGAATTAAACAAGGATATACGCAAGAAAGCAGCCAGTAAACACATATGATACCAAAATCAGGTGGAAACCACTTCACAGTTTGGCCCAGGGACAAGTCTGATGCTGTGTGTATTTGCATGTCTCTTTGCTCAGCACATTTCTGCCTCATCATAGGGAGAGTTGCACAGGAAGCAATTTGGATTTGGATTTAGATTTCTCATATTGCTAGCAACTCCTTGATTTCCTCTCTGCAAGTTGTAAAAGGGCCTTTGGAAGATTATATAATTTACCTACAGAGATTACTCTTCTTACTTTATGGCAGTCTTATAGAAGGAATGATTGTTCTAGTATTCATAACTGATTTAGAGTTTTTTCTAACTTATTGGGTTTTAACCCTAATTGCATATGAAAGTTGGCTACAGATCTTTTTTTCCTGCTTCTTATCGCCCAGCTACAGATCATACACACACACACACACACACACACACTGAGTTGGTGGGGATGGGGTAGGGAGGACTGGATATTGGATTGTTTGCAAGTCCTCCTCGTGATCCTCATGTGTGGTTAAGGCCAGAGAACCACTGCTGACATTGCAAAGACAGGGTTGTCCACAAGATGGAGATAAAGCACTTCTTCGTGAAAAATGCTCCACACACTCAAAACCCATTCTCTGACTTTATGTCTACACCAACTCCAATTTATGCCTTCTTCTTTTAATTTTTTTTTTTAGACAGAGTCTTATTCTGCTACGCAGGCTGGAGTGCAATGGCGTGGTCTCGGCTCACTGCAACCTCCTCCTCCCTGGTTCAAGCGATTCTCCTGCCTCAGACTCCCAAGTAGGTGGGACTACAGGTGCCCACCACCACACCTAGCTAATTTTTTTATTTTTAGTAGAGATGGGTTTTCACTATGTTGGCCAGTCTGGTCTCGAACTCCTGACCTCGTGATCCGCCCACCTCGGTTTCCCAAAGTGCTGGGATTACAGGCATGAGCCACTGTGCCCAGCCCTTAATTTTTTTTTTTTTTTTTTTTAGAGACAAGATCTTGTTCTGTCACCCAGGATGGAGTGCAGTGGTTCCATCATAGCTCACTGCAGCCTGGAACTCCTGGGCTCAAGTGATCCTCCAAGCTCGGCTTCTCGAGTAGCTGGGACTATAGGTGCTCAACACCTTGCCTAATTTTTTATTTTTTGTAGAGGCGGGGTCTCACTATGTTGCCCAGGCTGGTTTTGAACTCCTGTCCTCAAGCCATCCTCCCATCCTGGCCTCCCAAACTGCTGGGATTACAGACAGGCATGAACCATGGAATCTGGCTGACTCCAATTTATGTAATGTGCCAAGCGGGGACAAACGTGCGAAGATAGGTAACATTACCTCTGGTACTGTTGCTTGCCAGTCAAATTTTTGCCACCACAGAGGAAAAGACCAGGAACTAACTTTAAAAATGACAGCCAGGGCTGGATATGGTGGCTCATGCCTGAAATCCCAGCACTTTGGGAGACTGAAACAGAAGGATGGCTTGAGCCCAGGAGTTCAAGGCCAGCCTGGACAACATAAGGAGATCTCATTTCTATAAAAAATAGAAATAAAAATTAAAAAATTAGCCAGGCATAATGGCTCTTACCTGTAGTCCCAGCTACTCTGGAGGCTGAGGTGGGAGGAGGATCACTTGAGCCCAGGAGGTCATGTCACTGCACTCCAGCCTGGGCGACAGACAGACGGAGATCCTGTTTCTAAATAAATAAATAAATAAAATAATAAAGTAAAATAAAAATGACAGCCAGGTGTGGTGGCTCATGCCTGTAATACCAGCAACTCAAGAGGCTGAGGCAGGAAGACTGCTTGAGCCCAGGAATTTGAGGTTGCCGTGAGCTATGATCGTGCCTCTGTACTCCAGACTGGGCAAGAGACCAATACCCCATCTCATAAAAAAAAAAAAAAAGAAAGAAAAGAAAAGGAAGGAAGGAAGGAAGGAAGGAAGAAAGGAAGAGAAAAAAATGACACATGGCTAAAAATATCTCTTATTTGGCCAGGCGTGGTGGCTCACACCTGTAATCCTAGCACTTTGGGAGGCCAAGGTGGGCAGATCACTTGAGGTCAGGAGTTCAAAACCAGCTTGGCCATCATCGTGAAACCCCATCTCTACTAAAAACACAAAAATTAGCTGGGTGTGGTGGTGCATGCCTGTAATCCCAGCTACTTGAGAGGCTGAGGCAGGAGAATCCCTTGAAGCCGGGAGGCAGAGGTTGCAGTGAGCCAAGATTGTGCCACCGCACTCCAGCCTGGGTGACTGAGCAAGACTCCATCTCAAAAAAGAAAAAAAAAAATCTCTTATTCACCCAATTACCTGAATTAGCATCTAGAAATATTTTCAATCCTTTTCCTAGTTCACTTTGATAAAATAGACCACATAAACTGACACCAAAACTGAAAATAAGAAAGGAGTGTAATATTGTTCATATTTTATGGGGTGGAAATTTTTGAAATGAGATCATTCTGTAAATTATGTAGATAGAAATCAACATCTGCACAAGTAAATTAGCGTAAGATGTGTTGCTCACAGGATTTTAGGAAATATGCAGATGCAATAATGTGGTTTCGATTTTTTTCTGAAGTCTGAAGTACTTGATTGGCAGCTCCCAATCATTTCTCCCATCTCACGTGTCTAGCTCTGTCACAGAAGCTGTAAAAGCTACAAACTCCGTCTCTCTGTTCCTTTGTAGGGAGAGATGGTCAATGAGATGTAAGTGAAATCACTAAGGAGGGCTTCCCTTCCTGAATAAAATGGCAATACCTCAGTACAAGAAATGTCTTTTTCCCTTGTCCCTCCACCCCCGACCTCTTGCTACTATCTTCCCGGAGACACGAAACTCAGAAGTGGAGCAGCCACCACTGTCTATGAGATGACAAGTGTGAGGACAAAAGCCATTGTAACTAAGAAGGGCAGAATGGACAGGTGAGAGCAGCCCGGGTCCCTCCTTGATGGCGACTATGGGCAGCTTTTTGCTGATCAGCCTCCCAAGTAGCTGGGACTACAGGGGACTGCCTATCCCTGCACTTGTTATGAGGGGAAAAGCCACTGCTGATCAGGCTTCCTGTTGTTCTCCGATGTTGTTAAGGCATGAACACTTGGCAGATTTCCGGGCATTTACAATTAGGCACTTAATAAATGGAGTAATTTATCCGTTACTGACCATCACTGAGAAGTTGCTATATTGGCATATAGACCATAAATATATTTACTTATTTATTTTTATTTATTTATTTTTGTGGGAGACTGGAGTTTTATTATTACTCAAATCAGTCTCCCATAAATATATTTATAATGTTGATTTTAGACATTATCCTTTCTAAAGAGACCCTGTGGGCTTTAGACAAAGCTAAGACTTGAGAAGCTCAAGTTCCTTTGTTGTTGTTGTTATTTCTAAAAAGCACGTATTAAGTGCCTAATTGTAAATACCAAGAAATCTGCCAAGTGTTCCTGCCCTAACAACATTTTCTGAGCCAAAATGCACAGTTTGGGTTGGGCATGGTGGCTCACACCTGTAATTCCAGCACTTTGGGAGGCCAAGGTGGGAAGCCAGGAGTTCAAAACCAGCCTGGGCAACATAGTGAGACCCTGACTCTATATAAAACAAAGAAAAAGAAAACAAAATGCATAGTTTGACATATCAAATGAATATTTTCAACAGAACTGTGCTAGGTAATCCAGACTGTCCATGGCTCTACCTGACACAGCCTATGATTTCTTCAGGGTTAGCACCAGATCAGAACACATACATCACTGCTATGGCCGAACACACAGACAATGACACAGAAACAATAAACCAAATAGCAACAGACAACAAGGTGTTTGCATCAAGATAAGCCTAATTTGGGCAAGGCATGGTGGTTCACACCTGTAATCCCAGTACTTTGGAAGGCTGAGGTAGTCAGATGGTTTGAGCCCAGAAGGTCAAGACCAGCCTGGACAACATGGCAAGGCCCTGTCTGTACAAAAAATATAAAAATTAGCTGGGCATGGTGGCACGTGTCTGTTGTCCCAGCTACTTGAGAGGCTGAGATGGGAGGATTGATTGAGTCTGGGAAGTCAAGGCTGCAGTGAGCCATGATCTTGCCACTGCACTCCAGCCTGGGCGACAAAGTGAGACCCGGTTTCAAAAATAAATAAATAGGCCAGGCGTGGTGGCTCATGTCTATAATCCCAGCACTTTGGGAGGCTGAGGAGGGCAGATTACGAGGTCAGGCATTCCAGACCAGCCTGGCCAACATGGTAAAACCCCATCTCTACTAAAAATACAAAAATTAGCCACGTGTGGTGGTGCATGTCTGTAATCCCAGCTACTCAGGAAGCTGAGGCAGGAGAATCACTTGAACCCAGGAGGTGGAGGTTGCAGTGAGCCGAGATCGTGCCACTGCACTCCAGCCTGGGTGACAGAGCAAGACTTCATCTCAAAAAAGAAAGAAAGATGAAAGAAAAAGAGAAAAGAAAGAAGGAAGGAAGGAAGGAAGGAAGGAAAGAAGGGAGGGAGGGAAGGGAAGGAAGGGAAGGAAAGGAAAAAGAGGAAAGAAAGGAAAGAGACCTAAGTTGATTTTAAGAGTAAGCAACAATGCATCTAATTGGAAAAAGAACTGCGAACGAGTAAGAGTTCCACATTTTGATTCAACAGAGTGGTAATTTGCTATTCAGGGGTCAGAATATTCAAGATAGTTGCTATTCTGTGGTCTGCAGCAAAAGGACTTAATGGAAGAGGATTTCTGTGAATTCGCTGGCTGTTTAAGGAATTGGAGAAAACTGAGTTGGCAAATGGGGAAAAGATATTATAGGCACATGATGTCACCTTGGAAAAGGTCATGAAGGCAAAGGCAGGCCCTCCCTGGAGCACAACATAGTAATGTGTCCCCTGGGGCTGTGTCTTATGCCATCCCTGTGAGCAGCACAGGGGAAGGTGAAGTGCACTTGGATAAGGCAGAGGTGATTGACTAAGAAGTAGGAGGAAGTAAATGACATTAAATGTTGAACTTCATTGGAGTCTGCTCCTACACATTTGTTTCCTGCGTTTATTTTATGACATGCTGTTAAGTCTCAACTTTCTTTCTTTTTTTTTTTTTAAGATAGAGTTTTGCTCTTGTTGCCCAGGCTGGAGTGCAATGGCGCAATCTCGGCTCACCCCTCAACCTCCGCCTCCAGGGTTCAAGCGATTCTCCTGCCTCAGCCTCCCGAGTAGATGGGATTACAGGCATGTACCACCATGCCTGCTAATTTTGTATTTTTAGTAGAGATGTGGTTTCTCCTTGTTAGTCAGCCTGTTCTCAAACTCCCAACCTCAGGTGATCGCTGGTCTCAACCTCCCATAGTGCTGGAATTACAGGCATCAGCCACCACGCCTGGCCTTAACTCTCAACTTTCTATCTCCAGACCTAATCTCTCCCTGAATCTCAAACTCATTTCCAGCTGCCTCCTGGCTATCTCCACCTGGACTTTTGCACAGTCATTTCAAACTCACCATGTCCAAAAAGGAATTTCCTTTTTTTTTCTGAGACAGAGTCTTTGCTCTGTCGCCCAGGCTGGAGTGCAGTGGCTCGATCTCTAGCTCACTGCAACCTCTGCCTCCCAGGTTCAAGTGATTCTCCTGCCTCAGCCTCCCGAGTAGCAGGGATTACAGGAGCACACCACCATGCCCCACTAATTTTGGTATTTTTAGTAGAGATGGGGTTTCACCATGTTAGTCAGGCTGGTCTTGAACTCCTGACCTCATGATCCGCCCGCCTCAGCCTCCCAAAGTGCTGGGATTACAGGCGTGAGCCACTGTGCCCGGCTCCAAAAAGGAACTTCTTAAAGTGTCTTTTCTTCCTGTATGTTCGTTTTCTCAGTCCATTTTTAAATTTTTTTACCGATTTATTGAGGTATAATTGACACAGTCTATATTTGTTGACAACTATTTATCAAGTGCCTACTCTGTGCCGCTCACTGTGCTAGGGCTGGGATAGAAGGATGAGCAAGACCAGACATGGTTCCACCCCACTGCCTTTTCAATCTAGAGAAGCAGACTGCCAGGAAACAAATAAGCCTGGCTCAGCATGGTGGCTCAGGCCTGCAATCCCAGCACTTTGGGAGGCCAAGGTGGGAGGATTGCTTGAGCCTGGGAGTTTGAGACCAGCCTGGGCGACGTAGTGAGACCCTGTGTCTACAAAAAAATTAAAAATTCCCTGGGTGTGGTGCTCGTGCCTGTAGTCCCAGCTACTTGGGAGGCTGACATGGGAGGATTGCTAGAAACCCAGGAGGTTGAGGCTGCAGTAAGCTGCGAAGGTGCCACTGCACTCCAGCCTGGGTAACAGAGCAACACCCTGTGTCAAAACAAATGAACAAAAAAACCCACAATTAAATATTTCCATCTATGATGATAAAGGAATGGAGGTGAGTGCCATCTGAGAGTACAAAAGGGGAACTTGAGATCTAATTAAGTAGAATTTTACCCACCTCATCACCTATGCTAGAAAACTGGATGTCATTCTTTCCTTTCCCTCTCTTACTGTACAAATAAAACCAATCACCTCATCTTGCCTATTTGACCCCCTAAGTATTTCTCAAGCCCACTTCCTAGTTCCCTTCTTCATTATTCTAGCTGAGACTGTCACCCTCTTCTACTTGGACCGTGCATTACTCTTTGCTGCCAGGCTTTGTACACTTTCCCCTTCTGCTTCACTCTACCACCCCACTATGGCTTTTCATACTGCCTCCAGGCAGCTTTATTCAAAACCTATATCTGACCATGTGGCTTTCCTGCCTAAAGCCTTTCCCATTTTGTGTTAAAAAGTCAACTTCACTTTTAAATAAATTAATAGATTTTATGGGGGAGGAGTATAGTTTTAGGTTTACAGAAAAATTGAACAGAATGTACAGAGAGTTTCAGAATACCCACCGCCCCCCCGCTTTTTTTTTTGAGACTGGATCTTGCTAGATCTAAGCATAATTTTTTTTCTTCTGCTTGTTTTAGAGACGACATCTCACTATGTTGCCCAGGCTGGAGTGCAGTGGTGCAATCAAACTCCTGGGCTCAAGCCATCCTTCTACCTCGGCCTCCTAAGTAGCTGGGACTACAGGTGTGCACCGCCAGCCTGGCTAATTAAAAAAAAATTTTTTTTAAAGACAGGGTCCCACTATGTTGCCCAGGCTGGTCTGGAACTCCTTAGCTCACTTGTTTGGATTTTGATTGGGATTGCATTGAGTCTATAGATCAAGTTGAGAAGAAATGACATCTTAACAATATGAATCATCCTGTCCATGAATATGAAATATCTCTTCATTTATTAATGTTTAGATCTTCTTGATTTTGTCATCACAGTTTTGTAGTTTTCCTCATGTATATCTTTTATACATTTGGTGTAATCTGTATAATCCAACCATATGTTGTCTATAATAGACTCACTTTGGATACAAAGACACGAGGAAGTTGAAAGTAAAATAATGGAAAAGATACTTTATGCAAATAGTAACAAAAATAGAGATGAAGTGGCTATATTATTATCAGATAAACAGATTATTGCCAAGCATGGTGGCATGCACCTGTAGTCCCAGCTACTCCGGAGGCTGAGGCAGAAGGATCACTTGAGCCCAGGAGTTCGAGGTTGCAGTGCACTGCTCTCCAGTCTGGGCAACACTGTGAGATGCTGTCTCTAAAACAAACAAATAAACATTATAAGTCCAAAGTTACAAGAGATAACAAAGGATATTACATTTTGATAAAACTAATTTTTTAAGAATATGTAACAATTGTAAACTATACACATCTAATAACATAACTCCAAAATATATTAAGCAAAAGCTGACAGAATCAAAGAGAGAAATACAATAATGGAAGGATATATATATATATATATGTTTATATATATATGTTTATATATATGTTTATATATATATGTTTATATATATATATGTTTATATATGTTTTGTTTTGTTTTGTTTTTTTGAGATGGAGTTTCACTCTTGTTGCCCAGGCTGGAGTGCAATGGAGTGATCTCGGCTCACTGCAACCTCTGCCTCCTGGGTTCAAGTGATTCTCCTGCCTCAGCCTCCCGAGTAGCTGGGATTACAGGCATGCGCCACCGCGCCTGGCTAATTTTGTATTTTTAATAGAGATGGGGTTTCTCCGTGTTGGTCAGGCTGTTCTGGAACTCCCCACCTCAGGTGATCCACCCACCTCCACCTCCCAAAGTGCTGGGATTACAGGCGTGAGCCACTGCGCCCAGCCTGGAGGGATACATTAAAGGGAGTTCTCCAATACAATAAAGGGAGTTCTACAATAATGGTTAGAGATTTCAATAACCCACACTCAATAATGAATAGAACAACCAGGCAGAAGAGTAATTAGGAAAGAAAAGACTTGAACAACCCTGTACACTAGTGAGACCCAACAGACATATACAGAACACTGTACTCAACAAGAGCAGAATACACACTCTTCTCAATGCAAATGGAATATTCTCCAAGAGAGACCACATATTAGGCCACAAACCAAATTTTAATAAATTTTAAAAGATTGGACCAGGTGCATTGGCTCACATCTGTAATCCCAGCACTTTGGGAGGCCAAGGCAGGTTGAGCTCAGGACTTTGAGGCTAACCGGGGCAACATAATGAGACCCCATCTCTATTTTTTAAAATAAAATATTGTATCATATTGTATTATATCATACCATCTTTTCCACTTACAATGAAATGAAACTAGAAATCAATAACAGAAAGAGGCCAGGCACGTTGGTTCATGCCTGTAATCCCAGGACTTTGGGAGGCAGAGGCGGATGGATCACCTGAGGTCAAGTGTTCAAGACCGGCCTGGCCAACATGGTGAAACCCTATCTCTACTAAAACTACAAAAATTAGCTGGGCGTGGTGGTGGTTGCCTGTAATCCCAGCTACCTGGGAGGCTGAGGCAGGAGAATCACTTGAACCCAGGAGGCAGAGGTTGCAGTGAGCTGAGATCGCGCCACTGCATTCCAGCCTGGGTGACAGAGCGAGACTCCGTCTCAAAAACAAAAAACAATTAAAGAAGGAAAACTGAAAAGCTAACAAATATATACAATAACACATGCTGAAACAACCAACAGGTCAAAGAAGAAGTCACAAGGGAAATAAGGACAGATATATAAATAAATGGAGAATGGAATAGAATTGAGAGCCCAGAAGGAAACCTTCCTATATATGACCAATTACTTTTTGACAAGGGTGTCAAGACGATTCAATTTGGTACGTACAATCTTTTCAACAAATATTGATGGGTGTCCAAATGCCAAGAACGAAGTTAGACCCTTACCTTATACGATATACAAAAATTAACTCAGAATGGACCAAAGACCTAAACTTAATAACTAAAATTATAAAACTCTTAGAAGGAAACAAAAGGGAAAATCTTTATGACATTAATTTGGCAATGATAGCTTGGATATAACATTAAGAGCTCAGGCAACAAAAGGAAAATAAACTGGACTTCAAATAAAAACCTTTAGTTCAAGGCCGGGTGCGGTGGCTTATGCCTGTAATCCCAGCACTTTGGGAGGCCAAGGCGGGTGGATCACCTGAGGTTGGGAGTTCAAGACCAGACTGACCAACATGGAGAAACCCCGTCTCTACTAAAAATACAAAATTAAAATTAGCTGGGCATGGGGGCGCATGTCTGTAATCCCAGCTCCTCGGGAGGCTGAGGCAGGAGAATCACTTGAACCCAGGAGGCGAAGGTTGCAGTGAGCCGAGATTGTGCCACTGCACTCCAGCCTGGGCAACAGAGCGAGACTCTGTCTGAAAAATAAATAAATAAAAATACAAATGTTCACTATAATGTGGAAAAATTGGAACCCTATGCATTGTTATTGGGAATGTAAAATGTTGCAGCTACTCTGGAAAACAATTTGGCCATTTCTCATAAAATTAAACGTAGCATCACCATATCATCCAGTGAATCCACTCTTAGGTCTATTCCTTAAAGAACTGAAAGCAGGGACTCAAACAGATCCTTGTATGACAATATTCATAGTGGCATTATTCATAATAGTCAAGAGGTGAACACAACCCAAATGACCTTCAATGGATAAACCAATCAACAAAATGTGGAAATAACTGGAATGGAAACAATGGAATATTATTCGGCCATAAAAAGAAATGAAGTTCTGATACATGCCAAAACACGGATGAATCCTGAAAACATTATGTGAAATGAAATAAGAAAGACATAAAAGGACAAATATTATATGATTCCACTCATATAAGATACGTAGAATAGGCATATTCATGGAGACAGAAAGTAGAATAGAGGTCAGCAGGGACTTGGAGGAAGGAGAATGAGAAATTATTGTTCAGTAAGTACAGAGTTTCTGTCTGGGATGATGAATTTCTGAAATAGTGGTGATGGTTGTCAAACATTATGAATGTACTTAATGAAATGCCACTGAATTATATTAATACACTTAAAAATGATTAAAATTGTAAATTTTATGTTATGTATATCTCACTAGAATTTTTTTAACTTCCAATTATTTATTCCTAATTTATAGGAAAGCAATTGACTTTTGTATATTAACCTACCTGCAACCTTCTTATGATCACTTTTTGTTGGTTCTTTGCAATTTCTTTATATAAATAATTATGTCATCTGTGAACAAAGACAGTTTTATTTCCTCCTTCCAAATCTGGATGCCTTTTCTTTTCTTGTCATATTGTATTAGCTAGAACCTCCTGTGCAATGTTGAATAGGAGCAGTGAGAGGAGACATTCTTGTTCCTGATCCAAGGGGGAAAGCATATAGTTTCTCACCATTAATTATGATGTTGGTTGTAGGTTTTTTGCAAATATTCCTTATCCAGTTGAGGATGTTCCCCTCTATTCCTAGTTTGCTGCAAGTTTTTATGGTGAATGGATGATTGATTTTGTGAAATACTTTTTCTGCATCTATTGAGTGAAATACTTTTTCTGCATCTATTGAGTGAAATACTTTTTCTGCATTGATATGATTTTTCTTTGTTAGTCTATTGATGTAATGGATTATAGTGACTGATTTTCCTGTCAAACCAGCCTTGCATACCTGGGATAAATCTCACTTTGTCATAGCGTGTAATTCTTTTTATACATTGTTGAATTATGTGTAAGTTCATATGTGCTGCTGTAACAAAATACTTGAGACTGGGTAATTTAAAAGGACAGAAATGTGTTCACAGCTCTGGAGCTAGGTAGTCCAAGATCAAGGCACCGGCAGATTCAGTTTTCTGGTGAGGGCTACTCTCAGCTTCCAAGATGGCGTTTTATTGCCTCATCCTTCAGAGGGGAAGAACACTGTGTCCTTAGATGGCTGAAGGGGCAGAATGGAACAATGCTGAAGGCTGCAAAACCCCCACCTCTTAATACTCTTGCACTGGATTTTGGACAGTAACATTCAAACCATAGCAGATTTCACGTGCTAATATGTTGTCGAGAATTTTTATATCTCCAGTACAAAAGACACAAAAAAGATACATTTTGTACATAGTAGATATATTGGTCTGTAGTTTTCCCCTCTTGTAGTATCTTTTGTTTCTGTATTAGAATAATGCTGGTTTCATAGAAATAAGGAAATATTCCCTCCGCTTCTATTTTCTGGAAAAGATTGCAGAGAAGTGGTATTAGTTCTTAGAATTCACCAGTGAAAACACTTGGGCTTGATGCTTTCTTTTTTGGAAGATTATTGATTATTGATTCAATTTTAAAAGTAGATATAGGTCTATTAAGATTTTCTTTCTCTTTTGGTGAGTTTTGGTAGATTGTCTCTCTCAAGGAATTGGTCCATTTCATCTAAGTTATCAAATTTGTGGGCATAAAAATTTTTTTTTTTTTTTGAGGTGGAGTCTCGCTCTGTCACCAGACTGGAATGCAGTGGCGCAATCTTGGCTCACTGCAACCTCTGCCTCCTGGGTTCAAGCGATTCTCCTGCCTCAGCCTCCACAGTAGCTGGGACTACAGGCGCATGCCACCACACCCAGCTAATTTTTGTATTTTTAGTAGAGATGGGGTTTCACCATGTTGGTCAGGATGGTCTCGATCTCCTGACCTTGTGATTTGCCCACCTTGGCTTCCCAAAGTGCTGGGATTACAGGCGTGAGCCACCACACCTGGCCGACTTTTTTCTTCTTACATGGCTATCATAGAACCTCTATTAGACTTTTAATGTCTGTGGGATTAGTAGAGATAAACTTTTTTATTTCTGATATTAGTAATTTGTGTTTTCTCTTTTTCTTGGCTAGCCAGTCCAGGAGTTTATCAATTTTACTTATTGTTTCAAAGATTTAGCTTTTGGTTTCAGCTTTTATGTTTTGATTTTCTCTATAATTTTCCTCTTTTTAATGTCATCCATTTTTTTTCTAATCTTTTTCTTCTGTTTTAGGTTTATGTAATTCTTCTTTCTCTAGTTTCCTAAGGTGGAAGCTTAGATTTTTTTTTACATCTTTCTTCTTTTCTAATATATTCATTTAATACTATAAATTTTCCTCTAGCACTGCTTTTGCTGCATCCCATACATTTTGATAAGCCGTATTTTCATTTTCATTTAGTTCAAAATATTTTTTAAAATTTATCTTGAGACTTCTTTGACCCATGTGTTATTTGGAAGTATGTTGTCTAATGACCAAATGTGGGTTTGCTGCAACCCACAAATTTTGATGAGTCATATTTTCATTTTCATTTAGTTCAAAATATTTTTTAACATTTCTCTTGAGACTTCTTTGGCCCATGTGTTATTTGGGACCATGTTGTCTAATAACCAAATATTTGGTGGCTTTCCAGCTGTCTTTCTGTTAGTGATTTCCAGTTTAATTCCATTGTGATGTGAGTATACTTTGTAAGATTTTTACTCTTTCAAATTTGTTAGAAGTGTGTTTTATGCCCCAGAACATGGTCTATCTTGGTGAATATTTCATCTGAGTTTGAGAAGAGTGTATATTTGCACTCGTCGGATGAAGTAGTCTATACATATCAACAGGTCCAGCTGATTGACGATGCCCTTCAGCTCAGCTATGTCCTGAGTCCATCAATTACTAGTAGATAGGTTTTGAGATATGCAACTGTAACAGTGGATCTGTCTGGTTTTTCTTGCAGTTCTCTCCTTTGATGGATTCCATATTTTGAGGCTCTGTTGTTAGGTCCCTACATATTAATGACTGCTATGTCTTTCTGGAGAATTGACCCCTAGTCATTATGAAATGCCCCTCTTACTCCTGGAAGTTGTGCTTGGCCACTTCGGACTCGGCCTCTGAAGCCTCCTCATGCCTGCGTGAAGGAGGTGGACGGCCCCTGGTTTTGTGAAGTTGGCTTACATGAGCTGCTGTTATCCACAGAGCAGCAGCCAGGGACTAGTGATGAAGTACTAAGCGTCTGGTCAGAGCTTATCTGTCTCCACGTCGACTCCCGCGATCGTTTCGCTTAGTTTGTTTGTCGTCGAATCCACCTCGATGAAACCGTTTGCTTTTTCCTGTAAATGCTTCCCATTTTAGCAACGGCCGCTTGCAGTTTGGCCACAGAATCTAAGCTCTTCCCAGGCAATTTGCATATGGTTTTTTCGTAGTGCAAAACTCTCTCCTGGGGCTTCAACGCCTCCCGCAGCCCGGCCCAGCTCCTCCTGAGCCCCGGGATCTGGGGCTGAGCCCCCGCTGCGAAAACCTCCCAAGCCCAGGAGATGAGCGGTGGACGCTCGGGCCCGAAGCCCCTCGGTGCCCCGAGATCGCGCTCCAGCCGCGGCCGTTAAGGGTTTTGATCCGTTACCCAACGGCTGTCGAAAGAGGAGCACGAGGTGAACTTCCACCGACAATCGTTTAAATACTGCAGACGAAGGATGGGTTCTTATTGTGAGCACCTACTGAGCTCTGTTTAATATTTGGGAGAGGGCGAGGGTAATTTTTTGTTGTTTTGGGGTTTTTTTTTTATTTTTCGTTTTTTTTCTGTATCAAAAAGTGACTCTAATTTCTAATTGTGAATCGTGTCCTCCTCCGTCCTCGCTTTCAGGTTCCTTCGGGCAAACCGGCAGCTGAGTCCAGCTTGTGAACTTGAACTTGAACTTGCTGAAGAAGCTCCCGGCGGCCCTCTGCTGGTCGCCGCCTTTACCAGAGGGAGAGGCTGGAGTCACCCTGTTGGGCCCCATTTCTGGGGCTGGCATCTGTTGGGCTGCCCGGCCGCGCGTACCTGGTCCCATCGGGGGCTCTGCCCACTCCGCTGATGACGCGGGTAGAAGGGAGGCCGCAGGAACACTCTGGGGGGACTGTGCCGGGCGGGCATCCCCCAGCTGCTCACCGTGGGGTGCGGCGCCGAGGCTTGGTTGGGCTGCAAGGAGACCGACTGGGATTCCCGGGCTGGTGGCCGGGGAGACGGGGTAGAGGTGAGAGGCAAGAGCCCAGGAGGCCTCAGGCCCCAGCGCTGTGGGGCTGCCGTTGTCCTTCTGGGTGGAGGTCTGGCCAAACCGGCTTTTGCCCCGAGTGAGGAATTCCTGCTCTTTTTGGTGTTGGTGGAGAGGTCCCTGTTCACAGCGGGGGCGGGGTTCGTCCCCTCCAGGCTAGTAGGGAGCTGGCTGGTGCATTGCTGTGTTGCTGCCCTTCTGCCCTGTCTCCTGATCCTGTTCAGACTCTGGGTGGCTCCTCTGAGTACTCTCAGGCTGTGAAAGATGGGAAAGGCAGGTTGCTGACACCACTGCTGCTCCGGGCTGGCAGAGACCCTGAGCTGTACCTCCTGGGATGAAAGGAGAACCCAGGAGCAGGCGGGTGACCACGGCTTCCTCATACTCCTCAGCAAGTCCTGGATATCCTCCTGTCTGTAACCCATGGATACCATGAACTTAGTTTGCAGGGCGTCCTCCCAGTGGGAGAGTGGCTGCACACAGCGCTTAAGTTCTTCGCTTTCATGACTCACATTCATCCATGGACCCCTGACACTGTGCTCTGAAGGGCCTCTCTTGCTGCAACTGGCAATGAGAAATTTCTTCAGCAAGTTTTCACTCTCCGGGGACATGGAGGAGGGAATGGAATACATCCTGCTCAGTACCTGCTCCTATAGCTCCTTGAAGTTCAGTCCATCGAAAAATAAGCATCCATTTACCAGTATATACAGGGTAACTCCCAGACGCCATACATTGACCAGCTCATATTTGTGGCCCTAGAATAATTCCAGGGCAGCCTAAGGGGACTGCCACAAAAGGTATCCAGCTTGTTGTGAAAGGTGAATTTATTCCTGAACCCAATCTGTGATGTTCATGTTAACATGGACAATTCATTTCTGGTGACAATACACAATATCTGTGGACAATGCACTTCTGGTAAGAGCTTGCACAGCAGACACTTTTGATGGAATTTGCTTCAGGCCTCTTTCCTGCTGCTGTGAGCAGGTATTCACAAACTTGTCGCTAGCGTGCTTTGTGATGAGGCAGAGATTCCTCACTATCGATCACAGCAAATACTTCACTATGTTGGGGTGATCTGAGCCTTCATGATTCCTACTTTGTGGATGGTGTCTGGAGGCTGGAGGAGATCTGCTGAGTCTCATCAATGAACTTCATGGCCGCTGCTTTCCCAGTCAGGATGTCCCAGACCAACCCCACCTTAGCCGGCTTGTCCTTGACGATGGTCTCAAGGATTCTAGCTGCCAATAAGGGTCCCTCCTCAGCAGAGATGGCTGAGAGACCCTGCGGCATGTGGGACTTACTACTGGGCTTGGAGTCAAGGTGTTCCAGGTCGGCTTAATTTTGGGAAAAGCTAGTGAGAAGCTTGGTCCAAATCACCTAAAAAGAAAATCACTTGTATAGTTCACCTGAAGAACGGATTTCTATAATGGAATCAAAACACAATGCTGGACAAAAATCAAATAAGCAAAAGCAACAAACTGAAAAGGAAATGCTGAGTAAAAAAGAACTTAAAAATTAGAAAAATAGAAGAAAAAAGAACAAGAAGAACCAGTAACCTCAGCCAAGCCAGGG
Source organism: Hylobates moloch (assembly GCF_009828535.3). Classification (NCBI taxonomy): domain Eukaryota; kingdom Metazoa; phylum Chordata; class Mammalia; order Primates; family Hylobatidae; genus Hylobates; species Hylobates moloch. Next base: position 41,271,564 of record NW_026652278.1, read on the forward strand.
ACTTACATACGTGCTTGGAATTCCAAAGCAGCAGTTCCTTATGAGGAAGAACTAAGCCTAGTAACAAGGCTGAGGATAATCTATGTGACTTTCTCATGCTTTGGTCTCAAGAACTCTTTACTCTTAAAGAAAATATATTGAGGACCATAAAGAGGATTTTTTATTGATATTGGTTACAGTTATGAATATTTACTTTATTAGAAATTAAAATCTCTAGGATGCTTCGATGGCCTTTTCTAATTTGAAAAGATAACAAGCTGGGTGTGGTGGCTCACGCCTGTAATTCCAGCACTTTGGGAGGCCAAGGTGGGCAAATCACCTGAGCTCAGGAGTTCGAGAAAAGGTATAAAATGTTTGGCTTTTAAACAGCCCATAATATCTACACTTAAAATATTTCATTTTTTCTTTAAATTCTAAATGATTGGTCTCAAAATGATGCCACAACTTAGCTGGCGTTATGATAGTGTACAAGTATGTTCTGTTGTGTAAGACACAATAAGTTTCATTATTACCATCTGCGACACTGAGGGGAAGATAGCTTTCATCATATTTTCTCATTTAAAGTTTTGCCCAGTTTCATTTGCATAGATTCCCCTCTTCCATGAGCTGCTATGTCAGCCTCAGTATCTTTCAATGTAGAGTTTGCAGCTATGAGTTGAGAAAGCACATTTTCTACTCTTTTTGAAGTGAATAATCCACTGTGCCCGGTGTACCTCTCTTTCAGCATAGGATAGGGACTTCCAGGTACTGGACCCGTCACTGGCACCTCAGGGGAGAGAACCCAGATGCCCCTACATGATTTTTAAAGATGCTTTATATACATAAAAGTGTACAAATCATCAGCCTACAGCTTGGTGACTGTTCACATATTGAACTCATCTATTTGTCTAGTATCCAGGTCAAGAAAGAGCCATTACAGCCCCCCAAGATCCCACATCCCTTTTCCAGGCACTTTCTCTGCAGTGATAACCACTCTTCTGTATTTTGACAGCATAGATTCATTTTGCTTATTTTTGAACTTTACATACATGGATTCATACAGTATTGGATCCTTTGTGTCTGCTTCCTTTGCTTAATTTGTTTTTTGTTTGTTTGTTTGTTTGTTTGAGACAGAGTCTTGCTCTTGTTGCCCAGGCTGGAGTGCAATGGCACGATCTTGGATCACTGCAACCTCCACCTCCTGGGTTCAAGCAATTCTCCTGCCTCAGCCTCCCAAGTAGCTGGGATTATAGGGGCCTGCCACCATGCCTGGCTAATTTTTGTATTTTTAGTTGAGACGAGGTTTCGCCATGTTGGCCAGGCTGGTCTCGAACTCCTGACCTCATGATCCACCTGCCTCAGCCTCCCAAAGTGCTGGAATTACACGTATGAACCACTGCGCCTGGTTCTTTGCTCAATATTTTTGTGAGATCCATCCATATTGTTTATTATTCTAAATGCTCATTGTGTGACTGTGACACAATTTGTTAATTTGTTTATTCATTTTACTGTTACTGGGCAGTTGAGTAGTTCTCAGTTTTCAGATGTTATAGTGCTGCCATAAACATTCTTGTTCAGGTTTTTGGGGGACATATATATGGCTTTCTGTTGGATATATATAAATATATTCAGGGTATGGCTGAACAACCATTTGACAGTTTATGCTAACAAGGTGACTCATGGTAGGCCCCTTAGGCCAGGTGATATCAGCCTGACCTCCAGAGAGTGGGGTGGGGGCTGGAGACTGAGTTCAACCACATGGACAATAAGTCTATCATTCATACCTTATGTAATGAAGCCCCAATAAAAACTCGATGCTGAAGCTCAGGTGACTGTCCCTGATTGGCAGTACTCTAGATGTGTTGTCTCACACATCCAAATCAGCAGGGTAATGCATTCTGAGGACCCCAGAGGCTTCACATTTGGAACCCTCTCAGACTCTGCTCTATGAATCTCTTTCTTTGGCTAATTTTGATCTCTATCCTTTCCCTGAAATAAACTGTAACTGTGAGTATAACAGCTTTCAAAGAATTCTGTGATTCTTTTTAGTGAATTTTTGAACCTGTAGGTCGTTTTGGAAACTTCCTGAACTTGCAGTTAGGTCAGAGGTGAGGGATGTCCTAAAACCATGTGCACTAACCTTGTGGGACCTCCTTGCAGGGGGTATCAGAGGCCTGGGCAAACTTTGCGGTCTAGGAGACTGTGCTCTCAAACCTTGAAGTCTAGCTCACTTCAGATAGTGTCAAGACAAATGGCATCGATTAGAACAATGCTGACTCCTGAAATGTGGTTTGGCAAGAGGGCAGGGAATGAAAGATCTTTGATTCTAGATAACCATGGAGTCTCCCATGGTATGAAATGGCGGCTTTGTTGTGATCAGTTACTAGAGGTAAAAGTGTTTATCTTTTTTTTTTTTTGAGATGGGCTGTCACTGTGTTGCCCAGGCTGGTCTTGAACTCCAAGGCTCAAGCAGTCCTCCTACCTCATCCTCCCAAGTAGCTGGGACTATAGGCCTGTGCTGCCATGCACAGAGAGGTAAAAGTTATCAATGGAATTTAGAAATGATGACTCCAACTTACTAAATACATAAGGAAATTCAAAGAAACACAAAGCAAAATATACAATTTCTAGTTACATATAATAGCTCAAATAAAATAAGGGAGGCTGGGTGCAGTGGTTCATGCCTATAATCCCAGCACTTTGGGAGGCCGAGGGGGGTGGATCACCTGAGGTCAGGAGTTCAAGACCAGCCTGACCAACATAGTGAAACCCCACCTCTACTAAAAATACAAAATTAGCCAGGCGTAATGGCATTTGCCTGTGATCCCAGCTACTTGGGAGGCTGAGGCAGGAGACCTGCTTGAACCCTGGAGGCAGGGGTTGCAGTGAGCTGAGATCATGCCATGGCACTCCAGCCTGGGCAACAGAGCAAAACTCTGTCTCAAAAAAAAAAAAAAAAGTCTTAAAGCAGCACTCTCAGAAGCTGGGTAAATGGATAGGACCCCCTACTGGTTCTCCCAACAAGGGCCCAAAACAAATCTGCTTTATCCACCATAGTCTGGAAGAATTTGGAAAGCCTCAAGGCAAAGATAACAATTATAAACCTGAACTTTAATAACCTGGAGTGATGGTCCCAAATCTAATCAAGATAAGAACTAACAAAAGTATCTGAGTCCATGGCCAGGCATGGTAATCCTGTAATCCCAGCACTTTGGGAGGCCGAGGCAGGTGGATCACTTGAGGTCAGGAGTTCAAGACCAGCCTGGCCAACATGGTGAAACCCCGTCTCTACTAAAAAAAATACAAAAATTAGGGCCAGGCACGGTGGCTCGCGCCTGTAATCCCAGCACTTTGGGAGGTTGAGGCGGGCAGATCACCTGAAGTCAGGAGTTCGAGACCATCCTGACCAACTTGGAGAAGCCCCGTCTCTACTAAAAATACAAAATTAGCTGGGTGTGGTGGCACATGCACCTGTAATCCCAGTTACTCGAGAGGCTGAGGCAGGAGAATCTCTTGAACCCGGCAGGCAGAGGTTGCAGTGAGCCGAGATCACACCATTGCACTCCAACCTGGGCAACAAAAGCAAAACTCCATCTCAAAAAAAAAAAGAAAAATTATTTGGGTATGGTGACAGGCAGCTGTAGTCCCAGCTACTCAACCTGTAGTCCCAGCTACTCGGGAGGCTGAGGCAGGAGAATCACTTGAACCTGGAGGCAGAGGTTGCAGTGAGCCGAGATTGCCCCACTGCACTCCAGCCTGGGTGACAGCGAGGCTCCTTCTAAAACAAAAAACAAAAAACAAAAAAAGTATCTGGGTTCCTTGGCCTGACCACCTGCTACAGTCCCAAGGCCCTATGCACATGATGGGTAAAATGGCCAGGGGGTGGCATTTCTGGGACTCCTTGACATGTAAGTGCTCATGCACTGTGATTCTGAAACCTATTGGTAAAGTCCTAATCAGGGCTATAGTTAAATTGCGAGGACGTAGGAATATAGGGTTGATTAAGGTGAAAGTTTGAATGAAAAGTAATATGTTTGAACTGGCTTTACGGGAAATGGTTGTGTCTCATTTACCTGAAGTTTTAATGGGAATGGATATTATATCTGACCGGAGAACACTTCTCCCACCTAGAATTGTAAAACAAGGCATGGAAACCTACCATTGTGCCCACACTGCTTGGACATCCAAATGAGAACCAATAAGATTGCATGAGCCCACAGAGTCCACGCGTGTTGTTACTTTCAAGCAGTATAGAGTAGAAGCAGATGTGATGGTATGAACAAATTATCTGTACAATAGCCGTGGGTGAAATATAGATTGAGATTTATGGCAAAAGCCTATGAGCATCAGCCAGTAATGACTGCTGGGTTTTGGACAGGAACATTTCCATAAAGACTAGCTAGTTACTGGGCACTAATATTTTATGTCTTTCATCACAGGAGTAGTCAGACGACTACCACTTCAGACTACTCCTCCGACTGAAGGATATCAAGTAATATTGAAACCTAAAATACCCATGATGTCTTGGGTGACATTGGCAAAATGCTTTAATGGGGAAGACAGTGCCCAGAAGTGTGCCATAATAAAATGGAAATGGTTTCTACAGGAACCTGTTACCAGGGATGTGCAAAAAGTATTCACAAGCAGGGAGCCTCTTTTTCCCTAGGGCTGACCTTAAGACCACCTGAAGACCCTTTAGGTCCTATTGTCACTTGGGTGGTACCCTAATGACAGCTGTTGATTGACCAAAAAAGAACTATCTGGATGTAGCTCTTGTATGGATGGCAGTTCTAAGGCAAATGGACCGCATCCTGTTTGGAAGGTTGCCACGCTGAAAAAAGTGGAAAGAACTCAGCTCAGCAGGCTAAACGGTATGCTGTCTGCCCCATGTTCAGGTTTTTACTGACTCAGGAGAGGTGCCAATACCCTGGTCATATGGTCAGTCAGAGTGATATAGAAGTTAAAAGAAATTACTTAGGGCCGGGCGCGGTGGCTCACGCTTGTAATCCCAGCACTTTGGGAGGCCGAGGCGGGCGGATCACGAGGTCAGCAGATCGAGACCACGGTGAAACCCCGTCTCTACTAAAAATACAAACAAAAAATTAGCCGGGCGTGGTGGCGGGCACCTGTAGTCCCAGCTACTCGGAGAGGCTGAGGCAGGAGAATGGCCTGAACCCGGGAGGCGGAGCTTGCAGTGAGCCAAGATTGCGCCACTGCACTCCAGCCTAGGGGACAGAGCGAGACTCCATCTCCAAAAAAAAAAAAAAAAAAAGAAATTACTGAGGCAGATAGTGAGGGTACAGAAGTCCTCAGCAAGGTTTTCCTTTTATGAAAAGCAGCCCCCAAATCATTTTCTTTTCTAACAAAGAGCAGCCAGTAAAATCGAGCTGCAGACATAAAAAAGCAAGCTAGAATCTTGCACAGGTGAATGCCAGCAATTGCGCCAACAAGAAAAAATGCTACCTGGGACTAGGCATGATCAAAATGGTGGCTCCTTCTTCTCTTTGCCAGCCGCCTGTACAGTAAGGAGCAGACAAGATGGCGCCGGCCAGGTGGAAAGTGCATAATCTTATTATGCAAATGGTTGCATAATAAGATTAGTGTGGGGCAACCATCCTTCCCCACGCACTATGTAAATATAAACGTCACACCTGATAGAACCAATCTGTGAGCCCTACCTAAATCAGACACTGCCTCCTCAAGCCTGCCTATAAAATCTGCTGCGGTTGGCTACCTTTCCCTATATTTTTAGACGTCTCTCTCTCACAAGAGAGCTGCTCTCCTCTCTCCTTTCTTTTGCCTATTAAGCTTTTCCCTCCTTAATCCACTCCAATGTGTGTGTATCCTCCTCGTTAATCTTCTCGGCACCAGATGACGACCCTAGGGTATTTACCCCAGACAATGATCCTGCTTCAAGAAGGCAATAGAAAACTGGTCTATTAAAGGGATGCTCAGCCGGTTGCGGTGGCTCAGGCCTGTAATCCCAGCACTTTGGGAGGCTGAGGCAGGCAGATCACCTGAGGTCGGAAGTTCAAGACCAGTCTGACCAACATGGAGAAACTCCGTCTCTACTAAAAATACAAAATTAGTCGGGCGTGGTGGTGCATGCCTGTAATCCCTGCTACTCGGGAGGCTGAGACAGGAGAATCGGTTGAACTCAAGAGGTAGAAGTTGTGGTGAGCCAAGATCGTGTCACACTGCACTCCAGCCTGGGCAACAAGAGTGAAACTCCATCTCAAAAAAAAAGGATGCTATACGGGCACAGCCCTGTGGAAGTTACTATAAAAATTGAAGGGGTGCATTAAAGTAGGACATGCCAATGTCCATCAGAAGAACCCCCTTTCAGAATTGGAAGTTGCTCAGAGATGGCAAATGGATATCCTGGTGTGTTCACTTGAAATACCCACCTTGATCCATGAAACGAGTGGATATGTGGGTACTGCAGCAATGCAGAGATGGGCTGAATCTAGACATATTCTTTCACCCTCTGAAGTGCAAAATGCCAACAAAAGGCAGAGCCTGCAGATTGCTATGGGGACAGATTCCCCGGTGGAGAGGCATTGCACATAGCTGGCAAGTTGGGGAGATGCTAGTATTCCCTGCAGGTTACGTATGGAGCCTGATGGAAATAGACACTCTGGTCCAGGCTTTGCATACTCGGTGATAGATGCAAATCCCCAAAATACTATGAAGGGACCATAACAGAATATAGTGTGCCAATTTGAACCACTGAGTCATTTCTTCAGACCAAGGAACACACTTTACAGCTCATAATGTCCGGCAATGAGCAAAGAGATATCCTCGCCGGGTGCAGTGGCTCACGCCTGTAATCCCAGCACTTTGGGAGGCCGAGGCGGGTGGATCACCTGAGGTCAAGAGTTCAAGACCAGCCTGACCAATATGGAGAAACCCCATCTCTACTAAAAATACAAAATTAGCCAGGCGTCGTGGCACGCGCCTGTAATCTCAGCTACTCAGGAGGCTGAGGCAGGAGAATCACTTGAACCCAGGAGGCGGAGGTTGTGGTGAGCTGAGATTGCGCCATTGCACTCCAGCCTGGGCAACAAGAGCGAAACTCCATCTCAAACCAAAACAAAAACACAAAGTAGGGAAATAAAAGAATAAGTTCAGGGATTCAAATTCCCAGCTCAAGCACCACATAAGTGGCCTGAAAATTTATTTGTGTGTTCTGAAGAAGATACTTATCTCCTATGACCACAGGGCTGAGAGTGCTTAAAATCTAACCAAGAACTTCATCCTGATACTGGCTGAGTTGAACTTCCAGCCTTGCAGCATTTCTACTGTTTTTGTTGTTGTTGTTTTGTTTTTTGAGATGGAGTCTTGCTCTGCCACCCAGGCCGGAGTGCAATGGCGTGATCTCGGCTCACTGCAACCTCCACCTCCCGGGTTCGAGAGATTCTCCTGCCTCATCCTCCAGAGTAGCTGGGACTACAGGCGCGTGCCACCACACCCGGCTAATTTTTGTATTTTTCGTAGAGACGGGGTTTTGCCATGTTGGCTAGGCTGGTCTTGAACTCCTGACCTCAGGTGATCCACTGCCTCGGCCTCCCAAAGTGCTGGGATTACAGGTGTGAGCCACCGTGCCCAGCCCGTTTCTACTGTTAAAGTGAGGACATTGATTGGGAAGGAGTGGGATCCTGCAAGTTGAACAAGGACATGCAGGAAGACCCTGATGAAGGGGTCATGAAACCCCTAAATTCTGATGAGTCTTCTTTGCCATTGGAGGAGACCTCCTCATCCCCGGTTATAGATGCGACTTCTTCCCCAGTAGAAGCTGCCTTTCTACCCTTATTACAGGGGATTAACCCTGCATTGCCCAAGGAAACTGTAGTGGCCTCCCCTGAGGCAGTTTTTGTGTAAGACAACACCTGAGTCTCCCATCCCCACTACCTCTCTTTACTTCTAGACCTATAACTTCAAGTCCCAGCAAGCCCCTAGAGGTAAGATAAAAAGTGTGATTGAAGGATCACATTACCCTCCGAAGGATCACACTACCCTCTGAGAGAACTACGTGTTTTCCAACTGATACACACAGACATCTGGGGAATGGATAGCAAGGGTGTGGCTCAACAACCATTTGATAAAGAGATCATGGGTGCCACTCATGGCCTTAATCAGCCACATCAGCAGAAGCCAGGAATAGAGATGAGATTATACCAGCAGAAACACTACTAGCCAGGGTTAAAGGGGACAGAAAAAAATGAGACGAAATGAAGGTAGGCTGTTGGACTCCTTAGATCCCTACAGGACCAGACCATAGAGCTATTTGACTGTGAATATGCATTATTCTTCAAGAACAGAGAAAAATTACCCCAAAGGCAATTCAGAGATCATCAGGACTGCCTCCTCAGTTCAAAGAATGAGGCTACTGCCTTGATTCCAACAGGCAGGATGGCCGTTGCCTGAAGCTTTAGGGCTGAGACCACCATGCAGAGCCATGGGGGGTGGGACCCTCACCCAGCGTAGCCTCATGGGTGGAAGTGCTGCCCCAGTTGGTCTAGAAGGAAGGCAAAGAGCCAAAGAGATATTCTTGGGCCTTAAGATCTTGTGGAAGCCAGGCGCAGGGGCTCACGCCTGTAATCCCAGCACTTTGGAGGCTGAGGCGGGTGGATCACCTGAAGTGAGGAGTTCCAGAGCAGCCTGGCCAACATGGTGAAACCCTGTCTCTACTAAAAATACAAAAAAACTAGCTAGGCGTGGTGCCGTGTGCCTGTAATCCCAGCTATTTGGGAGGCTGAGACAGGAGAATCACTTGAACCTGGGAGGCGGAGGTTGCAGTGAGCCAAGATCACACCACTACACTCCAGCCTGGGCAACAGAGCAAGATTCAGTCTCAAAAAAAAAAAAAAAAAAAAAGATCTCATGGAATTTGCCTTACTAAGTTTTGGGCTTACTTAAGACCCATCGCCTCTTCCTTCATTCCTATTTCTTCCGTTTGAAATGGGAATGTCTGTCTTGTTTGTCCCACCATTGCACTTGGAAGCACACAACTTGTCTGGTTTTCCGGGTTCACAGCTGAAGAGAAATTTTCCTTCAGTATGAATCATATGAATTTTACTGATATCTGACCCAGATGATATTTATTCATTTATGTGAATTTTCTTTCTTTCTTTCTTTTTTTTTTGAGACGGAGTCTCACTCTGTCGCCCAGACTGGAGTGCCCTGGCTTGATCTCAGTTCACTGCAACCTCTGCCTCCTGGGTTCAAGCAATTCTCCTGCCTCAGCCTCCCAAGTAGCTGGGAATACAGGCGTGTGCCACCAAACCTGGCTAATTTTTTGTATTTTTTAGTAGAGACGGGGTTTCACTGTGTTAGCCCTCAGTCTCCTGACCTCATGATCTGCCTGCCTCGGCCTCCCAAAGTGCTGGGATTAGAGGCCTCTTTTCTTTTCTTTCTTTCTTTCTTTTTTTTTTTTCTTTCTTTTTTTAAGAGGTGGTGTCTTGCTATGTTGCCTAGTCTGGTCTCAAACTCCTGGGCTCAAGCAATCCTCCTGCCTCAGCCTCCCAAATTGCTGGGATTACAGACGTGAGCCACTATGCCCAGCCTTAGGTGATATTTAGATGTAATTTTGGATTTAGAGTTTAGAGTTGATGCTGGATTGAATTGAGACTTTTAGGGTGGTTGGGAAGAAATGAATGTATTTTGCATGTGGTAAGGACTTGAGGTTTGGGGAGCCAAGACTAATTCTATGGACTGAATCATGTCCCTTCAAAAGTCATATATTGATGCCCTAACCCCTAATGTGACTGTATCTAAAGATAAGGTCTTTAGGAGATAATTAAGATTAAATGAGGTCACAAGAATGAGGCCCTAATCCCATAGGACTGTGGCCTTAGAAGAGGAAGAGACCTGCCCCCTCCTCCCATATGAGGACACAATGAGAAGGTGGCTGTCTACAAGCCAAGAAGAGAATCCTCACCAGAACCTGACCATGCCAGCACCTCAGTTTCAAACTTCCAGCCTTCAAAACTGTGAGAAAATAAATTCTGTTGTATAAGCCACTCAGTATATGGTATTTGTAACGTCAGCCCAAACCGACTAATACAGGTATAAATGGAGACAAGGACTGCCAGCTGGCGGTAAAGGAATTACTAAGAGAGTTATGCAATGAGAGAACTCCAATATTCAACATACTGTTACACTGGTACCTCTTGAAAGGTTCAGAGCAAGAGATGATATTGTCTCTTAGCTCAATTATACTGAAACTGCCATTGCAAAATCATAACCGAGACAGTGAAAGATCATCTGACCTAACCAACATCATCTTGCTTCTAACCTCCAACCTGTCCTTGTTCATTCCTAGGCATAGGCTGAACTAATTTTGGGAGGAACTTAGTTTATAGTTTAAAACAAATTTGAGCCGGGTGCGGTGGCTCATGCCTATAATCCCAGCAATTTGGAAGGCTGAGGCAGGCAGATCACTTGAACTCAGGAGTTTGAGACCAGCCTGGCCAACATGGCGAACCCAATACAAAAATTAGCCAGGTGTGGTGGCAGGCGCCTGTAATCCCAGCTATTTGGGAGGCTGAGGCGGTGGATAGCTCGAACCTGGGAGGCGGAGGTTGCAGTGAGCCAAGATCACACCACTGCACTCCAGCCTAGGTGACAGAGTGAGACACCATCTCAAAAAAAACAAAAACAAGCAAACAAAAAACCAAAGACAATAACAGCCCTCTCCCAAAACAAAACCCCTTCTTGCCTTAGGGACTAGACTGCTTTTGCAGAACTAATCAATTAGCCACAAGATTTAAAATTGTGGTCTAGGAGTCATGCAGCTGGAGGCTACGAAATTCTGACCCTCCTCAAATTGCTCCTGGGGACAACATCACTATTGTAAAGCCCAAGATCAGTGCTTGAGATACTTTGCAGATCCTGCACTTGATGGATCAGCTGACACCACCCAGACCCATAAACTGGCTCATCTGATCTTGGGATCCCCACCCAGGAACTGACTCAGCGCAAGAGTACAGCTTCGACTCCCTATGATTTCATCTCTGACCTGACCAGCCAACACTCCCAACTCCCTAGCCTCCTACCCACCAAATTACCCTTAAAAACTCTGATCCCCGCCAGGTGTGGTGGCTCATGCTTGTAGCTTTGGGAGGCCAAGGCGGGCGGATCCTTGAGGTCAGGAGTTTGAGACCAGCCTGGCCAACATGATGAAACCCTGTCTCCAAAATTAGCCAGGCATGGAGGCACATGTGTGTAATCCCAGCTACTCTGGGAGGCTGAGGCAGGAGAATCCCTTGAACCTGGGAGGTGGGAGGCGGAGATTGCAGTGAGCAGAGATTGCACCACTGCAACTCCAGCCTGGGCGATAGAGCAAGACTTTGTCTCAAAAAAACAAAAACAAAAACAACAACAACAAAAACTCTGTTCCCCAAATGCCTGGGGAGACTGACTGAGTAATAATAAAACTGTAGGGGGCACAGCCAGCGCTGCATGAATTACTCTTTCTTTATTGCAGTTCCCCTGTCTTGATGAATTGGCTCTGGCTAACCAGCGGGCAAGGTGAACCCCTCGGGTGGTTACACAGGTACTGTATGAGGCTCCCATCCCCCCCACCCCAGACTTTATCTTGACCTGTTGTAAAATCCAGCTGCATGTATTTACTGTCCCTCTTATGGGAAGCATCTCTGAGATCTGAGTTAGGTAACATTTGCTTTCAGCAAGACAGCAAGGAGGGAGCAAAACCCAAACTTACACTTACCTCCTTCTCTCCTACATATCTAAGTGTCCAAAGCCTTCACTGGTGAGGAGGTCTGCCTTCCCCGGCACAGCTCTGTGCACCAAGCTACCCTGTCACTTGGCAAGAGCAGATCAGGAAGTGCCGAACTCTTGGCTCAGTCTCCTGTGAGCCATCCCTGGGCTTGAATGAGATCTCTAGTTTAAAGAGGCAGCACAGAGAAACCTCCAGGTAATAATAAGAACCTGACACCGGCCAGGTGCGGTGGCTCACGCCTGTAATCCCAGCACTTTGGGAAGCCAAGGCGGGTGGATCACGAGGTCAGGAGTTCAAGACCAGCCTGGCCAAAATGGTGAAACCCCGTCTCTACTAAATATACAAAAATTAGCCAGGTGTGGTGGTGGGCGCCTGTAATCCCAGCTACTCGGGAGGCTGAGGCAGGAGAATCGCTTGAACCCAGGAGGCAGAGGTCGCAATGAGCTGATATCATGCCACTGCACTCCAGCCTGGGTGACAGAGTGAGACTCCGTCTTAAAAAAACAGAAAAAAAGAACCCAGGCCAGGCGCGGTGGCTCACGCTTGTAATCCCAGCACTTTGGGAGGCCGAGGTGGGCGGATCATGAGGTCAGGAGATAGAGACCACAGTGAAACCCTGTCTCTACTAAAAATACAAAAAAATTAGCCGGGCGTGGTGGTGGGCGCCTGTAGTCCCAGCTACTCGGAGAGGCTGAGGCAGGAGAATGGCGTGAACCCGGGAGGCAGAGCTTGCAGTGAGCCGAGATTGCGCCACTGCACTCCAGCCTGGGCGACAGAGCGAGACTCCGTCTCAAAAAAAAAAACAAAAACCCAATACCAAAGAAAATAGGACACCTGGCATCTGATCCAGCCTCACTAACTGGCCATGTGAACCTGGATGAGCCATTTGGGCTCAGTTTGCCTGTCTGTGAAATGAGGAAGGTTCTTTATTTTTTGTAGAGAAAGGGTTTCATTATGTTGCCCAGGCTGGTCTTGAACTCCTGGGCTCAAGTGATCCTCCTGCCTCAGCCTCCCAAAGAGCCGGGATTACAGGCATGAGCCACCATGCCTGGCCTAAGCCACTGAATTTTGAGGTGATTTATTATATTGCAATAACTAACTGAAACATGAGGAGGACCTGGTTACAAAGTCCATCACATCCTTAGAGAAGTTAGAGAAAACATCTAAAATTCTTAGTTCTGGGCCAGGTGCAGTGGCTCATGCCTGTAATCCCAGCACTTTGGGAGGCTGAGGCAAGTTGATCACAAGTTAAGGAGTTTGAGACAAGCCTGGCCAACATGGTGAAACCCCGTCTCTGCTAAAAATACAAAAATTAGCCGGGTGTGGTGGCGCGCACCTGTAATCCCAGCTACTCAGGAGGCTGAGGCAGGAGAATTGCTTGAACCTGGGAGGTGGAGGTTGCAGTGAGCTGAGATCCCGCCACCACACTCTAGCCTGTGTGACAGAGCAAGATTCCATTTTGAAAAAATAAAATTAAAAAAGTTCTTAGTTCCTCTGGTTTCTTCTCTGGGTTTTTAATATTCTTCTTCCCTGTATTCCTGACACCATCTCTCCCCCAGCTCCAAGGTAACTGCGCCCCTGCCAGCCTTGAGATGAAGGTTCTAGGCTGTCTGTGCTCTGTGGCTCAAGCTGTGTTCTTTCCGATGCTGCTGTTGCTCTCCTCTCACCTGCCCTTGGTGCAGGAGGAGCCAGTCCTTACCATGCAACCTTATGCCAAAGGCTTTGATTCAGCTGCCTGCTGCCTTGTAGGCTGTCATGAGGCCAGTTTCCCTTTCTCTTTCCCTTAGGGGCAGGGAGACAAGGGTGGCCCCTGGGGAGGATACTGGAGTCCCAGGAGCAGATGCCGAGGAGAAAGGTAAGCCCTGATCTCACCCTCAGCCTGGGAACCTGGGCCATGCTTCTACTCTCTTCCTCGGGAGGCCTGCTAGAGACCCATGCTGCTCCAAGGGCCCTGGAAGCAGCCTGCGCCTCTGGAAGCTCGGCTCCCAAATCCAACTACCTCCTTGTAAGTTTCAATCTCTCCCAGCCCTCTTGGGTCAGGGAACCACCATTGCTGCAGGATCTGCCCTGGCTGAAGGTTTAAGAACTGCCAAACTTTTCTTTAGAGAGCTTTAAAGAGGAGCAGAAAGGGATTGCATATTTTAGTAGGATCACTGTGGCTGCTGAGTAAAAAAGAGACTGCGAGGGAGCCCAGGCAGAGCAGGAGGCTGGGCGGGAGGTGAAAGATGAGAGGGGTTTAGACTGTGGCTGGAGCCAGACAGGAGCCTGCAGTGTGGTGAGATGGGGTTGGATTCCAGATGTATATTGAGGGTAGAGGCAGCAGCATTTGCTGATGGATTAGATGTGAGGAGAAAAAGAAAAAGCTTCAAGATTTAGGGACTGAGCAACTGGAAGGGTGGAGATTAACTGAGGTGAGGAAGGATGGGAAGAACAAGCTGGGATGCACAGGGAAAGAGAAAGAACTCGGGATGCTGGATTGGGAATCCAGGAATCAAAGCCCTAATACCACATCTGCCACACGCTAATAACAACACTTAACTAATCAGTTACATAGGCCAGGCCCTCTTCCAAGCACTTTCCACACATCATCTCCATCTCCTCATGACGGCCCTACAAGGTAGATTTCATCATCCTCATTTCACAGAGAGGAAACAGGGAGGCTAAGGGCTTTGCTGCACAGGGACACAGCAGCAGAGCTGGGCTCGTAAGCAGGCAGAAAACTGCCTCCTGTTGTACATATATCCATTTCACTTGCTGAGCTTGTTGCCTCCTCTGAAAATCAAGAGGTTGGAGTGCAGATCTCTAAGTCCTGACACCGTAAATGGGCCCAGTGTAGGCTGTGGCTCTTTCTGGCAGAGGACATTTCGTGCCAACACTTAGCACGTGGGCTTTAAGAAATAGCTGCAGTGAAAAGCAGTACAAAGAAAATGCCCAATGACCCACATTCTGGTTTTGAGAATATTGTGATGTATTATGAATGGATCCTTCCAAAGTGTGATTTGAAAAACTAGTTAAATAATAATTCATTCCTGGATATGAGACATTTTGAAGGATAGGCTCTAATGGAATAATATTATGAATTGTGAATTGGAACATTAAATTAAATACGATGTTACATTCTTTTCTGTCACCTCCAGCTTTCTTCTTGGGGGAATCAATGAATTTCTATAGAAAGCAGAGCTTCCTGAGCCCCTCACATGTATTTTTGTGTGTCTGTGCTTTTTTGTGTCTCATTAATGAGCCAATTAGTGGGAATAAGAGAAGAAACACAATCTCATTGCAGGATTTTTTACTCACATATTCCTCCGTAGCCTCCACAGGTGTTATACTCTGTTCAGGCAACTACAACAAAAATACCATAGACTGGGTGGCTTACAGCAACAAACATTTATTTATTTATTTATTTATTTATTTATTTAGAGATGCGATCTCTGTCACTCAGGCTGGAGTGCGGTGGGGTAATCATGGCTCACTGCAGCCTCAACCTTTCTGGCTCAACCAGTTCTCCTACCTCAGCCTCCAGAGTAGGTGGGACCACAGGTGTGCACCACCATACCCCACTAATTTTTTTTTTTAACTTCTGTACAGGTGGGGTCTTGACTTGTTGCCCAGGCTGGTCTTGAACTCCTGGGCTCAAGCAATTCTCCTGCCTCAGCCTCCCCAAGTGCTGGGATCACACGCATGAGCCTGGTAAGTCCAAGATCAAGGTGGCAGCAGATCTGGTGTCTGCAGAGGACCCGCTTTCTGGTGTGCAGGTGACCATCTTCTCATTGTACTGAAGCAGCGTCACTGTGTGGGGTAAATACCCAAGGTTTGTTGTCTCATGCCAAGGGAATGGAGGACACGGACACACAAGAAGTGAGTTTAAGAGTGGAGGTTTATTGGCCGGGCACGGTGGCTCATGCCTGTAATCCCAGCACTTTGGGAGGCCAAAGCGGGTGGATCACTTGAGGTCAGGAATTCAAGACCAGCCTGGCCAACATGGTGAAACCCTGTCTCTACAAATATACAAAAATTAGTCCAGCATCATGGTGCACGCCTGTGATCCCAGCTACTCAGGAGGCTGAGGCTGGAGAATTGCTTGAGCCCAAGAGGCGGAGGTTGCAGTGAGCCAAAATCGAGCCACTGCCCTCCAGCCTGGGTGACAGAGTGAGACTCCATCTCAGAAAAAAAGAAAAAAAAAAATAGAGAGCAGAGGTTTAATAGGCAAAAGAGAAAAGAGAATAGCTCTCTCTCTCCTGCAGAAAGAAAGGGGTGCCTGCGTGGGTCTTCTGTTTTTGTGGTGAAATGCACTGGTTTTTATAGACAAACCGGAGGAGGGAGTGTCTCTGATTTACATAGGGCCCAAGAGATTGGTCAGACCAGGTGTGACATTTGGATAGCAGGTAGGAAGCTGGCCATCCCACCCTCATCTTTTATTGTGCAGATGGGGTCTCTAAATGGCGGGCACCATGTTGTCTGTTCCTTACTGTACACGTGGTTGACAAAGAAAAGGGAAGATGGAGCCGCCATGTTGAACATGCCTGGCCCCCAGGTAGCCTTTTCCTATTGGCACAGCTGCCAGCATTCACCCGTGCAAACTTCCAGCTTACTTATCTATGTCTGCAGCTCAGTTTTACAGGCTGCTCTTCATTAGAAAAGAAATTATTTTAGGGCTGCTTTCCATTAACAGGAAAACCTTACTGAGGACTTTCTTACCCTATCTGCCTAAACAATTTCTGAACTCCTATATCAGTACCATCACATGGTGGAGAGCAGAGAGAGGAAGCAACTTCTGTGACTCTTCTCACAAGGGCACTGATCCCATTCATGAGGGGGTAACCGCCCAGTCAGTTCACCTTGCACTGCCTAGACAGAGCAGATGTATCAAGACAGAGGAACTGCGATAGAGAAAGAGTAATTCATGCAGAGCCAGCTGTGCAGAAGACCGGAGTTTTCTTATTACTCAAATCAGTCTCCCTGAGCATTTGGGGATCAGAGTTTTTAAGGACAACTTAGTGGGTGGGGGGAGGCCTGTGAGCCAGGAGTACTGATTGGTCAGAGATGAAATCATAGTGAGTCAAAGCTGTCTTCTGGCGCTGAGCCAGTTCCTGGGTGGGGGCCACAAGATCAGATGAGCCAGTTTATCAGTCTGGGTGGTGCCAGGGTCTGCAAGTGCAGGGTCTGCAAAATATCTCAAGCACTGATCTTAGGAGAAGTTTAGGGAGGATCAGAATCTTATAGCCTGCTGCATGACCCCTAAACCATAATTTCTAATCTTGTGGCTAATGTTAGTGTTACAAAGGCAATCTAGTCCCCAGGCAAGAAGGAGGTCTGCTTTGGGAAAGGGCTGTTAAGGTCTTTGTTTTAGACTTAAGTTTCTCCCAAAGTTAGTTCAGCCTATGCCCAGGAATGAAAAAGGACAGCTTGGAAGTTAGGGCCAGGCACGGTGGCTCACACCTGTAATCCCAGCACTTTGGGAGGCCGAGGCAGGCGGATCATGAGGTCAGGAGATCGAGACCATCCTGGCTAACACGGTGAAACCCCCTCTCTACTAAAAATACAAAAAATTAGCCGGGCGTGGTGGCGGGTGCCTGTGGTCCCAGCTACTCAGGAGGCTGAGGCAGGAGAATGGCGTGAACCTGGGAGGTGGAGCTTGCAGTGAGCCAAGATTGCGCCACTGCGCTCCAGCCTGGGCGACAGAGCAAGACTCCATCTCAAAAAAAAAAAAAAAAAAAAGAAAGAAAGAAAGGACAGCTTGGAAGTTAGAAGCAAGATGGGGTCGATTAAGTTAGATCTCTTCCACTGTCTCAGTCATCATTGTGCAAAGGTAGTTTCCAGGGCTCCACCCTCATGACCTAATTACTTCCCAAAGGCCCCACCTTCTAATACCATCACACTGGGGATCAGGAGGCCATCCTCAGAATTTTGGGGGAACACGAACATTCAGTCCATAGCTGCAGGGAAGTAAGTGTTCAAAGTGCTATTTACTGGGCTGGGCAGACCTCTGTGTAAGTCCCAGATCAGCTGCTTACCAGCCAGGAGGAGTTACTTAACCTTGTTAAGACTGCTATACAGTGACCTTTCAGAAAACTTTTCTCTTGTGATTTCCTCTTTAAACCATGGGTTATTTAAAAGTATGTTGTTATCTGTCTCTAAAAAATTTTTAAAAGTTAGCTGGTGGCACCTGCCTATAGTCCCAGCTACTTGGGAGGCTGAGGCAGGAGGATTGCTTGAGCTCAGGAGGCTGAGGCTGCAGTTAAGTCATGATCACATTACTGCACTTCAGCTTGGGTGACAAAGGGAGACCCTTAGGAAAAACAAAAAAACAAAAAAACCCTGTGTTGTTTAGTTTCCAAATATTTGTGGAACTCCTAAATTTCCTATCGCTTTTTCTTTTTTTTTTTTTCTTTTTCTTTTTTTTCTTTTTTTTTTTGAGGTGGAGTCTCGCTCTGTAGCCCAGGCTGGAGTGCAGCGGCGTGATCTCGGCTCACTGCAAGCTCTGCCTCCGGGGTTCATGCCATTCTCCTGCCTCAGCCTCCCGAGTAGTTGGGACTACAGGCGCCCGCCACCATGCCTAATTTTTCTGTATTTTTAGTAGAGGGGGGTTTCACTGTGTTAGCCAGAATGTTCTCAATCTCCTGACCTCGTGATCCACCCTCCTCGGCCTCCCAAAGTGCTGGGATTACAGGCATGAGCTACCGTGCCCAGCCCATTTTTGATTTTTCATATAATTTCACTGTGGCCAGTAAACATACTTTGTGTGATTTCCACCCTTTTATAGTTATTGAGACTTGCTTTTTATCCTAGAGAATGTTCTAAGAGGGCCTGAAAAGAATGTATATTCTGCTACCATTGAGTAGAGTGCTCTATAATGATGAGTTAGGTCAAATAGGAGGATGTGTATCCCTACTTATTTTCATTGAGTTCTATTTCTCATTTTAACTCTTATTTTTTCATATATTTTGATTATCTATTGATTGATAGATACATATATAATTATAATTGTTACAACTTCACATATTGACCCTTTTAAATATTCTTTTTCTTTTCTTTTCAATAGAGTGGGGTCTTGCTATGTTGGCCAGCCTGGTTTTGAATTCCTGGCCTCAAGCAATCCTCCCACCTCAGCCTCCCAAAGTGCTGAGATTACAGGAGTGAGCCACTGTGCCCAGATAATTCACCTGTTTATTCTTGTGAAATGTCCCTCTTTTTTTTTTTGAGTTTTTGCTCTTGTTGCCCAGGCTGGAGTGCAATGGTGTGATCTCAGCTCACTGCAACCTCCGCCTCCCAGGTTCAAGCGATTCTCCTGTCTCAACCTCCCAAGTAGCTGGGATTACAGGCGCATGCCACCACACCTGGCTAATTTTTGTATTTTTAGTAGAGATGGGGTTTCATCGTATTGGCCAGGCTGGTCTCTAACTCCTGACCTCAGGTGATCCGCCCGCCTCTGCCTCCCAAAGTGCTGGGATCACAGGCATGAACCACCGTGTCCAGCCAAAATGTCCCTCTTTGTTTCTAGTATTGTTGCTTAGCTTAAAGTCTATTTTGTCTAATATGAATATAGCCACTCCAGCTCTCTTTTGGTTATTGTTTGCATGGTATATTTTCTTTCATCCTTTTACTTTCTGAGAAAGTCTTTATTTCTCCTTTGCTTTAAGGATTATTTCACAGGATACAGAATTGTAGGTTGGTGGGTTTTTTTTTTCTCTCAATACTTTTTTTTGTGTTTGAGACGGAATCTCGCTCTGTTGCCCAGGTTGGAGTGCAGTGGTGCGATCTCCGCTCACTGCAAACTCCGCCTCCCAGGTTCACGTCATTCTTCTGCATCAGCCTCCCCAGTAGCTGGAGGCTACAGGCGCCCACCACCATGCCCGGCTAATTGTTTTTGTATTTCTGGTAGAGATGGGGTTTCACCGTGTTAGCCAGGATGGTCTCAATCTCCTGACCTCTGATCCGCCTGCCTCGGCCTCCCAAAGTGCTGGGATTACAAAGGTGACCCACCCAGCCCGGCCCTCTCAATTTCACTTCACCCTCTTTTTGCTTGCATGGCTTCTGATGAAAAGTTGGATGTAATTCTTTTCTTTGCTCCCCTACAGGTAAGGTGTTCCCTGCCCCCTCCCCTGATTTCTTTCAGTATTTTTCTTTTTTCTTTTTCTTTGAGATAGGATCTCACTGTGTTGCCCAGGCTGCTCTCAAACTCCTGGGCTCAAGCAATTCTCCCCACTCAGCCTCCCGAGTAGCTGGGATTACAGGTGTGAGCCACCACACCTGCTAGTATTTCTCTTTATCTTTGATTTTCTGTCATTTGGCAATGACATGCCTCAGTATAGTTTTTCTGGCATTTATCCTGCTTGTGTTCTCTGAGCTTCCTAGATCTGTGGTTTTGAATCTAAAATTAATTTGGGGAAATTCCCAGTAATTATTGTTTCAAATATTTCTTCTGATCATTTTTCTGTTTCTTCTCCTGGTCTTCTCATATGTGTATAATTCTCCCACAGTTCTTGAATATTCTGGGGTTGGTTTTTCAGTCTTTTTTCTCTTTGCTTTTCAACTTTGGGGATTTTTTACTGAGCTATCCTCAAATGCAGAGATTCCTCAGCTGTGTCTAGTTTACTAATAAGTCCATTAAAGGCGTTCTTCATTTCTGTTACATAGCATTTGTTTTTTATCATTTCTTAGAATTTCCATTTCTCTGCCTACATTGCACACCTGTTCTTGCATGCCTATCTACTTTATCCATTGGATCCCTTAGAATATTAATCAGAGTTGTTTTAAATTCCTAGTCTGACAATTCCAACATCCTTGCCATCTCAGCCTGATTTTGATGCTTGCTCTGTCTCTTCAAACTGTGTTTTTGCCTCGTAGTATGTCTTGTGATTTTTTTCTTGCTAGCCAAACACGATATACTGGGTAAAAGGAACAGCTGTACATCGGCCTTGAGTGATGTGGTGGTGAGGTGTGGGGGAGGGGGAGTATTCTGTGTTCCCATGATTAGGTGTCAGCCTTGCAGTGAGCCTGTGCCTCTGGCCTGTGAACTTTACATATGTTTCTCGGTTCACCTGCCTCCTCGTTTAATGAGACAGGCTGGCTAGAATGGGCTGGGGTTGGGTATTTCCCATGCTCCGTGTTGAAGGCTAGAGCCAGCAAGTTGGATATTTACTCTTTGCCCAGGTCAGTCAGGCTCTGATAAAACCCCAGCAGGTTAGACTCTAGTTAATTAGTTTCCCCTAAGGGTAGACCTCATTAAGAAAAACCAAATACTCTGTTTACAGTCATACCTTGATTAATGATGGGGATACATTCTGAGAAATGTATCATTAGGTGATTTCATCATCGTGGAATCATCATAGAGTGAATTTCCACAAACCGAGATGGTATCGCCTACTATGCACCTGTATGGTATATGGTATAGCCTGTTGCTCCTAGGCTACAAACCTCACAGCATGTTACTGTATTGAATGCCATAGACAATTGTAAGACAATGGTGAGTATTTATGCATCTAAACATAGAAAAGGTACAGTGAGGCCGGGCACAGTGGCTCACGCCTGTAATCCCAGCACTTTGGGAGGCCGAGAGTGGATCACCAGAGGTCAGGAGTTCGAGACCAGCCTGGCCAACATGATGAAACCCCATCTCTACTAAAAATACAAAAATTAGCTGGGCATGGTGGCAGGCACCTGTAATCCCAGCTACTCGGTAGGCTGAGGCAGGAGAATCACTTGAACCCAGGAGGCGGAGGTTGCAGTGAGCCGAGATTATACCATTGCACTCCAGCCTAGATGATAAGAGTGAAACTTCGTCTAAAAAAAAAAATAAAGTGAAAATACAATATTAGCATCTTTTATTTTCTAATTTTTATTTTTATTTTTTTAGAGATGAGGGTCTCACTATGTTGGCCTTGAACTCCTGGCTTCAAGCAATCCTCCCGCCTCAGCCTTCCGAAGTGCTAGGATTACAGGTGTGAGCCACCATGCCCAGCCAATATTAGCATCTCATGGGACCACCATCATATATGCCCAAAATGTTATGTGGTACGTTACTGTGTGTCAAAATGGTTCCTTTCCCCCTCCCCCTGCCGGAAGCATGAGGGGATTTTTCTCTAATATTTACTGTAGAACCTAGTTGAGCTCCCAGAGGTAAAACTCACAAAAATAAGGGAGCCCCCACTCCATGACTGGAACCCACTGGAGTTTTTGGGATTTTTTGTGTTTTGTTTGTTTGTTTGTTTTTCAGAGACAAGGTCTTGCTCTGCTGCCCAGGCTGGAGTGCTGTGATGTGATCATAGCTCACTGCAACCTCAAACTCCTGGGCTCCAGCAATCCTCAGCCTCCGCCTCCCTCCTGAGTAGCTAGGACCACAGGCACGTGCCACCACTCCTGGCTAGTTTAATTTTCAGTAGAGACAAGGTCTTGCTATGTTGCCCAGGTTGGTCTCAAACTTCTACTCCTGGGCTCAAGTGATCCTCCTACCTTGGCCTCCCAAAGTGTTGGGATTATAGGCGTGAACCACCGTGCCCGGTCCCCTGGAGGTTTTGACTCTCAGGCTCCTGCACACTGACCATCCTGCAGCTCATTACTTACAATTTAGGTTTCCCTTCCTGGATGCTGGTTCCTGTGGCCATTTCAACTCATGGGTTGCTGCTCCGGTAAGTTGTGATTCTCTGTATTTGCCTGCCTATCTCTCCAAGTGTGGGGGCAGCAATTTGCCCTGTGACCTCACTTCTCTTATGCATCTAAGAAGGGTTGATTTTTCAGTTTGTCCAGCTTTTTACTTGTTGTTAGTATAGAGTGGTGACTGCCGAGCTCCTTGCGTGCCAGACCAGAAACCTGACATCCCCTATTCAGTTTTTTATTCTTAGTGCTTTTTTTTTTTTTTTTTGAGACGGAGTTTCACTCTTGTCACCCAGGCTGGAGTGCAATGGCGCGATCTCAGCTCACTGCAACCTCTGCCTCCCAGGTTTACGTGATTCTCCTGCCTCAGCCTCCCCAGTAGGTGGGATTACAGGTGTTAGTCATCACGCCTGTCTAATTTTTGGATTTTTAGTAGAGATGGGGTTTCACCATGTTGGCCAGGCTGGTCTCAAACTCCTGACCTCAGGTGATCCACGCACCTTGGCTTCCCAAAGTGCTAGGATTACAGGCATGAGCCACCACGCCCAGCCGTTTTTAGTCTGACTTCTAAGCCTTACTATCAAGTTCCTAGTTCCCTGCCCCAGTGGCAATCACTGTAACCAATTGCTTGCATTTTATTCAAGGGATATTCCATGTAGATTCACTCATGTGTCTGTGAGCGTGTATGTGTGTGTATGTGTGTGTGTGTGTGTGTGTGTATGTGTTGTGTACACATATCACTCCTTTTTGTACAAAGGATAATATCCTGCCACACGTAGCTTTTCTTCTTGCATTTTCACTCAACAATGTATTTTGGAGATTATTCCATATCAGTACTGATGAGCTGTCTCATTTTTTAAGCCTGATAATTTTGAACTTTGAAATAATACCAGGCCGGATGTGGTGGCTCACACCTGTAATGCCAGCATTTTGGGAGGCTGAGGTGGGCCGATCACTTGAGACCAGTCTGGCCAACACGGAGAAGCCCCATCTCTATCAAAAAATACAAAAATTAGCTGGGAGTGGCGATGTGCACCTGTAGTCCCAGCTACTTGGGAGGCTGAGGCATGAGAATTGCTTGAACCTGTGAGGTGGAGGTTGCAGTGAGCCAAGATCACGCACTGCACTGCAGCCTGGGTGACAGAGTAAGACCCTGTCTCAAAAAAAAAAAAAAAAAAGGGGGGGTCCAGGAGTGCTGGCTCATGCCCGTAATCCCAGCACTTTGGGAGGCCAAGGCAGGTGGATCACCTGAGGTCAGGAGTTCAAGGCCTACTTGGTAAAACCCAATCTCTAATAAAAATACAAAAAATTGGCCGAGCATGGTGGCTCACGCCTGTAATCCCAGCACTTTGGGAGGCTGAGGCGGGCGGATCACCTGAGGTCAGGAGTTTGAGACCAGCCTGACCAACATGACAAAACCCCATCTCTACTAAAAATACAAAATTACCCGGGTGTGGTGGTACATGCCTGTAATCTCAGCTACTTGGGAGGCTGGGGCAGGGGAATTGCTTGAACCTGGGAGGCGGAGGTTGTGGTGAGCCAAGATCGCGCCATTGCATTTCAGCCTGGGCAACAAGAGCGAAACTCCATCCCCCCCGAAAAAAAGTACAAAAAATACAAAAAATTAGCCGGACATGGTGGCAGATACCTGTAATTCCAGCTACTTGGGAGGGTGAGGCAGGAGAATTGCTTGAGCCTGGGAGATGGAGGTTGCAGTGAGCCAAGATCGTGCCATTGCATTCCAGCCTGGGCAACAGAGCAAGACTCTGTCTCAAAAAAAAAAAAAAAAGGAAAGAAAAGAAAAAAGAAATAATACCAGGCTTAAAAGTAAAGTTGCACAATTAGTACAAAGAATTCCTGTATACCCTCTCCATAGCTTCCCCAACATGCTTATATCATAGATAACCATAGGACAAGGATCAAAATAAGGAAATTGGCATTGACACAGTACTATTCAGCAATCTACTGACCCTATTCAAATATTTCCAGTTATCTCACTAGTGATCTTTTTCTTTTTTCTTTTTTTCTCTTTTTCTTTTTTTTTTTTTCTGAGATGTAGTCTTGCTCCATCGCCCAGGCTGGAGTGCCATGGCATAATCTCGACTCACTGCAACCTCCATCTCCTGGGTTCAAGCGGTTCTTCTGCCTCAGCCTCCCAAGTACCTGGAACAACAGACGCGCCCCACCACACCCGGCTAATTTTTGTATTTTTAGTAGAGATGGGGTTTCACCATATTGGCCAGGCTGGTCTTGAACTCCTGACCTTGTGATCTGCCCACCTTGGCCTCCCAAAGTGCTGGGGTTGCAGGTGTGAGCCACCGCACTCAGCCACTAGTGATCTTTTTCTGGTCCAGGATCAAATCCAGGATCATATATTGCATTTAGTTTTCCAACTTCCTTAGATTTCTCCAGTCTGGAAGACTTCCTCTGTCTTTTTTTTTTTTCATTCATGATCTTGACATTTTTGAAGAGCATTGTTTCATAATTTATAGACTGTCTCTCAGTTTGGGTTTGTGTTTCCTCATGGTTAAATCCCGGTTGTGTGTGTGCATGTGTGTGTGTTTTAGAGTTGGAGTCTCTTCACAGTGTCATCCAGGCTGAAATGCAGTAACACTCTGTCTCAATAAATAAATAAATAAATAAATAAAAGCATCTTGAGAGACTGTAAATATCCTGTTTCCATCATGCATTTACCCTCTAATTTTAGCATCCATTGATAATCTTTTCCTTTATTCTGTTTGGGCTGCTCTAGCAAAATACCATAAATTACATGGCTTATGAACAAAATTTATTTCTCACAGTTCTGGAGGCTGGGAAGTCCAAGATCAGATTCAGTGTCTAGTTTATAGATGGCACCTTCTATCTGTGTCCTCATGTGGCCTAAGGAGTAAGGCAGCTCTCTGGTGTCTCTTTTTTTTTTTGATACAGGGTTTTGCTCTTGTCACCTAGGCTGGGTGCAGTGGCATAATCTTGGCTCATTGCAACCTCCACCTCCCAGGTTCAAGTGATTCTCCTGCCTCAACCTCCCAAGTAGCTGAGATTATAGGTGCCTGCCACCACACTCAGCTAATTTTTGTGTTTTTAGTAGAGGTGGGGGTTTCACCATGTTGGTCAGGTTGGTCTTGAACCCCTAACCTCAGGTGATCCACCCACCTTGGCCTCCCAAAGTGCTGGGATTACAGGTGTGAGCCACCAAGCCAAGCCTGGGGTCTCTTTTGTAAGAGCACTAATCTCATTCACAAGGGCTCCACCCTCATGACCTAATCACCTCCCAAAGACCCCACCTTCTAATACCATCTTATTGATATTGGTGATTAGGTTTCAAAGTATGAATTTTGGAGGGACACAAACATTCAGAGCATTCTGTTTTCTTTCTTTTTTTTTTTTTAGACGATGTCTCACTCTGTCACCCAGGCTGGAGTGCAGTGGTGCTACTTTAGCTCACTGCAACCTTTGCTTTCCAGGTTCAAGTGATTCTTGTGCCTCAGCCTCCCAAATAGCTGGGATTACAGGTGCGTGCCACCACACCTGGCTAATTTTTTTTTTGAGACAGAGTCTCGCTGTCGCCCAGGCTGGAGTGCAGTGGTGCGATCTTGGCTCACTGCAGGCTCCGCCCACCGGGGTTCACGCCATTCTCCTGCCTCAGCCTCCCGAGTAGCTGGGACTACAGGCACCCGCCACCTCGCCCAGCTAATTTTTTGTATTTTTAGTAGAGACAGGGTTTCACTGTGTTAGCCAGGATGGTCTCGATCTCCTGACCTTGTGATCTGCCCACCTCGGCCTCCCAAAGTGCTGGGATTACAGGCGTGAGCCACCGCACCCGACCCTAATTTTTTTTTATTTTTAGTAGAGATGGGAGTTTCATCATGTTGGCCAGGCTGGTCTCGAACTCCTGACCTCAACTGATCCTCTGGCCTTGGCCTCCCAAAGTGCTGAGATTACAAGCATGAGCCACTGCGCCTGGCATAAGAAATAATTAAAAGTGAGCTCTCTTGTAATCATTTTCCAGGCAAAAAATCAGATCAAAACCAGCGTCTAGAATTCACCGTGTGCTTTCTCCCTCCTCTTGACTTTGAGCTACGACATTTTGAAAGGTCAATGTAATATGATGTTCATGATCTAATGACTGCGCCACATTAGAGGGACAACGTTTGTCCAAAGAGGCACAAATCATTTTCGTGGGCTCAGAGGCACTCCCTCACTTCCAAATTTGATAAAAATTGCACGTCTCCTGACAGTCATTCAAACACCATAACGTTGCCCTAACTCTCTTTTGCTTTCAAGCCTTTTCTAATGACTATTTTCAGATGCCTAGATCCGCTTGTCCTACAATCTGATTTCACATCCCTAAAAATAGCTTCCTTTTATGTTTTATCCTGGCTTTTCAGATCTCCCCAGTGGTCTCTCATCTGAGCTTTCGCCTTCTGCCTAATTACCTCTGCCCTGGAACCTCTTCCAGGCAAATCTCTCTTCTCATAGTGCAAACGTTGACCCACTTCAATGCCCATGAATACCTTTTTCCAACTCGGGCCAGACAGAGATACTCTCAAAACCATATGGAAGTGGTTATAGGCATTTTTGTCATGCTTCCCTACTCCCAAATGTACCTCCTAGTCAGCGAAATGCTGTCCTAGAATTACACCACTGAGGGTTATTCCCATCAGTCCTGAAGGCCTTTTGGCCTTTCTGCATTTTGGTTACAGGTTTCATACACCTGAGAGTGTAAAGATCATGCCTGTAATCCGAGCACTTTGGGAGGCTGAGGCAGGCGGATTACCTGAGTTCGGGAGTTTGAAACCAGCCTGACCAACATGGAGAAACCCCGTCTCTACTAAAAAAATACAAAAGATGCTAGGTATGGTGGCACATGCCTGTAATCTCAGCTACTCGGGAGGCTGAGGCAGGAGAATTGCTTGAACCCTGGAGGCGGAAGTTGCGGTGAGCAGAGATTGCGCCATTGCACTCCAGCCTGGGCAACAAGAGCAAAACTCCATCTCAGTCTAAAAAAAAAAAAAAAAAAAAAATGATGTGCCCACCCCACAGCACCGTAGGAGGGAGCAAACCTTGAGCTCAGCATGCTGATGGGTTCCTAGGCCACAGCTCCTCAGAGAGAACAAGCATTGTAAATGTAAGAAACAAAGTTGCAGTGAGCTCAGCCATGGAAACCATGTAGCATAAGTCAAAGGGACCCAGGACAGAGTAACAGTAGCAACATTTTCACTGAGATAGAAAAAAAAAAATCTGGCGGTGCTCCCCAGTAGTCCCAGCTACTTGGGAGGGTGAGGTAGGAGGATCACTTGAGCCCAGGAGTTTGAGTCTGCAGTGAGCCAAGATCTCACCACTGCACTCCAGCCTGGGTGACAGAGTGAGACTTTGTCTCCCTCCCCCCCCCCCCCCCAAAAATCTGTTAGCACTTTGGTGACACTCAACCTAGGACACCTCTGCTTGTGGTATATCAACCTTTCTAGGCCCAGACATGGTTTTTGGTTTTGTTTTCTTTTAGAGACAGGGTCTTACTCTGTCACCCAGGCTGGAGTGCAGTGGCACAATCATACCTCACTGCAGCTTTGAACTCCTGGCCTCAAGCAATCCTCCCACCTCAGCCACCTGAGTAGC
Organism: Hylobates moloch; assembly: GCF_009828535.3. NCBI lineage: Eukaryota > Metazoa > Chordata > Mammalia > Primates > Hylobatidae > Hylobates > Hylobates moloch. Next base: position 41,299,495 of record NW_026652278.1, read on the forward strand.
TAGGACTACAGGTGCTCACCACCACACCTGGCCAATTAAAATAAATTTTTTTTTTTTTCCTGAGACAGAGTTTCACTCTGTCGCCCAGGCTGGAGTGAAGTGGCACAATCTCCGCTCACTGCAACCTCCACCTCTCAGGTTCAAGCAATTCTCCTGCCTCAGCCTCCAGAGTATCTGGGATTACAGGTGCCTGCCACCACATCTGGCTAATTTTTGTATTTTTAGTAGAGATGGGGTTCCACCATGTTGGACAGGCTGGTCTTGAACTACTGACCTTAGGTGATCCACCTGTCTCGGCCTCCCAAAGTGCTGGGATTACAGGCGTGAGCCATATGCCTGGCCTTAAAATTTTTTATAGAGAAGAGTCTCACTATGTTGTGCAGCCTGGTTTCGAATTCCTGGTCTTGAGTGATCGTCCTGCCTCAGCCTCTCACCTTGTTAGGATTACAGATACGAGACACTGTGCCCAGTCATCCAGCTATGTTTTTCTTCTTCTTCACTCAAATGGTCTTTTTTTTTTTTTTTCTGAGACTGAGTCTCACTCTGTTGCCCAGGCTGGAGTGCAGTGGCACAATCTCAGCTCACTGCAAGCTCCGCCTCCCGGGTTCAAGCGATTCTCCTGTCTCAGCCTCCTGAGTAATTGGGATTACAGGCGTCCACCACCACGCCTGGCTAATTTTTATTTTTAGTAGAGATGGAGGTTCACCATGTTGGTCAGGCTGGTCTCGAACTCCTGACCTCAGGTGATCCACCCGCCTCGGCCTCCCAAAGTGCTGGATTACAGGAGTGAGCCACCACGTCCAGTATGCCTGACCAATTTTTTATATTTTTTGTAGAGACAGGGTCTCACTATGTTGCTCAGACTTGTGATTCTCCTGCCTTGACCTCCCAAAGTGCTGGGACTACAAGCATGAACCACTGCGCCTGCCCTGGGATTTTTTTGTTTGTTTGTTAACTCAGAAACCAACCAAGTCAGAGTACCTGGGGTGTGAGACTTTGCAGTCAGTGCTTCTATCATGCTTTCTCATTGATTCTGATTGGCAGCCAGGTTGTAAACTACTGCCCTAACTCTAACGACGGTTCAGGACCAAGGATAGCGGTCTACATGCCTCACTCCTCTGACAGATGGTGTGTGGGCTTGGCTAGGCAAGAAGGAGGGGCCAGAGTGGAAAGAGGCAGGGGCTCCAGGAGAGGGAGAAAATTTCCTAAGAGGGCCTTCCCTGTAAAACCTCTTGTCAAGGTAATGCCGGATGAAGGAAAGTGAAGCTGCCTTTCTTTGCCATTCCACTGTTCACGGGTCTCTTTTTCCATTCTGGATCCTTTGTGCCGGCAAAGCCAAGTGCTTCCTTTGTCCCCAGCACCTGGATACAAGGCCTTGCAAAACTTTCATCTTCATCATCCCCTTAAAATAGCGGTAAATCTATAGCTGGTTCCTGGGAAAGAAGCAGCACTGAGGAAAAGGGATGCAGCTGCTAGCTTCACACCCCACCATTGTTCAAAAAGTTGTGTGAGAGGGGAGAAAAGGGTTTTAATGTTCAGCAGTTGAAAGAGATCAAGGATTTTACAGCTGAGTCCTCTCTCAGATCTTCAAGATGTCAGCAACCCTTGAGAAATTCAACCTAGAGTGAAAAAAACCTGTCTGAGAGCTAACAGGAATTGTCTATCCACATGCTGTGTGGGCTGCCAGGAGGAGGCAGTCTGGGGGAGACTAGCCTGTTCTGGAATCCCAGGGAGTGCCTTTTATGGGGTATCCTGAAGTCCATTCCTCTTCCTGAAACTACCTTTGCAGACTTATAAATAATGAGAAAAACCTACATGACTGACCCCATCTTGCTTCAAACCTCACAGGCTAAATTATTTCTTATTTTTGTCTTTTGCTTATTGTATCATAGAGGCCAAGAAAACAATGAGAGGAATTTGGCTTATAGTTAAACTTTGAGGATCTGGGTGCGGTGGCTCACACCTGTAATCCCAGCACTTTGGGATGCCGAGGCGGGCAGATTGCCTGAGGTCAGGAGTTCAAGAGCAGCCTGGCAAACATGGTGAAACCTCATCTCTACTAATAATACAAAATTAGCCAGGTGTAGTGGTGCACGCCTGTAGTCCCAGCTACTTGGGAGGCTGAGGCGTGAGAATCGCTTGAACCTGGGAGGTGGAGATTGCAGTGAGCCAAGATCGCGCCACTGCACCCCAACCTGGGGAACAGAGTGAGACTCTGTCTCCAAAAAAAAAAAAAAAAAAAAATTGGCCGGATATGGTGGTGGGTGCCAGTAGTCCCAGCTACTCGGCAGGCTGAGGCATGAGAATCACTTGAACCTGGCGGGTGGAGGTTGCAGAGAGCTGAGATCGCCTCACTGCACTCCAGCTTGGGTGACAGAGCAAGACTTCATCTCAAAATAAAAAAATAAAAATAAAACCGAAACAAACAAACAAAAAAAACCCTTGAGGCAAAGGAAACCAATGCCCTTCCTTGTTGAGAGATTGAAGCCAGATTCATAAGCCAAGGTTAGAATTATGGTAGGGGATTGGGCTTTGCTAAAGAATAAGCAGAGTTCAATAATGACCTGCCATTGCTTAGCGTGTTTTCCTGTAAGTTGTTGACTTCCCCAGAGTCAAATAACTGGGGGTTGCAAGATTTATTACTTCCCCAACTACTCCTATAGATAACATCACTATTGTGAAACCTGAAGAACTAGTCTTTGAAATATTTTTCAGATTTCACATTTTGGCAGACCTTGTCCAGATACCCTCTCCCCAACCCTGGCCCCCACCTCCTGAGGACTGACTCAGCTGCGTGAAAACAGTTTTAGATGTCTCTGTGATTTCATCCCCAGTCAATCAATTGTTCCCATTCCCCAGCCCCCTGCCCACCAAAGTACTCTTAAAAATCCAGGCCTCCGAATTCTCAGGGAGATGGGTTTGAGAAATTTCTCCCTGTTCTCCTCATTTGGCTGCCCTGCAATTATTAAATTCTTTCTTTGCTGCAACACCTGCCGTTCTCATTGGTTTAGAAGGGGCAGTGGGCAAAAAGAACCTGTCAGGCTGTGACATTCCTTCTAGGAGCAGCACCACAAATTTCCTGTTGAGGAATCAACATCTCTTTCCCCATGGGGAAGTTGATCAGGCACAAAGTATTCATTAGGGGCTCTTCCCAGTGTGTCCCAAATTGTAACATGCACAGATCTGAGGGCGCTGTTAAGATGCAGGCTCTGGCTGGGGGTGGTGGCTCATGCCTGTAATCCCAGCACTTTGGGAGGCCAAGGTGGGCGGATCACTTGAGGTTAGGAGTTTGAGACCAGCCTGGCCAATATGGTGAAACCCCATTGCTACTAAAAATACAAAAATCAGCTGGGAGTGGTGGTGCATGCCTGAAGTCCCAGCTACTCGGGAGGCTGAGGCACGAGAAACACTTGAACCCAGGAGGCAGAGGTTGCAGTGAGCCGAGATGGCACCACAGCACTCCAGCCTGGGCAAGACCTTGTCTCAAAAAAATAAATAAATGAAATTTAAAAAGATGCATGTCGTGACTCAGTAAGTCCAGGGTGAAGCCTGAGATTCTGCACTGCTAACAAGTTCCCAGGTGATGATGCTGTCGGCTGGTGTGTCCATTCTCAAGCACTTGGCAGTTGGACACTTCCTTCCTGAAATTAGAATCTAAATAGAGTGTTGAAAAACCTGGCAGAGCTCAGACCAGATTTTCCTGCTCTTCGGCTGGGTTCCTGTCTTTGCCCCTGTGCACCTGTGGAATCCTGCCTGTTTCTGGTCCAAGCTGTCTAGCCACCCCTCCCACCGTGTGATCTCCCAACATCCTTGCCTAAGCCTTCTCCTCTTCACTTCAATCAGTCTATCTTGGTTTCTGAGGATGCAAACCAGAGCCCTAAACGACATGGTTTCTGAGCCTCAGTTTCCCAAGCTATAAAAGCGAGACAGTTATCCCTAGTGGAGATTCATGACATTAAATGATACCCACGATATTAAAGTGAGCGAGGCTGGGCGCAGTGGCTCACACCTGTATTCCAGCACTTTGAGAGGCCGAGGCAGGCGGATAGCTTGAGGTCAGGAGTTCAAGACCAGCCTGGCCAACATGGCAAAAACCCATCTCTACCAAAAATACAAAAGTTAGCCAGGTATGGTGGCGTGCACCTGTAATCCCAGCTACTTGGGAAGCTGAGGCAGGATAATCGCTTGAACCTGGGAGGCAGAGGTTGCAGTGCGCCAAGATTGTACCACTGCACTCCAGCCTGGGTGGCAGAGTGAGACTCTGTCCCAAAACAATTAATAAATAAATAAACAAAGTGAGCAAGACAAGGGCCTGTCCTGAGGTGCTGCCAGTTCCTACACAGTCCTAAATTAATTTGCTATAGCGGCTCACAGAACCCTCCTTGTCCCTCCCTTCCTCTGGCCTCTGCTTATGACCAGGTAAAATGTTGGGATACAAGAGCAAATGAAGCTATTAAAACTTTCAGCTAAGAGATTGATTTTTCTAATTACCACTTAATGTCTTCCCTTCTGGGCCTTGGAAGGCCTGTTCTCTGTTATTTAAGATGCAAATTGTTTGGATTTTCTAATGCAACTAGCTTAATGCAAAATTTTTCACATACTAAAATAAATTTTCCTTGACTGAACTGTCTGGTGGAATAATTGGCTATAAATGGTAATGATATCATTACTCTTAACTAATTACTGCTCTCTGAATTTACCCTGTTTTTGCTTTCTTGAGAAGTGACGATTATAATAATGTTTATCAATCTTATTGATACTAATAAATATTAAGAACCAATATTTAATGAGTACTTAGATGTTCTAGGCAATGATCTAAGCTTTTTATATATTCTATGTCATTTAATTCTTACATACATCCTATGATATAAGAACTGTTATGATTCACACTTTACTGATGGGGAAATTGAGGTACAAAGGAGGTCTGGTAACTTGCCCAAGATTATAGAGTGGTGAAGTTGGAGCTAGTATTTTCAACCCAGACAGTTTAACTCCAGAGTCCCTTCTGATGACCACTATACTAGACTTGAGAAATGCTTGCACACGTGTGTAAGGTACTGTAAGAGGCCAGGCACGGTGGCACATGCCTGTAATCCCCGCACTTTGAGAGGTCAAGGCAGGCGAATCACTTGAGCCCAGGAGTTCAAGACCAGCCTGGGCAACATGGCGAGATCCCTGTCTCTATATAAAAAAAAAAAAAATTTATTATTTTAAAGGTACTATAGACCGAAGCTGGGCACGGTGGCTCACGCCTGTAATCCTAGCACTTTGGGAGGCTGAGGTGGGCGGATCACCTGAGGTCAGGAGTTTGAGACCAGCCTGGCCAACATGGTGAAACCCCGTTTCTACTAAAAATACAAAAAAATTAACTGGGCGTGGTGGCGGGTGCCTGTAATCCCAGCTACTCAGGGGGCCGAGGTAGGAGAATCGCTTGAACCTGGGAGGCAGAGGCTGCAGTGCAGTGAGCCAAGATCACACCACTGAACTCCAGCCTGGGAGATAGAGCCAGACTCCATCTCAAAAAAAATAAAAAGAAAAACGTCTGGAAAGGAAGGTATACACCAAACTGACTCTAAGAAAGTATGTGGAAGGGGAAGATTTTCACTTTAAATTTTGATATGCTTCTGTGATACTGTGAAATATATATTTGGTCTTTGCAGGTTTCCTGGCATACAACTCCTAAAATGCTCGGAATCTTCAAAGTGATGTGTGTCTTTTTATATGCTAATAACTTGACTGATGGCTGACAGCCTCTAGGTAGCATCAGCGGTAGAAGTTGCTCCGCAGAAAGATTAAGGCTGGCTTAGAAGTTTGGAACATTCAGCGCCACCTCCCAACCTTTGGGGAGAGGAGAAGGGCTGAAGATTGAGTTGATTATCAATGGCCAATGATTTAATCAGTCACACCCGTGTAATGAAGTCTCCATAAGAACTCGACTGGGTTCAGAGAGCTTCCGGGGAGCTGAACATGTGGAGATTGCCCTCGAGAACTTCCCCCTTCTTCCATACCTTGCTCTATACATCCCTTCATCTATATCCTTTGCAATATCCTTTTTTTGTTGTTTTATTTTGATTTTTTGAGACAGAGTTTCACTCCTGTTGCCCAGGCCGGAGTGCAATGGTGCAATCTTCACTCACTGCAACCTCCACCCCCTGGGTTCAAGTGATTCTCCTGCCTTAGCCTCCCTAGTAGCTGGTATTACAGGCACATGCCACCACGCCCAGCTATTTTTGTATTTTTAGTAGAGACGGGGTTTCACCATGTTGGCCAGGCTGGTTTTGAACTCCCGACCTCAGGTGATCCACCCGCCTCAGCCTCTCAAAGTGCTGGGATTACAGGCATGAGTCACCACGTCCAGCTTGTAATATCCTTTATAATAAACCAGTAAACATAATTAAGTGTTTTCTGTGAGTTCTGTTAGCCACTCCAGCAAATTAACGGAACCCAAGGAGGTGGGTTCATGGGTCAGAAGCACAGGCAAAATAACCTGGGAGTTGCAATTGGCGTCACAAGTGGAGCTGAGTCTTGTGGGACTGAGTCCTCAGCCTGTGTGATCTGATGCTATTGAGATGGAACAGGGACCCCTCCTCCCCCCAACACCCACTTAAGGGCCTGTCTAGCACCCCACTCCTAAGCATGGAAATCAAGAAAAATCTTGAGTTCCTTTAAGGGAATTTCCAGGCACCTAGCTAGCCCTGAGAAGTAAATAAGCAACTTGATAAGCAAGGAGATAATAGTAGCCTAAAACAATAGACCAGAACACTAGAATTATAGGATGTTTGGTTTCCTTAGAAACTAATGATAACATCTTAACATATGTCTCTGAGTTGTTTTTGAGAAACGTGGACTCCCACCGAATGGATCTGCCAGCATGCAGACATCAGATAATGGGGATCTGAGGACTGAATTCTGACCACTGTTCTTTGTTATAAATTTATTCTTGAGGGGCCTAGAGGGAGTCACACCCGTGAGCCAGAGCTAACATTCTTTTCTCCTGACCCCAGTTTTGTTTTTTTTTTCCATGCGGCAGCTCACTGTCACCCAGGTTGGAGTGCAGTGGCATGATCTCAGTTCACTGCAACCTCCGCCTTCCCAGACTCGAGCGATCCTCCCACCTCAGCCTCCTGAGTAGCTGGAACCACAGGCACATGCCAGCACGCCTGGCTAATTTTTTGGATTTTTGGTAGAAATGGGGTTTTGTCATGTTGCTCAGGCTGGTCGCGAACTCCTGAGCTCAGGTGATTCACTCGCGTTGGCCTCCCAAAGTGCTGGGATTACAGTCATGAGCCACTGTGCCCAGCCTGACCCCAGTTTTTTTCAACAGAGCTTCTCTTCCTTAACTAATTGCAAATCAGAAAATCTTTGAGTCTGTCTATGACCTGTAAGCCCCTGCTGCAAGCTATCCCACCCTTTCAGGCCAAAACCCATGTGTAGCCTCCATGTATTGATTTATGATTTTACCTGTAACTTCTGCTTTCTTAAAATTTACCCCTGCCAGACGGGCATTGTGGTTAACGCCTGTAATCCCAGCACTTTGGGAGGCCGAGTTGGGTGGATCACCTGAGATCCGGAGTTCGAGACCAGCCTGACCAACATGGTGAAACCCCGTCTCTACTAAAAATACAAAAATTAGCCAGGCGTGATGATGCGAGCCTGTAATCCCAGCTACTCAGGAGGCTGAGGCAGGAGACTCACTTGAACCCGGGAGGCGGAGGTTGCAGTGAGCCGAGATCGTGCCACTGCACTCCAGCCTGGGACACAGAGGGAGACTTCATCTCAAAAAACAAACAAACAAAACAAAAACCCTTATCTGCAAGCCACTGGGGAGGTGAGGACTTCAGCATGAGCTACCCAATCTCCTTGCTTGTTGCCTGCAAATAAATGCCTTCCTTTCTCTCACTGCAAACCTCGGTGTGACTATTTGGTCTTATTGTGCCAAGAGATTGGACCCCAGTTAGGTTTGATAACACTGTCTTGAGGTAGGTAGGGTCAGAATTGACTTGAATTAGAGGACAGCCAGCTGGTGTTCACTGCAGAATGCATGGCTGGTGAAATCCCCACACATCTGGTCACAGAAATCTTTTGTGATTGTTGAGCAAGAGGATATAAAAAACACTTTTTTTTCCCCTGCATTCTCAAAGCTTCTGTATCAGTTGAAGTTTTTGCAACAAGCACGTACTATTCAGGAAATTAAGAAAAACAACAAAAATTTTGCTCTATAGAAAAAAACCAGAATAATATTCTTCAAGCTATTAACAGTTTTCATTTCTGCAGATCTAAGGAGTGGGTGGAATAGAGGAATGTATTAATTTTATAAGGAGACAGCCACAATAAATATACATTGTACAAAAGTTATTCTGCCTTGGTAAGGAGAGTTGGTGAGAAATCTATAGAATCTTGTCTTGAGAATCCTATCCTAATTTCATTTTTTCCTGCAACATTAATTCTTATTCCCTGTAACACTGTTATTCAAATGAAGATGATATTTCATTGTCAAAAACCACCCTACAGTGGGGATGAACTGTGTTAGGCATGCAGGGACTGAGAATTTCTTCAACTAGAATCCTTTACGGGGGCCTGGACTCCAGAGCACAACCGAAACAAAACAGAAATCCCCTAAGGCTGAAGGGAAGCATAGCCCTTGCTGGCTCACATAGTTAGCAGTACCTGAAGAATGCCCAACAAAACCTAGTTATTAATCCTGGCACAAGACAAAATTCCAACAAATTTAGTTATAGATTTAATTGGCTTTTATTTGTCATTCATGAATCAGGGCAGCCTCCATTCTACAAAATAAAATCAAAGCTCTCACTTGGGCAGTAGCAGAACAGTGGGTTTTGTAAGGTGGGAACATGGAAACAGAACAATAGAAAAAATAAATTGATGCAGTGGGGACTTCTTCATTATGTTGACTAAGGCAGACCGGGATCTCTTGTTTCCAGAAAAACTGGTGTGTATTGGGATCTATCTGCTACCTTAAAGTTTCAGTTTGATTATGTGGCATTTAGCATGAGTGACTCCATTTTGGTTTGATCTGGTCTGCTGGGGCCTAGTGCTCAGTACAATATAATGACTTCTCATAATTTTTGTTTAACAATCCCAAAGACTTCTGTGATTTACTTTTTTTTTTTTTAAGAGACAGGGTCTCACTATGTTGCCCAGGCTGGAATGCAATGGCTATTCACAGGCGCAATCATAGCTCACTGCAGCCTTGAACTCCTGGGCTTAAGCAATCCTCCTGCCTCATCCTCCCAAGTAGCAGGGACTACATATGCACCACCATGCCCAGCTGTTAGTCATTTTTAAAAGAGATGATGGAAATATTAAAAAATGAATAGAGGTGATTTAGATGTGGGAAATGGGACTGAAGATATGCTTATGTATCAATTAAAGTTTTTTTTGTCTGTTTTTGTTTTTGTTTTTTCAGACAGAGTCTTGCTCTGTCGCCCAGGCTGGAGTGCAGTGGCACAATCTCGGCTCACGGCAACCTCCGCCTCCAAGGTTCAAGCAATTCTCCTGTCTCAGCCTCCCAAGTAGCTGGGATTACAGGCACCGACCACCACGCCCAGCTAATTTTTGTATTTTTACTAGAGACAGGGTTTCACCATGTTGGCCAGGCTGGTCTCGAACTCCTGACCTCAGGTGATCCGCCCTCCTGGGCTTCTCAAAGTGCTGGGATTACAGGCATGAGCCACTGAGCCCAGCCTCAGTTGAAGTTTTAACAGCAAGCACATCAAATTAAGGACAGACTAGAGCAGGGCAGACTTAAAAAAATTTTGTCCTGTTCTGTTTGAATTTTTAAAATCATACCACATAATACTGTTACAATAATTTGGTTTTATGAAAAAGAGCTGATATATTGTACACGTGGGTGGTTTTTGAATCCATGGTATTTTGGGGACTTTCTTAGACTATTTCTAAGTTGCCAAAGTGAAAAGTTACAGGGATTTGGCCATTTCTACAATCTTCCACATCTGTTGGCAATGATTACATTCTGGAGAAAGGGTGAGGTTTGTCAGTGTCCAAGGAAAGCCAAATGCTAGGAGGAGAGGGTGCGACACAGAAGACTTTCCCCTCTTGGCGCCACTATGTTCAGGACACGGAAAATCTGGAATAAAGCCTAGTAAACATGGCGTGCTAGTGAGTACATTCTCCAAATGACATTTTTGGTAGAATGTGCAACAACCTAAAGAAAAGGGGCTGAGCATGTTGGCTTGTGCCTGTAATCCCAACACTCTGGGAAGCTTGAGCCTAGGAGTTCTAGACCAGCCTGGGCAACACAGAGAGACCCCACCTCTCCAAAATATTTAAAAATCAGCCAAGCGTGGTGGTGCATGCCTGTAGTCCCAGCTTCTTGAGAGGCTGAAGTGGGAGGATTGTTTAGTCCAGGAGGTCGAGGTTGCAGAGAGCCGTGATCACATCACTGTGTTCCAGCATGGGCAGCACAGCAACACCCTATCTCAAAAAAAAAAAAAGAAAAAAAGTGCCCATTAGCAATTTCACACCTAGAGAAGCTGTGAAAGAGGCTCACAGGCCAGGCTGTCTTCCTATTTCCCTCATTAATTAGTTGTTGGGCCTTGGGACAGCCCATAAAATCCACTTTAACTCATACCGTAGTTGAACCATTGAAGGATTAAAAATCCTCCTAGAGACTCTAAGGAGAAACTAGTTGTTGTTAAATTGTGTTTGGTAAAAAATGAAAAATGTGGCACTATTAAGTAACGTAGGCAGGAAGAAAAACTTTTTAAAAGATAAGTCAGCTGGGCGCAGTGGCTCACGTATATAATCCCAGCACTTTAGGAGGCCGAGGCAGGTGGATCACAAGTTCAGGAGTTCAAGACCAGCCAGGCCAAGATGGTGAAACCCCATCTCTACTAAAAATACACAGACGAGTGTGGTGGCACGTGCCTGTAATCCCAGCTACTCAGGAGGCTGAGGCAGAGAATTGCTTGAACCTGGGAGGTGGTGGTTGCAGTGAGCCGAGATCATGCCACTCCAGCCTGGGTGACAGAGGGAGACTCCATCTAAAAAAAAAGTCATTTTAGGACATTAAGAACCCAAGTCAGGTGGATACACATGGACATAAAGATAGGAACAATAGACATTGGGGACTCCAAAAGGAGGGAGGGGAAGGGTGGCAAAGAGTCAAAAAACTATGTATTGGGTACTATGTTCACTATTTGGGTTCTATTGAAGCCCAAACCCCAGCATCATGCAATATATCCACGTAACAAACCTGCACATGCACACCCTGAATTTAAAATTAAAAAAATTAGAAAGACATGGTGGATGTCTGGGTGCAGTGGCTCATGTCTGTAATCCCAGCACTTTGGGAGGCCAAGGCAGGCTGATCACTTGAGGTCAGGAGTTTGAGACAAGCCTGGCCAGTATGGTGAAACCTCATCTCTACTAAAAATACAAAAATTAGCCAGGCATGATGGTGTGCACCTATAGTTCTAGCTACTTGGGAGGCTGAAGCAGGAGAATCGCTTGAACTCAGGATGAGGAGGTTGCAGTGAGCTGAGTTCGCACCACTGCACTCCAGCCTGGGTGACAGAATGAGACCCTGTCTTGGAAAAAAAAAAAAAAAAAAAAGAGAGAGAAAATGGGAAGAGAGAAAGTGGAGAAATATACTTTTCTGAGGAGCTTTGCAGAAAGAAGAGCAGAGAAATAAGACTATCTGGAGGGGGAGGTGGGTTAAATTTTAAAGACGGAAAGTGTGTGTGTGTGCGTGTGTGTGTGTGTGTGTTATTAGAAAGCAAAAAAATTTCTGATGCAGGAGAAAAGGGAGAATCTTTGGAGCAGATGGCTTTGGATAGGAACACCAACAATTTGGGTAATGTAAGAGGAGTAAAGGCATGTTATATATGGATATAGATGTAGGTAGTTTTGAGGGACTGAGGGAGTTTATGGGTTTTCTGCTTTTAAATTCTCAGTGAAGTAGGAGATAAGAGGCAACGTCATTAGTTGAGAGTGAAGACCAGCAAGAAGTTGTGGAGATTTGAGGACAGAGGAGAAAGTGTGAAGAAGTCATCTACAAGATGTGAGATGCTGAATAGACAGGCAGTATAGGAGAGTCCCTGTTTCCTTACATCCTAACCCACTCAGTTGGCTATCAAACTGTGTGAAATGATTCATGCTGTGAATTTAGAAGGTGTATTAGTCAGGGTTCTCTAGAGGAGCAGAACTAATAGGATATATATATATATAGAGAGAGAGAGACAGAGAGAGAGAGAGAGAGGTGTTTTTGTTGTTGTTGTTGTTGTTGCTGTTTGTTTTGCTTGCTCTGTCGCCCAGGGTGGAGTGCAATGGTGCGATCTCGGCTCAGTGCAACCTCTGCCTCCCAGGTTCAAGCGATTCTCCTGCCTCAGCTTCCCTGGGATTACAGGCACCTGCCACCGCACCTGGCTAATTTTTTTTTTTTTTTTTTTTTTTGAGACGGAGTCTCGCTCTGTCACCCAGGCTGGAGTGCAGTGGCGCAATCTCGGCTCACTGCAAGCTCCGCCTCCCGGGTTCACGCCATTCTCCTGCCTCAGCCTCTCCGAGTAGCTGGGACTACAGGCGCCCGCCACCACGCCCGGCTAATTTTTTGTATTTTTAGTAGAGACGGGGTTTCACCATGGTCTCGATCTCCTGACCTCGTGATCCGCCCGCCTCGGCCTCCCAAAGTGCTGGGATTACAAGCGTGAGCCACCGCGCCTAGCCTTAATTTTTGTATTTTTAGTAGAAACGGTGTTTCACCATCTTGGCCAGGCTAGTCTTGGACTCCTGACCTCGTGATCTACCTGCCTCGGCCTCCCAAAGGGGAGTTTATTAAGTATTAACTCACACAATCACAAGGCCCCACAATAGGCTGTCTGCAAGCTGAGGAGCAAGTAGAGCCAGTCCGAGTCTCAAACTGAAGAACCTGGAGTCCGATGTTCAAGGGCAGGAAGCGTCCAGCACCAGAGAAAGATGTAGGCTGGGAAGCTAAGGCAGTCTCTCCTTTTCATGTTTTTCTGTCTGCTTTATATTCCCTGGAAGCTGATCAGATGGTGCCCACCAGATGAAGGGTGGATCTGCCTTCCCCAGCCCACTGACTCAAATGTTAATCTCCTTTGGCAAGAGGCTCACAGACACACCCAGGATTAGTACTTTGTATCCTTCAATCCAATCAAGTTGACACTCAGTATTAACTATCACAGAAGGGTTAATACACAGAAACAATTTTGAACACCACTTGGCGTAGAGGAAGTCTCACTGTGTTGCCTAGGCTGGTTTCAAACTCAGGGGCTTAACGATCCTCCTGCCTCAACCCCTTGAGTAGCTGGGATCACAGGCGTGTGCCATAGGGTAGGGGCTTTAATATTTCTTACTATATGATAATATGATAGGTGAAAAATAGTCTTTCATTGTAGTTTTAATTGGATATTTTGTCCGGGCACTGTGGCTCACGCCTGTAATCCCAGCACTTTGGGAGGCCGAGGCAGGCAAATCATGAGGTCAGGAGTTCGAGACCAGCCTGGCCAACATGGTGAAACCCTATCTCTACTAAAAATACAAAAAATTAGCTGGGTGTGGTGGTGGGCACCTGTAATCCCAGCTACTTGGGAGGCTGAGGCAGGAAAATCACTTGAACCCAGGAGGCGGAGGTTGCAGTGAGCCGAGATTGCACCACCACACTCCAGCCCAGGTGACAGTGCGAGACTCTGTCTCAAAAAAAAAAAAGGGGGGATATTTCTTATTATTAATAAGGTTAAATATATTTTTGTATGATTCAGTGCTTTTTTTTTTGCAAACTGATCATATTCTTTGAGTATTTAAAATGTTTGTTGGTCTTTTATTCATTTAAAGAGATTTTATATATATAAAGGAAATTATCTGTGTATGAGTTGTGACTTTTTCCATTTTGCTTTTATTTTAACTTAATGTCATTTTATGCAGTTTTTTTTTTTTTTCTAGAAACAGGGTCTTGCTATGTTGCTAAGGCTGGTCTCGAACTCTTGGGCCCAAGCAATTCTCTTGTCTCTTGTCTCAGCCTCTCAAGTAGTTGGGACCACAGGCATGTGCCACCATGCTTAGCTTAGCTCTGTCACCCAGGCTGGGGTGCAGTGGTGCGATCTCGGTTCACTGTAACCTTTTGCCTCTGGGGTTCAAGTGATTCTCCTGCCTCAGCCTCCCAAGTAGCTGGGATTACAGGCATGCGCCACCACGCCCGGCTAATTTTGTATTTTTAGTAGAGATGGGGTTTCATCATGTTGGCCAGGCTGGTCTTGAACTCCTAGCCTCAAGTAATCCACCTACCTCAGCCTCCCAAAGTGCTGGGATTACAGGCATGAGCCACTGCACCCAGCCTTTTATCAGTTTTTAATGTAAAAATGTCAAACTCTTCCATATTTTCTTGTAGTATTTTTTATTTTTATTTTTATTTTTTTGAGACAGAGTTTCGCCCTTTTGCCCAGGCTGGAGTGCAGTGGTGCAATCTTGGCTCACTGCAACCTCTGCCTTCCAGTTTCAGGCGATTCTCCTGCCTCAGCCTCCTGAGTAGCTGGGATTCAGGCATGTACCACCATGTCCGACTAATTTTGTATTTTTAGTAGAGACGGTTTCACCATGTTGGTGAACCACTGCGCCTGGCGAGATCCTTTTATTGTCCGTAGAGTTTTGTCATTTCCAGAATGTTATATAGTCGGAGTCATACAGCCTTTTCAGACTGCTGTTTTTACTAGCAATGTGCATTTAGGGTTTTTCCATCTCTTTCTAAGGGCCAATAATTCATTTCTTTTTTTTTTTTTAATATTCTTTACATTTATTTATTTATTTATTTAGAGATAGAGTCTCGCTTTGTTGCCAGGTTGGTGTGCACCGGTATGATCTTGGCTCACTGCAACCTCCACCTCCAGGGTTCAACAATTCTCCTGGGTAAGCCTCCCTGAGTAGCTGGAACTACAGGCATGTGCCACCATGCCCCGCTAAGTTTTGTATTTTTAGTAGAGACAGGATTTTGCTGTGTTGGCCAGGCTGGTCTCGAACTCCTCGCCTCAGGTGATCTGCTTGCCTTGGCCTTCCAAAGTGCTGGGATTACAGGGATGAGCCACCGCGCCCGGCCTCATTTCTTTTTTTTTCCTAAATAATAATGCATTATATAGATGTATTCACCTTGGCTGCTTCTAGTTTTTGGCAATTATGAATAAAGCTGCTATAAACACTCAAACTCCTGGGCTCAGGTGAACTTTTCACATCAGCTTCCTAAGTGGCTGGGATTACAGGTGTGTGCCACTGAGCCTGGCTCATCACTGTTGTTTATCCTCTAACGACATATGATGTTGAACATCTTTTCATATGGTTACTTGCCATTGTATAACTTCTTTGGTGAGGTTTCTGTTCAGATCTTTGGCCCATTTTTTTGGTGGGCGCAGTGGCTCACACCTACAGTCCCAGCATTTTGGGAGGCTGAGGCGGGTGGATCACCAGAAGTCAAGAGTTTGAGACCAGCCTGACCAACATGGTGAAACTCTGTCTCTACTACAAGAAATACAGAATTAGGGCCGGGCACGGTGGCTCACGCTTGTAATTCCAGCATTTTGGGAGGCCAAGGCAGGCGGATCACGAGGTCAGGAGATCGAGACCATGGTGAAACCCCGTCTCTACTAAAAATTACAAAAAATTAGCTGGGCGTGGTGGCGGGCGCCTGTAGTCCCAGCTACTTGGAGAGGCTGAGGCAGGAGAATGGCGTGAACCTGGGAGGCGGAGCTTGCAGTGAGCCGAGATTGCGCCACTGCACTCCAGCCTGGGCGACAGAGCGAGACTCCGTCTCAAAAAAAAAAAAAAACAGAATTAGCTGAGTGTGGTGGCACATGCCTGTAATCCCAGTTACTTGGGAGGCTGAGGCAGGAGGATCGTTTGAACCCAGGAGGTGGAGGTTGCAGTGAGCTGAGATCACGTCATTGCTTTCCAGCCTGGGCAACAGGAGCAAAACCCCATCTCAAAAAAAAAAAAAAAGAAAAAGAAATCTTTTGCCCACTTTTTTTTTTTTTTTTTTTGAGATGGAGTCTCGCACTGTCACCTGGGCTGGAGTGCAATGGCGTGATATTGGCTCACCGCAACCTCCACCTCCCAGGTTCAAGCGATTTTCCTGCCTCAGCCTCCCGAGTAGTTGGGATAACAGGTGCCCGCCACCACGATGGGCTAATTTTCTGTATTTTTAGTAGAGATGGGGTTTCACTATGTTGGCCAGGCTGGTCTTGAACCCCTGACCTTGTGATCTACCTGCCTTGGCCTCCCAAAGTGCTGGGATTACAGGCGTGAGCCACCTCGTCCGGCCTTGCCCACTTTTTAATTGGGTTATTTTCTTTTTCTTTTTTCTTTTTTTTTTTTTGAGATGGAGTCTCGCTCTGTCACCCAGGCTGGAATGCAGTGGCATGATCTCGGCTCACTGTAACCTCCACCTCCCAGGTTCAAGTGATTCTCCTGCCTCAGCCTCCCAAGTAGCTGGCATTGTAGGTGGGTGCCACCATGCCTGGCTAATTTTTGTATTTTTAGTAGAGATGGGGTTTCACCATGTTGGCCAGGCTGGTCTCGAACTCCTGACCTCGTGATCCGCCTGCCTCAGCCTCACAAAGTGCTGGGATTACAGGTGTGAGCCACTGCGCCCGGCCTCCCTTTTTTCTTTTCTTTTCTTTTTAATTATTTAAAAATTTTTACAGGCGGTCTTGCTCTGTTGCTCAGGCTTGACCTCCCAGGCTCAAGCAATCCTCCCAACTCAGCTTCCTGAATAGCTGGGACTACAGGCATGTGCCACCATGCCTGGCTAAGTTTTTTGATTTTTTTGTAGAGATGAGGTCTCATTATGTTTCCCAGGCTGGTCTCAAACTCCTGGGCTCAAGTGATCCTCCTGCCTTGATCTCCCAAAATGCTTGGGTTATAGGCATGAGCCACGGTGGCCAGTCCAGCAAGGTCAAGGTTGTAGTGAGCTGTGATGTTGCCACTGTACTCCAGCCTGGGTGACAGAGCAAGACCGTCTCAAAAAAAAAAAAAAGATATATATATATTTCATTTCTTACAGCTGCATAGTATTTCATTATGGATGTACCATAATTTATTTAACCAATTCCCCACTGATATTTAGTTGGATTCCAATCTCTTGTTATTATATATACTGCAGCAACAAATAATCTTATCGACATATTGCTCTGCTCATTGTAAGATAGACTCCTAGAACTGGAACTGTTGAGTCAAAGTTACATTTGTAATTTTGACAAATACTGTAAAATTGCTCTCCATACCGATTTACACATCAGCCATAAACGGATAAGAATGCCAGCTTCTTGGCCAGGCTCAGTGGCTCACGCCTGTAATCCCGATGCCTTGAGATCAGAGGTGGGAGGATCTTTGAGTCCTCGAGACTTGCCTGGGTATCATAGCAGGATTATGTCTCTACAAAAAATTACGAAATAAAATAGGCCGGGCGCGGTGGCTCACGCCTGTCATCACAGCACTTTGGGCGGCCGAGGCGGGCGGATCACGAGGTCAGGAGATGGAGAACATCCTGGCTAACACGGTGAAACTCCGTCTCTACTAAAAAAAAAAAAAAAAAATTAGCTGGGCGTGGTGGTGGGTGCCTGTAGTGGCAGCTACTCGGGAGGTTGAGGCAGAAGAATGGCGTGAACCTGGGGAGGCAGAGCTTGCAGTGAGCCGAGATCGCGCCACTGCACTCCAGCCTGGGTGACAGAGCAAGACTCAGTCTCAAAAAAAAAAAAAAAAGAAAGAAAGAAATATATAAAATTTAAAAAATAATGAAAAAGCCTGTTTCTAAACACCCATGTCAACCCAGTGGGTTTAATAAACCAGTTGCTGACCTTTAGCTCAGCAGGGAAGAAGCCCTCTCCTAGTTCTTAGTTCTTTATTTACTACTCTCCTTCAGCCTAGAGGTAGTACCGACTATTTGACTCCCTACTACTTTCCTTTAGAGTCCTCTTCTACTCCTGTTAGCAGTTAACTACTTACTACCAGTTAATAATTCGTTACATTACCTTTTCTGTGTTCAAATAATTGGTGTGATTTCTATCTCCTGACTGAACCCCGTGATCATTTTGTAAAAATTCGCTATGATTTATACTTAAAAGTTGTGCACGGCCAGGCACGGTGGTTCATAGCTGTCATCCCAGCACTCTGGGAGGCCGAGGCTGATGGATCACCTGAGGTCAGGAGTTCGAGACCAGCCTGACTAACATGGTGAAAGCCCGTCTCTACTAAAAATACAAAAATTAGCCGAGCGTGGTGGCTAACGCCTGTAATCCCAACTACTCAGGAGGCTGAGGCAGGAGAATTACTTGAACCCGGGAGGCGGAGGTTGCACCAGTCTGGGCGATAGAGTGAGACTCTGTCTCAAAAAAAAAAAAAAAAAATTGTGCACTTTGGGCCGGGCATAGTGGCTCACGCCTGTAATCCCAACACTTTGGGAGGCCGAGGCAGGTGGATCACCTGAGGTCAGGAGTTTGAGACCAACCTGGCAAACATGGCAAAACCTCATCTCTACTAAAAATACAAAAATTAGCCAGGCATTGTGGTGGGTACCTGTAATCCCAGCTACTTGGGAGGCTGAGGCAGGAGAATTACTTGAATCCAGGAAGCGGAGGTTGCAGTGAGCTGAGATCATGCCACTGCACTCCAGCCTGGACAACAGAGCGAGACTCCATCACAAAAAAAAAAAAAAAAAGTTGTTCACTTTAGGGTGTTTTATTTTTGGTGTACAATTTATTCTGATAATTGTCAATACAATACAATGATAAAAATGATAAACATGTATTATTAAAAGATCTTGAACATGTTACTTCTCAGTTCCTGTACAGGTTGTTTCTTGCAAATTTTAAGGTAGAGACACATTGATTTAAGCAGGGCACCCATGTTCAATGTATATCACAATGGCCCATGAATGCTGTTAAGTTGCATAAGTCTATTAAAAATCAACACTCAGTAATATTTTAGGAACTAGAAAATATCTTTTAGTATATATTTCAAGTGCTGTAGTATGGTACACATAGTTGGCGTTTTTTGGAATGCCTGTCCTAACTCAGTGGCTCTCTATAGAAGAATGAGTTCTGCTATTTAGCTTCTGTCTATACCAAGGGATTCCTCTTAAAAACAAAACAAAACAGCTTTATGACTGTCAAGTCCTAGGGCCTTGAGAAAACATAGGCAGTGGCCAGGTAGTGATTATAGTGGGCCTTGGGTGAGACCCAGTGCTGTGCTGGCCTCAGGTCTGATCCAGTGCAGTCACAGTGGTAGTGGCTACAAGGGTTCTTATGTCATTCCATCCCCAGCCCCAGGTGGCTCTGCACGCACAGAGAGAGACTCTATTTGTTTTGGAGAAAGTAAGGAAAGATACCAAGAGTCTCTGGTAATCTGGATAATTCTTCCAATCTCATGAAGATCACCAAGTCTTGCAGACGCGTAGAGTCTGAAAGAACCACAGCATTACTGGGCTTGGGGTGCCATCTAATGCAGACATGGCTTAGATCACAACACTGAAATCCTTTTGAATACCTGAAAAGCTTTCCCAAGAAGGATGGATACAATCTAGTCCAGACTGAAGAGACTACAATAAACACCTAACTCTTCAATGCCTAGGCACCAACGAACATCAAAAGACCACCCAGGAAAATATGACCTCACCAGATGAACTAAATAAGGCACTAGAGACCAATCCTGGAGAAACAGAGATATGTGACTTTTCAGACACAGGAGTCAAAATAGTTATTTTGAGGAATCCCAAAGAAATTCAAGATAACACAGAGAAGGAATTCAGTATTCATTGGATACATTCAACATAGAGATTGAAATAATTAAAAAGAATTAAAGAGAAATTCTACAGTTGAAAAACGCATTTGACACACTGAAGAAGGCATCAGAATCTTCTAGTAGCAGAATTATCAAGCAGAATAAAAAGTTAATGAGCTTGAAGACAGGCTATTTGAAAATACAGAGTCAGAGGAGATGAAAAAAGAATAAAGAAGAATGGGCAGAGTGCGGTGGCTCACGCCTGTAATCCTAGCACTTTGGAAGGCCAAGACAGGTGGATCATCTGAAGTCAGGAGTTCGAGACCAGCCTGGGCACATGGTGAAACCCCATCTCTACTAAAACTACAAAATTAGCTGGGCGTAGTGGTGCATGCCTGTAACCTCAGCTACTTGGGAGGCTAAGGCAAGAGAATCGCTTGAACCCAGGAGGCAGAGGTGGCAGTGAGCCGAGATCGCACCACTGGACTCCAGCCTGGGTGACAAGAGTGAAACTCCATCTCAAAAAAAAAAGAATAATAATGAAGCCTATCTACAAAATCTAATAGCCTCAAAAGGGCAAATCTTTTTTTTTTTTTTTTTTTTTTTGAGACAAAGTCTTGCTCTTGTCCCCCAGGCTGGAGTGCAATGGCACGACCTCGGCTCACTGCAACCTCTGCCTCCCGGGTTCAAGCGATTCTCCTGCCTCAGCCTCCCCAGTAGCTGGGATTACAGGAGCCTGCCACCACGCCCAGCTAATTTTTGTATTTTTAGTAGAGACGGGGTTTCACCATGTTGGTCAGGCTGGTCTCATACTCCTGACCTCAGGTGATCCGCCTGCCTTGGCCTCCCAAAGTGCTGGGATTACAGGAGTGAGTCACAGTGCCTGGCCTCAAAAGGGCAAATCTAAGAGTTATTAGCCTTAAAAAGGAGGTAGAGAAAGAGATAGGAGTAGAAAGCTTATTCAAAGGAATAACAGAGAACGTCCCAAACCTTGAGAAAGGTATCAATATCCAAGTACAAGAAGGTTATAGAACACCAAGCAGATTTAACCCAAAGAAGACTACCTCAAGGCATTTAATAATCAAACTCCCAAGGGTCAAGGATAAAGAAAGGACCCTAAAAGCAGCAAGAGAAAAGAAACAAAACACACAATGGAGCTCCAATACGTCTGGCAGCAGACTTTTCAGTGGAAACCTTACAAATCAGGAGATAGCGGCTGAAGAAAAAAACCTTTTATCCTAGAATAGTATATCCGGTGAAAATATCCTTCAAACATGAAGGAGAAATATAGACTTTTCCAGACAAACAAAAGCTGAGGGATTTAATCAACACCAGACCTGTCCTGTGAAAAATGCTAAAGGGAGTCCTTCAATCAGAAAGAGCAAAAGGAGTGAAACTCCATCTCAAAAAAAAAAAAGAAAGAAAAGAAAAGAAAGAAAGAGGTAGACCTGCCAGGCATGGTGGCTTACTCCTGTAATCCCAGCACTTTGGGAGGCTGAGGTGGACGGATCAAAAGGTCAGGAGTTCGAGACCAGCCTAGCCAATATGGTGAAACCCCATCTCTACTAAAAATACAAAAATAAGCTGGAAGTGGTGGCACATGTCTGTAGTCCCAGATCCTTGGGAGGCTGAGGCAGAAGAATCACTTCTTCTGGGAGGCAGAGGCTGCAGTGAGCTGAGATCACACCACTGCACTCCAAGCCTGGGCGACAGAATGAGATTCCATCTAAAAAAAAAAGAAAGAGATAGACCCCAATATAATAATAGCCAGAGACTTCAATACCCCACTTTCAGCATTGGATAGATCTTCCAGACAAAAAATGAAGAAACAGAAGACTGAGTCTGCACTGTAGATCAAATGGACCTAATAGATATCTACAGAACATTTTCATCCAGCAGCTGAATACACAGTCTATCCCTCAGCACATGGATTATTCTCAAGGACAGACCGTATGTTATATCACAAACAGGTTTTTTTTGTTTTTTTTTTTTTTGAGACAGTCTTGCTCTGGCACCCAGGGTGGAGTACAGTGGCACAATCTTGGCTCACTGCAACCTCTGCCTCCTGAGCTCAAGTGATTCTCTCATCTCAGCCTCCTGAGTAGCTGGACCTACAGGCATGTGCCACTACACCTGGCTAATATTTGTATTTTTTTTTGTAGAGATGGGGTTTTGCGAGGTTGCCAGGCTGGTCTCGGAACTCCTGGCCTCAAGCAATCTGCCTGCCTCGGCCTCCCAAAGTGTGGAGATTACAGGTGTGAGCCACTACACCCGGCCCTTTAGGTTCAGGGATACACGTGAAGGCTTGTTATATAAATAAATTTTGTGTTGTGGGCATTTGGTTTACAGATTATTTTGTCCCCCAGGCAATAAGCATAGTACCCAACAAGTAGTTTTTGATCCTCACACTCCTCTCACCCTCCACCCTCAAGTAGGCCCCAGTGTCTGTTGTTCCCTTCTTTGTGTCCATATGTACTCAATGTTTCGCTCCCACTTATAAGTGAAAACATGTGGTATTTACTTTTCTGTTCCTATGTTAGTTTGCTTAGGATAATATATTTCAGCTCCATCCATGGTGCTGCAAAGAACATGATCTCATTCACTTTTCAAGGCTGCATAGTATTCCATTGTGTATACGTACTGTGTTTTTAAAAACTCAGTCTACAGTTGATGGGCATTTAGGTTGATTCCATGTCTTTGCTGTTGTGAATAGTGTGGCAATGAACGTGTGTCTGTGTGTGTGTGTGTGTGTGTGTGTGTGTGTGCCTTTATGGTAGAACGATTCATATTCCTTTGGGTATATACCCAATAATGGGATCGCTGGGTAGAATGGCAATTCCATTTTAAGTTATTTGAAAAATTACCAAACTGCTTTCCACAATGGCTGAACTAATTTCCATTCCCACCAGCAATGTATAAGTGTTCCTTTTCTCTACTACCTTGCCAGCATCTGTTATTTTTTGACTTTTTAACAATGGCCATTCTGACTGGTATGAAAGGATATCTTATTGTGGTTTTGATTTGCATTTCTCTAATGATCAGTGATGTTGTGCATTTTTTCATAATGCTTGTTGTCTATGCATATGTCTTCTTTTGAAAAGTGTCTCTTTGCATCTTTTGCCCATTTTTTTTTTTTTTGAGATAGGATCTCACTGTCTCCCAGGCTGCAGCGCAGTGGCACAATCTCAGCTCACCACAACCTCAGCCTCCTGAGCTCAAGTGATCCTCCCACCTCAGCCTCCTGAGTAGCTGAGACTACAGGTGTGTGCCACCATGTCCAGCTAATTTTTTTTGGCATTTTTTGTATAGATGGGGTTTCATGATGTTGCCCACATTTTTTGCCCACTTTTTAATGGAGTTGTTTGGTTTTTGTTTGTAAATTTGTTTAAGTTCCTTATAGATTCTGAATATTAGATCTTTGCTGGATGCACAGTTTGCAAACATTTTCTCCCATTCTGTAGGTTTGTCTGACAAAATACATCTTAAAGCATTAAAAAAAAGTTGAAATAGTATCAGTCATCTCCCCTGACCACAATGGGATAAAATTAAAAATCAACAACAAGAAGAATTTTAGAAACTATACAAACATGTGGAAATTAAACAATATGCTCCTGAATAACCAGTGGGTCAATGAAGAAATTACGAAGAAAATTGAAAAATTTCTTGAAACAAATGATAATGGAAATATGACATACTAAAACCTACGGGATACAGTGAAAGCAATACTAAGAGGGAAGTTTATAGCTATAAGTGCCTATATCAAAAAATTTTTAAAAAGGGCCAGGTGCAGTGGCTCATGCCTGTAATCCCAGCACTTTGGGAGGCTGAGGTGGGTGGATCATGAGGTCAGGAGTTCGAGACCAGCCTGGCTAACATGGTGAAACCCCGTCTCTACTAAAAATACAAAAATTAGCCAAGGACATGGCACGCATCTGTAATCCTAGCTACTCAGGAGGCTGAGGCAGGAGAATTGCTTGAACCCAGGAGGCAGAGGTTGCAGTGAACTGAGATCGTGCCGCTGCACCCCAACCTAGGGACAGAGTGAGACTCTGTCTCAAAAAGAAAAAAAAGCCCGGATGCAGTGGCTCATGCCTATAATCTCAGCACTTTGGGAGGCTGAGGAGGGTGGATCACTTGAGCTCAGGAGTTTGAAGCCAGCCTGGGCAACATGGTGAAGCCCATTCCCTACAAAAAATAGGCCAGGCGTGGTGGCTCATGCCTGTAATCCCACCACTTTGGGAGGCCAAGGCAGGCAGATCACCTGAGATCAGGAGGTGGAGACCAGCCTAGCCAACATGGCAAAACCCTGTCTTTACCAAAAAATACAAGTTAGTCAGGTGTGGTGGTACACGTCTGTAATCCCAGCTACTTGGGAGGCTGAGGCAGGATAATCACTTGAACCTGGAAGCTGGAGGTTGCAGTGAGCTGAGATCACGCCACTGCCTTCCAGCCTGGGCGACAGAGTAAGACTCCGTCTCAAAAGAACACGAAAAAAACAAAAAGACACAAAAGTTAGTTGGGTGTGGTAGTGCAAGCCTGTAGTCCCAGCTACTTGGAAGGCTACTTGGGAGGATTGATTGTGTCCAGGAGGTCGAGGATGCAGCTAGCCATGTTCATGCCACTGCACTCCATCCTGGGCAACAAGGTGAGACCGTGTCTCAAAAAGAAAAACAAAACAAAACAAAACAAAACAAAACAAAACAAAAACTTCAAATAAATGACCCCATGATGCATGTTAAAGGACTGGAAAAGCAAGAGCAAACCAAACGCAAAGTTAGAAGGCAAGAAATAAAGATCAAAGCAGCGATAAATGAAATTGAAGAAAACAGTACAAAATATCAACAAAACAAAAAGTTGGTTTTTTGAAAGGAAAAAAAAGGACAAACCTTTTGCCAGACAAACTAGGAAAAAAGAGAGGAGACACAAATAAATAAAACGAGAGATGAAAAAGGAGACATTACAACTGATACTGTAAAAATTCAAAGGATCATTAGTGGCTAGTATGAGCAACTATATGCCAATAAATTGGAAAATCTAGAAGAAATGGATAAATTCCTAGATGCATACAACCTACCAAGATTGAGCCATGAAGAAATCCAAAACCTGAATGGACCAATAAGTAACAAGATTGAAGACATAAAAAGACTTCCGGCAAAGAAAAGCCCAGGACAAGATGGCTTCACTGCTAAATCCTACTAAATATTTAAAGAAGAACTAATACCAATTCTTGTCAAACTATTCTGAAAAACAGAGGAGGAGGGAATACTTATAAACTTATTCTATGAGGCCAGTATTACCCTGATAACAAAACCAGACAAAGACACATCAAAAAAAGAAAACTATAGGCCAATATCACTGATGAATATTGATGCAAAAATCCTCAACAAAATACTAGCAAACTGAATTCAACAACACTTTAAAAAGATCATTCATCATGACCAAGTGGGACTTATCCCAGGGATGCAAGGATGGTTCAACATATGGAAATCAATCAATGTGATACGTCATATCAACAGAATGAAGGAAAAAACCATATGATCATTTCAACTGACGCTGAAAAAGCATGTGATAAAATTCATCATCCCTTCATGATAAAAAAAACTCTCAAAAAACTGAGTATACAAGGAACATACCACAACACAATAACAGCCAGGTATGACAGACCCATAGCTAGTATCATACTGAATGGGGAAAAACTAAAAGCCTTTCCTTTAAGATCTGGAACATGACAAGGATGCCCACTGTTTTTTTTGTTTTGTTTTGTTTTTGTATTTTTGTTTTTTGGGGACGGAGTTTCACTCTTGTTGCCCAGGCTGCAGTTCAATGGCGCGACCTCAGCTCACCGCAACCTCCACCTCCCAGGTTCAAGCAATTCTCCTGCCTCAGACTCCTGAGTAGCTGGGATTACAGGAATGCACCACCACACCCAGCTATTTTGTGTTTTTAGTAGAGACGGGGTTTCTCTATGTTGGTCAGGCTGGTCTCGAACTGCCGACCTCAGTGATCCTCCCGCCTTGGCCTCCCAAAGTGCTGGGATTAGAGGTGTGAGCCATCATGCCTGGCCATGATGCCCGCTTTTACCACTGTTATTCAACATAGTACTGGAAGTCCTACCTAGAGCAATCAAGATATGAATGGCATCCAAATTGGAAAGGAAGAAGTCAAGTTATCCTTGTTTGCAGATGATATGATCTTATAGTTGGAAAAACCTAAAGACTCCATAAGAAAACTATTGGAACTAGTAAATTCAGTAAAGTTGCAAGATACAAAATCAACATATAAAAATCAGTAGCATTTCTATATGGCAACAGTGAACGATCTGAAAAAGAATTCAAGAAAGTAATCCCATTAACAACAGCTACAAATACAATTAAACACCTAGGAGTTAACTTACCAAAGAAGTGAAAGATCTCTGCAAAGAAAACTGTAAAATACTTTGGCTGAGCATGGTGGAGCATGCCTGTAGTCCCAGTTACTTGGGAGGCTGAGGCAGGAGGATCACCTGGACTCAGAAGGTAGAGGTTGCAGTGAGCCGAGATTGCACCACTGTACTCCAGCCTGGGAGACACAGTGAAACCCTGTCTGAAAAAAGAAAAAAAAAAAGAAAACTATAAAACACTGATGCAAGATATTGAAGAGGACACACACAAAAAATGGAAAGATATCCCATGTTCATGGATTAAAAGAATCAATACTGTTAAAATGTCCATACTACCCAAAGTAATCTACAGATTCAATGCAATCTCTATCAAAATACTAATGACTTTCTTCACAGACATAGATAAAACAATCTTGAAATGTTTATGGAACCTCAAAAGATCCAGAATAGCCAAAGCTATCCTAAGCAAAGAGAACAAAACTGGAGGAATCACATTACCTGACTTCAAATTATATTACAAAGCTATAGTAATAAAAATGTCATGATACTGGCATAAATACAGATACATAGACCAGTGGAACAGAATAGAGAACCCAGAAATAAATCCACACATCTGCAGTGAACTCATTTCTAACAAATGTGCCAAAAACATACACTGGGGGAAGGAAAGTTTCCTTAATAAATGGTGCTGGGAGGCTGGATATCCATATGCAGAAGAATGAAACTACACCCCTATGTCTTGCCATAAGCAAAAATCAAGTCAAAATGTATTAAAGACCTAAATCTAATAACTCAAACTATGAAACTGCTACAAGAAAACATTGGGGAAACGACTGGGCAGGGTGGCTCTTGCTTGTAATCCCAGCACTTTGGGAGGCTGAGGTGGGTGGATCACTTGAGGTCAAGGGTTCAAGGCCAGACTAGCCAACAAAGTGAAACCTCATCTTTACTAAAAATATGAAAATTAGCCAGGCATGATGGCACATGCCTGTAGTCTCAACTACTTGGGGGTGCTGAGGTGGGATGATCACTTCAGCCCAGGAAGCACAGGTTGCAGTGAGCCATGATTGCACCACTGTACTCCATCCTGGGCAACAGAATGAGACTCTGTCTCCAAAAAATAAAATAAAATAAAAAATAAGAAAAAAAAAGAAAAGAAAGCATTGGGGAAACTCTTTAGCATACTGGAGTGGGCAAAGATACTCTTGAGTAATACCTCAGAAGCACAGGGAACCAAAGTGAGAAGGGACAAATGGGATCATGTCAAGTTAAAAAGCTTCTGCACAGCAACAGATACAATCAATAAAATAAAGAGACAACCTATAACATGTGAGAAAATATCTGCAAACTACCCATCTGACAAGGGATTAAAAACCAGTATATAGGCGCAGTGGCTCATGCCTCTAATCCCAGCATTTTGGGAGGCCAAGATGGGTGGATCACTTGAGGTCAGGGATTCGAGACCAACCTGGCCAACATACAAAACCTCGTCTCTACTAAAAACACAAAAATTAACTGGGCTTGCTGCTACTGTAATCCCAGCTACTCAGGAGGCTGAGGCAGGAGAATCACTTGAACCCGGGAGGCAGAGGTTGCAGTGAGCTGAGATCATGCCACTGCACTCCAGCCTGGGTGACAGAGTGAAGACTCTGTCTAAAAAAAGAAAAAAGAAAAAAGAAAAAACCCAGAATATATAAGGAACTCAAACAACTTTATAGGAAAAAATATAATAATCTGATTTTAAAATGGGCAAAATATCTGAAGACATTTCTCGAAAGAAGACATACAAATGGCAAAGAGATATATGAAAAGGTGCTCAGCATCACTGATCATCAGAGAAATACAAATCAAAGCTATAAGATATCACCTCACCTCAGTTAAAATGGCTTTTATTTATCCAAAAGACAGGCAACAACAAATGCTGACGAGGATGTGGTGAAAAGGGAAATCTCATACAGTGTTGGTGGGAATGTAAATTAGTACAACTGCTATGGACAACAGTTTGGAATCTCCTCAAAAAACTAAAAATAGAGCTACCATACAATATAGCAATCCCATTCCTAGGTATATACTCAGAGTATATACCTAGGAAAGAAAGAAAATCAGTATATCGAAGAGATATCTGCACTCCCATGTTTATTGTAGCACCATTCAAAATAGCCAAGATTTGGAAGCAACCTAAGTTTCATCAACAGATGAATGGATAAAGAAAATGTGGTACTTACACACAATGGAGTACTATTCAGCCATAAAATGGAGATACTGTCATTTGCAACAACACACATGAAACTGGAGGTCATTAAATTAAGTGATTTTATAAGCCAGGCACAGAAAGATAAGCTTTGCATGCTCTTATTTGTGGGAGCTAAAAATTAAAACACAACTGAACTCATGGAGATACAGAGTAGAAAGATGGTTACCAGAGGCTGGGAAGGGTAGTGGCAGGAGGTGTGGGGAGAAGTGGGGATGGTTAACGGGCACAAAAAATAGAATAAATAAGACCTAGTATTTTGTAGTACAACAGGGTGATTATAGTCAATAACTGTACATTAAAAAATAATGAAAAGAGTAAGGCCGGGCGCGGTGGCTCACGCTTGTAATCCCAGCACTTTGGGAGGCCGAGGCGGGCGGATCACAAGGTCAGGAGATCGAGACCACCGTGAAACCCTGTCTCTACTGAAAATACAAAAAAATTAGCCGGGCGTGGTGGCGGGCGCCTGTAGTCCCAGCTACTCGGAGAGGCTGAGGCAGGAGAATGGCGTGATCCCGGGAGGCGGAGCTTGTAGTGAGCCGAGATCGCGCCACTGCACTCCAGCCTGGGCGACAGAGCGAGACTCCGTCTCAAAAAAAAAAAAAAAAAAAAAAAAAAATAATGAAAAGAGTATAATTGGATTGGTTTGTAACACAAATAAATGATAAATGCTTGATGTGATGGATACACCATTTATCCTGATATAATTATGATGCATTGAATGACTGTATCAAAATATCTCATGTAACCCATAAATATATATATACTTATGTACCTACAAACATTAAAAATTTTAAAAACATTCTTTATTGAGAAATAATTCATTTACCATAAAGTTCACTTTTTAATTGAAGTGTACAATCCAGAGGTTTTTAGTGTATTCACAGAGTTGCACAGCCAATACTACTAATTTCAGAACATTTTCAGCATCCCCAGAAGAAAACTTGTACCCATTAGCAGTCATTCCCCGTTTCTCCCTCCCTCCAGCTCCTGGAAACTATTAATTTACTTTGTCTCCTGGATTTGTTTATTGTGGATTTTTCACATAGATGGAATCATATCTGTAGTCTTTTGTGTCTGGTTCCTTTCACTTATGATGTTTTCAAGGCTCATTTACGTTGCAGCACGTATCAGTACTTCATTCCTTTTTATGCTTGAATAATATTCCATTGTATAGATAAGCCATATTTTGTTTATCCACTTATCAGTTGATGCGCATTTTTATTGTTCCCACTTTTTGGCTATTGTGAATAGTACTGCTATGAGCTTCACATATAATTGTGCATGTATATATATTTCAACTTACAAAAAGCTTACTTTAAGAAATGTACTTCATTACTTATGTCATGTTGCAGAGATCCTGTGGAGCATCTGTAGTGTGGGCTCTGGAAATCTGAAAGTATACAAATGAGCGTATGGCCAAGTGGTCAGGGTTCTAATGATGGAAATGGTTCTAATGGTTCTAATGTCCACAGAGTTGTGGTCTTTCCTTTTGAATAAGATAATGGTGGGTTTGAATTTGTTTGAGGAAAAAATCCTCTTTCATTTTCCTATTTGAATTTAGCAGGCATATTACCCTCAGGGACAGGTATTCAGAGTCCATGCGCTTTTTGAGGTGGCAACATATTTCAAAAGTTGGAACAGAAGCCCTACTATTGTTCAATAAATTCTTATGTGTGTGTGAAGGAGCTCACCGAAGTGAAGATGACATTGCTGAAAGATTTCTATTATGGTGTGCACTCTTCACTGGAAGACAGCGATTGGCTTAAACATTAAGCCCTTCAACCACAGCATGCCCAAATTCCTGACATTCACACTGGTCTGTGAGCTACCAAGTAGATCCCAATGAATAAATTGATTTCTCTGCATGAATGAACCATAAGGGCAGCAAAGTGTGACAGTGCCTCATTTTCTCTTAGGTGACTTTTATTAAAGGTGTCCTAGTGGCTCCCAGAAGACAAGCTAGTGCACAGGTACTCATTTGCTGTTTATGTTGATTCCAGGTGTTAAAGGTGAGAAACTAACATTCTGAAGGGGTTAGGTCAATGCTGTTCCTTCTTAGGTAGTCTTGCTGATTAGTGTTGTACCCTTCATAATTACCTGACTTAAAGTGGTTTTATATCTTTTTTTTTTGGGGGGGGACGGGGTCTCACTCTGTTCCCGGGCTGGAGTACAGTGGCGCCATCTTGGCTCACTGCAACCTCTGCCTCCCGGATTCAAGCAATTCTCCTGCCTCAGCCTCCCAAGTAGATCAGATTACAGGCACTCACCACCATGCCCAGCTAATTTTTGTGTTTTTAGTACAGATGGGGTTTCACCATGTTGGTCAGGCTGGTCTCAAACTCCTGACCTTGTGATCCACCCGCCTCGGCCTCCCAAAGTGCTGGGATTACAGGTGTGAACCACCACGCCTGGCCATCTTTTCAAGACATGAACTTGTTTTGTCACTGAGGCTGGAGTGGAGTGATGTGATCATGGTTCACTGCAGCCTCTACCTCCTGAGCTCAAGCTATTCTCC
Source organism: Hylobates moloch (assembly GCF_009828535.3). Lineage (NCBI taxonomy): Eukaryota > Metazoa > Chordata > Mammalia > Primates > Hylobatidae > Hylobates > Hylobates moloch. Next base: position 41,330,401 of record NW_026652278.1, read on the forward strand.
TTGCCTCTCTCTTAAGTAGCTAGGACCACAGGTGTATATGCCACCACACTCAGCTTTTTTTTTTTCATAGGGACAGGGTCTCATAATGTTGCCCAGGTTGGTCTTGAACTCCTGGGCTCCAGTCATCCTCCTGCCTCGGCCTGCTGAAGTGCTGGGATTATAGGCAGTTTTATGCCTTTTCAAAGTTGCTTTCTTGCAAAAAAAAAAAAAAAAAAAAAAAAAAAAGTGGCAAAAAGAGGTTAACTATATTTAAATTTTTAGAAACTCAGGAGACCAAAAGAACTAGGATCAAGATAAATGTTTTGATCTTAAAAATTTAGGAGTGTTTTCCCAAATTCATAAAATGTTCAATCATGCTCCTACCGTGTGCAGGTGCTGTTCTAGTGTGGGGAGTGTATTAAACAAAAGTAAACTAAACAAAAAACATTTTAACCTTATGGATCTTATGTTCTTATGACAGTAACATCATACTAAGATCTGTTATGCAGTTTAGGACTCTAAGTATCTCAAAGCAGGCTTATTCACTATTTAAAACCCCAGGACTAAGCACAGTTTCTAGCCACATACATAGGTCAACAAATATCTACTTGAGTTATGTTGTTGGCATACGGTAACCCTGGCCTGGCTGTTTTCAGAAAAATGCTTAAATTCACTCGGGATTGACCAGAATGCTGGTCTAGCCTCTGTTGCTTGTCCATAAGGCTTCTGCGGGTATTCAGACGCAAACCCCTCCTTTATTCTCCTTGCTCAGGACCCTTGCTTCAGGAAGGCAATTAAACAAGACATTCCATCACTCTTACCATTTCTTTTTTTTTTTTTTTTGAGACGGAGTCTCGCTCTTTCGTCCAGGTCGGACTGCAGTGGCACGATCTCGGCTCACTGCAAGCTCCGCCTCCCGGGTTGACGCCATTCTACTGCCTCAGCCTCCCAAGTAGCTGGGACTACAGGCCTGCCACCGCGCCTGGCTAATTTTTTGTATTTTTTTAGTAGAGACGGGGTTTCACCGTGTTAGCCAAGATGGTCCTGATCTCCTGACCTCGTGATCCACCCGCCTCGGCCTCCCAAAGTGCTAGGATTACAGGCGTGAGCCACCGCGCCCGGCCCACTCTTACCATTTCTAATGGGCATGTTGGGTGGCAAGTAGCACATAAATATCAACCTTGACTCCAGTGGACCAAAAAAGGCTGTAGGCAAAACCTCTACTATGCACTTAAATTGAGATTTAGTTTCCTTAAGTATCAAACTGTCCTAGAATGTTACCTCGATCCTCACAATAACCCAGGAGATGGACTTTATTTTTTTATTTTTATTTTTTTGAAATGGAGTCTCGCTCTGTCGCCCAGGCTGGAGTGCAGTGGCGCAATCTCGGCTCACTGCAAGCTCCGCCTCCCGGGTTCACGCCATTCTCCTGCCTCAGCCTCTCCGAGTAGCTGGGACTACAGGCGCCCGCCACCACGCCCGGCTAATTTTTTGTATTTTTAGTAGAGACGGGGTTTCACCGTGGTCTCGATCTCCTGACCTCGTGATCCGCCCGCCTCGGCCTCCCAAAGTGCTGGGATTACAAGCGTGAGCCACCACGCCCGGCCTGGAGATGGACTTTATAATCTTCATTTTACTGATGAGGAAATTGAAGATTTGAGAGGTAAAGTAACTTGCCCTACAGCTAATCACGTGTCAGCTAGCACATGCATCCAGGACTGTTCAATTCTATGCCCTTTCTCCTCTTAGCATCTGTCTCTCAGATGGGGTAATGAAATGACTTAGAACCAATATAATCCCCAATGGATGCAAGGAAAAGACCTTTAACTCATTCTAGAGGATTCTCATCTTCTACTTCAGAAATTTAAGTTCTTAATATATCAGAAGCAGTTTGTGTTCCCAACTCACTCGAATACACTTTAAGACATCATGGCATGAGACCACCCACAGATCTTGTCTAGTTGCTTAATTATACTCAGTGCAAGAGGCTTTGAGGGTGGATGAGTGGGGATATAGTTTAGTCATTAGAACATACTTAGAATATAGGCTAGCCTGTTTACAAAATTAGGACAAATTCTTCCATAGTTTTTTTTTTTAAATTCAGATTACTTTTACTTATAAAAACTAGTATCTCGATAACTGTGATTAAAAAAAATTATGTACAGAATGTTTTGAGATTTAACAAAGTACACCTAGAGAACATAAAAATTCTTTATTTAACCTAATCCAGCCAGTATTGAGATAGTTTGCTATATTAAAAACAAGACATTTAAAAAAAATTACAGCAAAGTTAGCAAGGCAGTGACTAATTAAGTCACTAAGTTTATGTTCTTCACAGTCATTTCATAATCATGTAATGGTAAACAATATTTTCAGCCACTTTGGAGATAAGTTAACTTTTGAATAGAATTCTATTAGTCATCATTGAATTTTATAAAAGAGGTTTAAAACATTAAAGTTTCTAGAAATAACACAGTAAAGAAATATGAAAATAAACTGGAAAATAAAATATACCCACCCATCCGAAAAATCTACATCATCTCTTTCATTTGTCCCCTAATGCCTTTACCTCTTCATTTACTTTTCCTAGAGTGCAAACATTACTTAGCAATTAAGAAACAACTACTGCTCTGTAGGGGCGATTTTGAGCCGAAGTGCTGCTGTTCCTTTAAACTCTGTTAATCCTAGAAATAGTCTTCTGAGATAAACATTACTTGCATTTCAAAGAAAACTGCAGTTGAGAGAAAGTCAAATCCTTTAGCCAAAATTATACATACAGTTATTGAAAGCTGAACTATGATTTGAACCCAGGTCTATCCAACTTTGAGTCTGCCTATGCTCTTTTGTTGCTTCATGGTCAGGCAGGTCACCTTCCTGGAAAGACTGGCGTGTGGTATTTCTTGAGCTAATAATAATAAGGCTCTTTAGGTTTAAAAGTGTTCAATTCAGGGCTAGAGGCCACTCTGGTCCTCAGGCACTTGCAGTTCCCTCCCCACAACCCTAAAAAAACCCTCCCTCCTGCCCCAAAAAGATTAGAGTTGTTCCCCGGCCTTCATGAGCCCTAATACCTATAAACCCAAGCAGCTACTCCCTGTCAAGGGCATTAAAGTAGTAAACGGGGAACTGTGTGTTTGCATAACTTTAGTAAAGGCTGCCTAAAAACTGTTCTATATAACAAAATTTTGCAAGATATGTCCATTTAATGTATCTTTTCACATTGAAAACAAAAGCCAATATATTTTATAATTACAGCCTATAATCTAAGTTTTTAAAATATATAATCATAGATGTTATGCTTCCCCTTCGGAATTGTAGTAGTGTTCTTAATAAGGCTCACTGTTAGTCAAATCTTCTCTTCATCTCCAAATAATACAAATTTGAATGTTCAACAGTCATTCAAATAAACATATAACTCAAAATTAAGACATTCATACTATAGAAACCAGTCTTTAATTACTAAAGTTAACATATATTATTGCAAACTAACATAGCTCAATCTATATTTGCTACACTCCTAAAGTGGCCACTTATCAGTAAGGGGAAACATTTATTATTGTCATGCATTACTGTGAACAAGAAAATAAATAGGGTTTTGAAAATATCTCTTAAAAATTTAATTTTAATTAACAAAAATAACCATTCAGGTTGCTGAACGTTAAAATGGCCAATCTATTGAAAATGGCTTAAATAATTGCTTTTAAAAATGAATACAAAACTAAACAGTGATTAAGGTGCTAGCCTCATCAATACGACAATTAAAATCTAAAAACATTAGTGTTGGTTTTCTATAATAAACTTAAGCCAAAACAATGACCTCAATATTTACTTAAGACTTCTTGTTTTCATACTTTTCTCCTCATTAATATAAAAACAAAGAGCTCAAGGCCTCACCTTGGTTTATTCACTGCTGGTTTTCTATGTGCTGAAACTAGACTGTCAACTCTGTACGAGCTTGGACCAAGTCTGTCTTGTTCACCACTATATCCTACAGCACTCTGCACAGTGCCTGGGAAATAGGAGGTGATCAACGAATATCTCAATAACTGAATCAGTGAAAGAGGAGAGTAAAATAACTTTATTTTTGCAAATCATCCTCTGCTCAAACTACTATAAACTGGCAGCTGTAATTTCTAGAAACATGGGTTGAAAAAACTCCCAGAGATGGAAGGACCTGATGAAACACTGAAACACACACACACACACACACACACACACACACACACACACACACACA